>NC_077246.1:65897420-66219920 GCF_947179165.1 Solanum dulcamara | reverse complement strand
GCCAGGTTGTCATTAGTGTGAATTTTCTGAATATCCACACTGCCTTCTTTCACCTTCTCATGAACAAAGTGATACTGAACTCATATGTGCTTTGTCCTTGAATGAAATGCCGGATTCTTTGTAAGGTGCAAAGCGCTCTGACTGTCACAAAACAAAGCAATCTTCTCTTGTTTGTGCCCGAGATCCTCCAGTAACATCTGTATCCATATTGCTTCATATTCTGCTTCTGTCGTAGATGTAGCCACGATAGATTGTAGTTTTGAAACCCAGCTTACAGCTCCTCCAGCAAGAGTAAACACATAACCTGTGGTGGACTTGCTTTTATCAAGATCACCTGCATAATCTGAATCAACATAACCTTTAACAGTAAAGTCTGATCCTCCATAACACATTGTAACATCTGAGGTACCATTGATGTATCTCAGGATCCTCTTAACAGTATTCCAATGCTCTCTTCCAGGATTAGCCATGTACCGACTAACCACTTCCACTGCTTGTGCAATGTCAGGTCTTGTACATACCATGGAGAACATTAAATTTCCCACTGCTGATGCATACGGTACTCGAGACATCTCCATCCTCTCTACTTCATTGCTAGGACACATACTTGAGGATAACTTGAAATTAGTAGGAAGTGGGGTAGAAATTGACTTACAGTCTTGCATCTTGAAGCGTCTCAAGATTTTCTTCAAGTAGTTCTTTTGAGAAAGCCAAATCTTCCTATTATTTCTGTCTCGGTGAATTTGCATCCCTAGAATCTTGTTTGCTGGTCCCAAGTCCTTCATTTCAAACTCCCTAGCCAACTGTGCCTTTAAATTTGTGAGACGATCTTTGTTGGGGCCTGCTACCAACATGTCGTCAACATACAACAACAAAATAACAAAATCTTCATTACCAAATCTCTTGTAATAAACACAAGGATCTGAACTATGTCTGTTGTATCCAAGGCTTATAATGAAGGAATCAAATATCTTATACCAATATCTCGGCGCCTGTTTGAGACCGTATAGAGATTTGTTCAACCTGCAAACCAAGTTCTCTTTTCCCTGTTCTTCAAAACCTTCTAGTTGGAGCATATAAATTTCTTCTTCAAGTTCTCCATGAAGAAATGCAGTTTTGACATCTAACTGCTCCAAGTACAAGTCAAATATAGCACACATTGCCAGGACCACTCGAATTGTTGTGGTCGAACCACCGGAGAAAATATCTCATTGAAGTCTATACCTTCTTTCTGAGCAAATCCTTTCACCACCAATCTTGCACGATACTTCTCCACTTGATCATTACCATTGCATTTGATCTTGTAGACCCATTTGTTTCCAATGGCCTTCCTTCCTTGTGGTAATTGAACAAGATCCCATGTTTTATTTTTATGAAGAGCTTCAATTTCTTCTTGCATTGCTGCCACCCACAGGGATGATTCTTGGACTTTCATAGCTTCTTGAAAGGTTGAAGGCTCTCCATCTTCTGTTAATAGACAGTATGCAATATTACTCTCCATAGAATAATCTAAGTGCCAAGCTGGTTCTCTTCTCTCCCTAGTTGACCGTCGAACTTCTGGAGTTTCGATCTCAGCTTGCTCTTGTTCTTCGTGCTCTGGTGCTGCTTCAGAAGAAACTGGAACTTCTTATATTTCTTCAACTTCAACTGTAGTAGTCTCTAATTTTTCTTTTGAAGTGCTACCTTCTTTTGCTTGTATCTTGTTTTCAACAAATACAACATCCCTGCTGATTACCACCTTGCGGGTTGTGGGATCCCACAAGCGATACCCCTTGACTCCATCAGCATACCCTAAGAAAATGCATTCTCTGGATTTTGGATCCAACTTCGATTTTTCTTGGGTGTTGTACATAATAGAAGCAGGACTTCCGAATATATGTAAGCGAGAATAATTAGTTGGTTTTCCTATCCAAATCTCCATTGGCGTTTTCAGATCAATTGCGGTTGATGGTGACCGATTGATCACATAACAGGCGATTTTGACTACTTCTGTCCAGAATGGTTTTTCCAACCCTGCAGTTGCCAACATAGCTCTTGTCCGTTCCAACAAGGTTCTGTTCATCCGCTCTACTACTCCATTTTGTTGTGGAGTATATGCCACCGTGAACTGCCGTTTAATACCTTCTTGTTTACAGAAGTTATTAAATTCATCACCAGTGTATTCTCCTCCATTATCTATCCTCAAACACTTGATCTTTTTCTCAGATTCAAGTTCCACCCACGCTTTGAATTCTTTGAAAACTGAAAAAACATCTGCCTTCCTCTTGATTGGATATACCCAACTTCTCCTGGAGTAATTGTCGATAAATGACACGAAATATTTCGCTCCTTCTAGAGACTCCATCGGTGCTTACCAGACATCAGAGTGAACCAGATCTAGTATTTCCTTGCTTTTAGCAGAGGAACTGCTAAACTTCAGTCTATTTTTCTTACTGGTAACACAATGCTCACAAAAGGGTAGTGAAACCTTTTTGAGCCCTGGAAGAAGTTTTTGCTCAGCAAGAATCTTCAAACCTCATTCCGACATATGGCCAAGTTTACGATGCCACATCATCGTTGATTCTTCAAATGAACTTGCTGACGCGGTTGATGCTTCTTCTTCTTGGTATGTTTCACCTTTAAGAACATATAGATTTTCCGCAAGTTTTTCTGCTTTCATCACTACAAGCGCTCCTTTGGATATTCTCATGACTCCACCATGAGTCTTATACGAACATCCATTATTATCTAGTTGTCCTAAAGACAATAGATTCTTCTTCAAGTCTTTTATATGTCGTACCTCCTGGATGGTGTGAACCGTGCCATCATACATCTTTATTTTGATGGACCCAATACCAATAACATCCAAAGCATGATCGTTTCCCATGAACACAGACCCTTCTGAGATAGGATTATATTGATGGAACCATTCTCTCCTGGAAGTCATGTGCCATGTTGCTCCTGTGTCCATGATCCAGACATCAGCGAAACGTTTTCTGCCTTCATTATTTGATATTGCCTCACTACATAAAATAACGTCATCATCCGAGGTACATGCAACATTCCCTTGAGCATTTGATGGCTCAGGGTGTTCACTCTTTTTCTTGAACCGACAATCTTTCTTGAAGTGCCCTTTCTTGCCACAGTTGTAGCACTTGATATTCTTCTTACTTCTTGATTGAGATCTGCCATGATTGTGACTCCCACTAGGGCCACGTTCCATTGGTCTTCCTCTCACCATCATCAAGCTTCAGCTTACTGCGAACTTGCTTGTCTGTCTTCCTTATTTTTGCGCCGATTTTCTTCTTCCAAGACAGCGGCTGCAATTTCATCGAAAACTAGACTGTCTATATTGTTCGTCAGGTTGATGATGAGTTGATCATACGAGTCGGGCAGACTTTGAAGTAGAAGATCCGCACGTTCAGTACCCTCTATTTTGCAACCCATTGTTGTAAGTTGCGAAAATAGAGTATTCAAAGTATTGATGTGTTCAGTAACTGACATGGACTCTGCCATTCGAAGAGTATACAATCTTCTTTTTAAAAAGATTTTATTATGCAAAGACTTGGCCTCATACAATCCTGTAAGAGTATCCCATATTTCCTTCGCCGTTCGCTTTTTCGCCACACTAGATAACACTTGATCAGCTAGTGCCAAGTGTAGATCAGCAACTGCGTTGCTGTCTATGTCGTTCCACTTGTTGTCATCAACAAAGTCTGTGGGCCTACCTTCAATTGCAGCTAAGCAATTGTGTTTTCTCAATATCGCTTTTATTTTCATTTTCCACAATGAGAAATTAGTCTCATTGAATTTTTCAACATCAAACTTTGTTGTACTCGGCATTTTTATTTGCTTCACACCCTTCTAGATCATTTCTGAATATTTTTGCGAACAATCGTGACAAACTGTACTGTCACCGAAATTTACTATTCACGTGAATTTACTATTCCCGAATAGTATCTTCGCATAAAACAGACAGAATAATCGAGGGCTCTGATACCACTGTTGGGGGGAGGAAGCACCACAACTAAAGTTTGATATAATAAAAATAATGAAAATAAATTGGACACGAGAATTTTACGTGAAAACCCCTCTAAATGATAGAAGGGAAAAACAAAGTTAATTATTTGTAGGTCCCTTGAGAGAACCCTTGCGTGAAGTTATAGCATGTGAAAGACATTGAGTTGTGATATTGCTGGAGTGGGTGGAGGTTTATAGTTGTTAATTTTTATTTTTAAAAAAATTGTTAGTTGAATAAAAAAATACCACGTGTCATCAAATTATTGGTCATTTTTTATTCAAAAGTCATTATTTGATAATTATTTTTGATATATATATATATATACATATATGTCACGTGTCTTTATTTAATTCGCTTCTTTTGACACGTCAGGCGAGTGCATTACACACACTTAATAAATTTTGGTGATTATCAAAAAAGTGTCAAAATGACACATCGGAGCCTTACTTGAGGTGTCTAAAATGAACATCTCCTGATTTAAGTGTCTAAGTTAAAGTTGATGCCAACTTTAGGGGGCCACCGATGGATTTCACCTTTAATAAATAAACCAATATGATACATCAAGAAACTACAGTGATCAGTATCCAAACAACTATATATAGTCATGAGAGACCAAACTAGCTTCACGTAGACACGAAAGAAAACCAAGTATGTCTCCTACATCATGACACATTGTTAATACCTTTGTATCACTTCACTAGGATCATAATTATTATACTTAAAAAGGTTTAAAAGGAAAGATTACTTAAATACACAACTTATTTTACATATTATTTAAAATTTCTTATCATTTAAAAAAATTACAAAAATTCCTACTCTCTCATCTTCTCAGATACATCACCTTACGCGATCTCGGATACATCACCTTATGCGATTTATCGGTCAGATACATACTTAACGTGATGTATCGGGAAGTTAGATACGTCACTTTAGATGATGTATCGGTCGGATACATCACTTTACGTGATGTATCGATCGGATATATTACTTTACGCAATGTATCGGTCGGATACATCACTTTACGCCATGTATCAGAACGTTTTGAAATGTGTCCGAATTCCACCAAATTTAAGGGATTTTGTAATTTGGAAAATAATAGAGATAAGATGTAATTAACTCTTAACACAATGAGATTTGTGTAATCCTTTCTAAAATTAATGGGATTTTACAATTCTCCCTTGTAAGTGGAGCTAGCTATATCCATTTTAAAACCTGACAAACACATATGGGTTAAAAACATCCACAATCATAATGAGACGTGGATTTAGAATTTTGAATCTCTCCGTGCCACGCTACTTTGAACAATAACCTATAGAAAAAAACTTCAGTGTAGGGGAAGATAATACCTAATATTCATTAACAAATATGCATATAAAATTTAGACTTATTTTGTTTGTTTAGTTAAGATTTTACTAACAAGAGGTCTAGGTTTCTAATCTACTTATTCACAATTATTTTTACAATAAATTCGCCTTGAACTTACATCCCCATGATGGTAAAATTGAGTTTTAACCACTGGTACCACAAGGTTCATTATTTCTAAAGGTATCATGTTTAATATTTATACTTTCCTTATAAATTAAATATATATATAAATATACATGTATATATAATTTTTTGATCGAAACCGAAAGGTGGCATGACATCCTCTCCGATACACCTAAATCCTCCCCTGATCATAACCAAGTAGCCCGGGGAACACACTATTAATTACATAATAATTGTAATACATGGTAATATATATACTCATCAACACAACTCAGAAGGCATCAATATCTACTTGCGTATATCATTAGTCAAAAAAGATGCATCAATATGATCTGTAGGCATCATCAAAATATAGACATCAAAGAGGGAATCCCGTGATTACTTAATTCTTTCTATTTTATTATGCATTTCTCCATCACAAAAACAATCTTGACACACAATTAGGTGTCCTTCTCAAACGTAACATATTATGACTTTGTACGACTCTTCATTGTCATATGGATTCCGTTTTCTCAATGAATCATAGATCTTTCATGTCAATTCAGGAGGCTTCATTTATTTTCATTAAGATAAAAGTATATGAATTTGAATGCATATTTATATAATTAAAATATTTTCTCTAAATATAAACATTGAATGATTAAGACTAATTAATTTTTAATATTTGAATGTGCATAACTTATTTATGTAAAAACATAATAAATATATAATTTAAATTTAAAAAGTAATTAAATATTGAAAAAAATATAAATTTAATAAGATAAAATGATTATTTGATAAGAAAAATGAATCATTTATGTCCTCTAGTAATGGTGGACATGATTTATATTGATTGTGATGGTACTGATTGATGTTACTGGCCAGTAATAGTGATGGTCATGATTGTGAGGGGCGGAGGTGTTTGGTGTTGTAGCTACTGATGTGAGGGCAGCGGTTGGTAATAGTGGTGATGGTTGTGATGGTGAAGTTTGTTCACAATAGTAATTGATTAAAATGGATGAAGAGTGTATGATGATTGATGATGTGTTTGTGGTAATTGTCGGTGTTAATTATGACAGTGGAAGTAGCGATAGTGATGATGACGGTAGTGGTGATAGTAAATATAATTATAATGATAGGAGTGGTAGAGATTAACAGTATTGATTGGCATCAGTGCTGGTTGTAATGACAGAGCTGGTTGGTGGTGGTAGGCAATAGTAATGGTGGTTGACAATGATGGCAATAGCGATATTGGATATAATTATAATGATTAAGGTGGTAGTTATTGTAACAACCCCTAAAATGTTGTATGTCGGTTTTTCAATTCTCGACAAAATTAATACAGCCTCTGTATATTGGGCATAAGTTTTCATAGGTTGGTCCAAATTAGGCGATTCAAATTTCTGGGTAATCACAACATCCTTACCTACAACTTTCATGAAGAACATAACTTCAAATTCGGAGTATAAGTAGGTCAAATAAATTAATCTTTGCAAGATATAGTGCTGTGACGGAATTGAGTGTTGATAGAAGAAAATTCATATCTCACTATAGGTTGCTCCAAATTTGTTTATTCTTGAACGATATGAAACTAGACTTCCATATCTACAATTCTTATGAAGAAACCAAATCCTAATAAGGAATTTATCTTATTCAAACGTAGCTTCGAAAATGAGTATTCTGTTAAAAAGAACTCATCTTACCTACCATGGAAACATCTAGATGCATTTGACATCATGCATGACATAAATTGGTCTCCATTTAACATCATCCATGACATCAATATATTCCATTAAATTTTCAGATTTTTCTTTATAATTATTTTATTTATTGTTTGGTCCCTCTTTTCCACCTATAAATACCCACCTTATTTCCTCATTTTATTCATCAAGCTTTCCTAAGCATTTCTTCTCTCTATATACTTCTTCTCAAATATAGTTTTAGTTTTAGTAGTATAAAAATACTACTCCGGTTATTCTTATACTCCGGGCAGTACACAAAACGCTCCGGCGAGAAGAAAAGGCTAGGGATCCAAGAGTATTCCAATTCGGAGTAAACCTTCGGATTTAAGGTATGTAAGACTTTCATAGCATTGGATTGAGTTCGTCCATGCGCCCAATATTTAAATTTATTATAATTGAGTTATAGTTGAGTTTTATTCAAATCTTGAATTCTAGATGAATTAATTCTTCTTCTATTGAGTTTGATATATTTATGCATTAATATTATTATTATTGTTATCTCTCATATTATTGGAATTATTGTTCATGGCTACTTTCCCATGAATCCTAATTGATTTGATGTTCATGAATATTTTTACATATGTTTTGAGTAAAGATGTTGGCTTTTTATTATTTTTATTGATAAAAAGAGAGTTATATGAATTAATACTATATATGTATTTTATTGAGTTTTGAAAGAGTAAAAGAGTTGAATTTGAATGAATTTGAGAAAATGATATTTTGAGCAAGATGCTTTGATGAGATGTAATTGATATTTTTGGAAGTATAATGATTGATGAACATAAAATGAGATGAGTTTGATGATTTAAATTAAAGTCCAATGAGACTAGATGATGAGTTTAATATGAGCACATATTTTGGGAGTAGAATTGAGCACCGAGTTGGGTAAGAGTTTAATTGACTCAAACCCCAGAACTACGTAGCCAGCGTAGGATGGAGGCTATGCCTCTTAAGTCCCAAAAAGAGGACTTTGATGAATGGATCCAAGATGGTGATGTCCTTTACCCTGGCAAGGTATTGGATGGATGTGGCAACGACATCGCTTCGTTGTATCATCGCTAGCTCATAAATGATGGTTGTCGGTTAGAGAAACTCCCAACTGAGTAAGCATTGCTTATTACTATTATTTTTATTATTATATTTTAAACTTGCATTACATATTCATGTTGAGATGATGTTGAGTTCTGAGCTGAGTTTTCTTGAGAGGAGTTTCTTGATATCTGTCGTTACCTTCCTGCTATTTTACATACTCGTACATTCCACGTACTGACGTCATTCGACCTGCATCGTTTTATGATGCAGATACAGGTGTTAGAGATCCTCAACAGGCGCATCGTTGAAGATCATTTCTTTTCAGCTATTTGGTGAGTCCTTCTTGTATTCGAAGGAACTCCTTATCCTTTTATTATTGTTGAGTGTGATGTTTCTTTTGAGGTAGCCATGGACATGTCATTGGCACCATCTAAGAATATTAGAGGCTTCATAGACAGAGTCTGATGATGTAATCAGAGTAGTTCTCCTTAGAAACTACTTCTTATAAGAATTATCTATTTTTCCTTTGATTATGACAAGCCCACATTAGTATTCTTAAGTCTTCCGCTGATGAATAAATAAGAAATGAGACCAAGTGGTTCTCTCGGAAGCCAGAAATGGTTTCTGAGTGGCGGCCACGCCTAGGGTACCCTCTCGGGGCGTGACAAACTTGGTATCAGAGCACAGAGTTCAAGAGTCCTAGGGTGTCTATGAAGCCGTGTCTAGTAGAGTCTTGTTTATAGGTGTGTCGTGCACCATACTTATAATCAGGAAGCTATAGGACATTAGGAATTATTTCACTTCTTTCATAATCTGAGTTCGTGCGATAGAGTTTAACTCTATAAAAGCTTTCTTTCTAATTCGTGCGTTTACACATTTCAGACATGCCTCCTAAACGTTCAGCTAGTCAGAGGAACGCTCCCAGCACTAAGGTTCCACAGTCAGTGATGCCTCCACGGAGAACTAGGGGCCGACCTGCAAGGTCTACTGAGGTACCCCAAGTACCTACTGTTCAGACCACTCCTACTTCTGAGGATGATTTTCGAGGAGCGATTGCTATGCTCACCCAGTTGGTGGCTGCTCGAAATAGTAGCCAGAGTTCACCAACTCCTAGCTCTAGTTATCAAGAGCCGTCTGCTACCACGAGGATTAAAGATTTTCTGAGAATGAATCCACCGGTCTTCACGGGTTCTAACATTGATGAAGACCCCCAAAATTTCATTGATGAGATGTGGAAGATACTAAAAGCGATGCATGCTACAGAGATTGAGGGTGTTGAGTTGGTGTCTTATCAACTCAAGGATGTCGCAAATGTCTGGTATAACCAGTGGGAAGAAAGTAGAGGTGAAGATGCAGAGCCTGCTCTTTGGGATGAGTTTGAAAGAGCATTTCTTGATAACTTTTTTCCCCAAGAGCTACGTGAAGCAAAAATTGAGGAGTTTGTGAACCTCAAGTAAGAGAGTATGACTGTGAAAGAATATAGTTTGAAGTTTATTCAATTGTCCAAATATGCCCCAGAAATGATTCCCCATATGAGGTCTAAGATGAGGAAGTTTGTCTCTGGCCTAGGCAAACATGTAAAGAAAGAATGTAAGGCAATGCTAATGATTTCTGACATGGATTTTTCTAGATTGATGGTGTATGCTCAGCAGGTTGAGGATGATAAGAAAAAGGACCTAGAAGAACACCTAAGCAAGAAGGCTAAGTCTGCTGGGCATGAGAATGAGCAGAAGCAAGGGAAGGGTAACAAGTCTTTCTTTCAGAAAAGGTCTTCCAATTATGCACCTTCCCCAACAAATACTTTTACACCTAATACCAGGTATGATCAAAGATCTCTAAGTCACCAAAACTTCCGATCTCAAGGTTCTCAGTCCCAATTAAGTATGGCTCAAGGTTCTAGAGGGAAACCACCATGTGCTAGATGTGGAAGGCTCCATTTGGGAGAGTGTCGTGTGGGTACCAATGCTTGCTACGGATGTGGAAAGATAGGTCACTTCCAGAATGAGTGTCCTTCAAAAAGGCAGGGAGATGGAAGTAGTAGAGCTCAGTTTTCTTCTGCAGCTCCACAGAATAGAGGTAATCATAGAGGTGCAGCTTCAAGTGCAGGTGGGGGAACCAACTGTCTGTATGCTATGGGTAGTCGCCAAGACCAAGAAAATGCACCCGATGTTGTTACTGGTATGCTTCGAGTCCTTTCTTTTGATGTGTATGCATTACTTGATCCGGGTGCTACATTATCTTTTGTGACTCCTTACTTGGCTAGTAAATTTGAGATCCTTCCTGAGTGTCTTCTTGAGCCTTTCAGTGTGTCTACTCCTGTTGGTGATTCTATCTTAGCTGAGAGGGTCTATAGAAATTTTACTGTGTCAATCTATCATAGGGATACCATGGCTGACTTAGTTGAGTTGGACATGGTTGATTTTGATGTGATTCTTGGTATGGACTGGCTTTATTCTTGTTATGCTTCGGTTGATTATAGGACCCGAATTGTCAAGTTTCAATTTCCAAACGAGCTTATCTTAGAGTGGAAGGGGAATTCTGTATTGCCTAGGGGTAAATTTATTTCCTACCTTAAGGCCAGAAAATTAATCTCTAAGGGATGTATATATCATATAGTTCGAGTCAAAAATATTAATGATCAGACTCCATCTCTTGAGTCAGTTCCCATTGTGAATGAGTTTCCTGAAGTCTTTCCTGAGGATCTACCCGGAATTCCTCCTGATAGAGAGATAAACTTTGGTATTGATATCCTTCCTAATACACAACCTATCTCCATTCCTCCTTATAGGATGGCTCCTGCTGAGTTGAAAGAGTTGAAAGAACAACTGAAAGACCTCCTAGATAAGGGGTTTATTAGGCCAAGTGTCTCACCCTGGGGCGCTCATGTCCTATTCGTGCGAAAGAAAGATGGGTCCCTTAGAACGTGCATTGATTACCGACAACTAAACAAGGTCACCATTAAAAACAAGTACCCTCTCCCTAGAATAGATGATTTATTTGACCAACTTCAGGGTGCCACATGTTTCTCTAAGATAGACCTCAGATCATGCTATCACCAGTTGAAAGTGAGAGAATGTGACATCCCGAAGACGGCTTTTCGAACCCGCTATGGTCATTTTGAGTTTCTTGCTATGTCCTTTGGATTGACAAATGCTCCAGCAGCTTTTATCGACCTCATGAACCGATTATTCAAGCCATACCTAGATACGTTTGTAATTTTCTTCATCGATGATATTTTGGTCTACTCTAGAAGTAAGAGTGAGCATGTTAATCACCTTAGGATTGTCCTTCAAACTCTTAAGGAGAAGGAGTTGTATGCTAAGTTTTCAAAGTGTGAGTTTTGGCTTGAGTCTTTAGCATTCATAGGTCATATTATATCTGGGGATGGAATCCAAGTTGATACTCAAAAGATTGAGGCAGTTAAGAACTGGCCCCGACCCACCTCTCCAACCGACATAAGGAGTTTCTTAGGTTTGGCTGGTTACTACAGGAGGTTTGTTGAGGGATTTTCATCCATATCCTCACCATTGACTAAGCTGACTCAGAAGAAGGCTAAGTTTCAATGGTCTGATGCTTGTGAGAAAAGTTTTCAAGAGTTGAAAGCTAGATTGACTACTGCTCCAGTACTATCCCTACCCGAAGGAATGGATGGTTTTGTAATCTATTGTGATGCTTAAAGAGTTGGGTTGGGACATGTATTGATGCAGAAAGGTAAGGTCATTGCCTATGCCTCCAGGCAGCTTAAGACTCATTAGAGGAACTACCCCACTCATGACCTTGAGTTGGCAGCTGTGGTATTTGCTCTTAAGATTTGGCGTCACTATCTTTATGGTGTACATGTGGATGTGTTCACAGACCATAAGAGCTTACAGTATGTATTCAGCCAGAAGGAGCTGAATTTGAGGCAAAAGAGATGGCTAGAGTTGCTCAAGGATTATGACATGAGCATTCTCTACCACCTAGGTAAAGCAAATGTAGTTGTTGATGCTCTTAGCAGGTTATCTATGGGGAGTACAACTCATATGGAAGAGGAAAAGAAGGAGTTGGCAAAGGAAGTGCATAGACTTGCGCGTTCAGGAGTTCAACTTATTGACTCTAGTGAGGGTGGTACAATAGTACGAAATGGAGCCGAATCATCTCTAGTTGTAGAGGTGAAAGAAAAGCAAGATCAGGACCCTATTCTTCTTCAACTGAAGGATGAGGTTCACAAGCAGAAGGTAATGGCTTTTACCAAAGGGGGAGATGGAGTGTTGAGATATCAAGAAAGATTATGTGTTCCAAGTGTTGATGGTATTAGGAAGAGAATCATGAAAGAAGCCCATAATTCTAAGTATTCCATCCATCCAGGTTCAACAAAGATGTATCATGACTTTAGAGAAGTATACTGGTGGAGTGGAATAAAGAGAGATATAGCAGAGTTTGTGTCCAAGTGCCCAAATTGCCAACAAGTTAAAGTTGAGCACCAAAGGCCTTGTGGAGTGGCTCAGAATATAGAGATACCGGAATGGAAGTGGGAAATGATCAATATGGACTTCATTACCGGTTTACCATGAACCCGCAAACAACATGACTCTATTTGGGTGATTGTGGATAGGATGACCAAATCGGCCCATTTCTTGCCGGTTAAGACTACGAACACTGCAGAGGATTATGCCAAACTGTATCTTAGAGAGATTGTTAGACTGTATGGAGTTCCTTTGTCTATCATCTCTGATAGGGGAGCTCAATTTACTGCTCAGTTTTGGAAGTCATTTCAGAAGGGCTTGGGTTCAAGAGTGAACCTTAGTACTGCTTTTCATCCGCAAACAGATGGCCAGGCAGAGCGTACGATACAGACTTTGGAGGATATGTTAAGAGCCTGTGTCATTGACTTCAAAGGTAATTGGGATGATCATTTACCTCTTATTGAGTTTGCATACAATAATAGTTTCCATTCGAGTATTCAAATGGCTCCTTATGAAGCTCTGTATGGGAGGAGATGTAGATCACCAATTGGTTGGTTTGAAGTTGGTGAAGCTGAGTTGATTAGACCAGACTTGGTTCACCAAGCTATGGAGAAGGTGAAAACCATACAAGAGAGGTTGAGGACTGCTCAAAGTCGCCAAAAATCCTACACTGATGTTAGAAGAAGAGATTTAGAGTTCGAAGTGTACGATTGGGTATACTTGAAAGTTTCACTCATTAAGGGTGTGATGAGATTTGGAAAGAAAGGGAAGCTTAGTCCCCGCTAAATTGGTCCTTATCATATTATGAGGAGGGTAGGTAACGTAGCCTATGAATTGGAGTTGCCTCCAGAATTAGCTGCTATTCATCCCGTGTTTCACATCTCTATGCTTAAGAAGTGTTTGGGAGATCCTTCACTTGTTGTCCCAGCTGAGAGCATTGGGGTGAAAGAGAGTTTGAGTTATGAAGAGATTCCAGTTCAAATTCTTGATCGTCAGGCTCGCAAATTAAGAACTAAGGAAGTGACATCTGTCAAAGTCCTATGGCAAAATCAATTTGTTGAAGAGGCTACATGGGAAGCTGAAGAAGATATGAAGGCTAACTATCCTCATCTATTTATGCCTTCTGATGACGATATTCAAGGTAATATTCCTTACTTCTACCTTTGAGTCGATGTTTATTCTTGAGTTTGAATCATTAACCATTTGAGTATCGGAGTTGATGTATTGATGATATTCATTCTTTATGTCTCCTATTTTCATCTTCATTCGAGGACGAATGATCCCAAGGGGGAGATATTGTAACAACCCCTAAAATGTTGTATGTCGGTATTTCAATTCTCGACAAAATTAATACAGCCTCTGTATATTGGGCATAAGTTTTCATAGGTTGGTCCAAATTAGGTGATTCAAATTTCTGGGTAATCACAACATCCTTACCTACAACTTTCATGAATAACATAACTTCAAATTCGGAGTATAAGTAGGTCAAATAAATTAATCTTTGCAAGATATAGTGCTGTGACGGAATTGAGTGTTGATAGAAGAAAATTCATATCTCACTATAGGTTGCTCCAAATTGGTTTATTCTGGAACGATATGAAACTAAACTTCCATATCTACAATTCTTATGAAGAAACCAAATCCTAATAAGGAATTTATCTTATTCAAACGTAGCTTCGAAAATGAGTATTCTGTTAAAAAGAACTCATCTTACCTACCATGGAAACATCTAGATGCATTTGACATCATGCATGACATAAATTGGCCTCCATTTAACATCATCCATGACATCAATATATTCCATTAAATTTTCAGATTTTTCTTTATAATTATTTTATTTATTGTTAGGTCCCTCTTTCCCACCTATAAATACCCACCTTATTTCCTCATTTTATTCATCAAGCTTTCCTAAGCATTTCTTCTCTCTATATACTTCTTCTCAAATATAGTTTTAGTTTTAGTAGTATAAAAATACTACTCCGGTTATTCTTATACTCCGGGCAGTACACAAAACGCTCCGGCGAGAAGAAAAGGCTAGGGATCCAAGAGTATTCCAATTCGGAGTAAACCTTCGGATTTAAGGTATGTAAGACTTTCATAGCATTGGATTGAGTTCGTCCATGCGCCCAATATTTAAATTTATTATAATTGAGTTATAGTTGAGTTTTATTCAAATCTTGAATTCTAGATGAATTAATTCTTCTTCTATTGAGTTTGATATATTTATGCATTAATATTATTATTATTGTTATCTCTCATATTATTGGAATTATTGTTCATGGCTACTTTCCCATGAATCCTAATTGATTTGATGTTCATGAATATTTTTACATATGTTTTGAGTAAAGATGTTGGCTTTTTATTATTTTTATTGATAAAAAGAGAGTTATATGAATTAATACTATATATGTATTTTATTGAGTTTTGAAAGAGTAAAAGAGTTGAATTTGAATGAATTTGAGAAAATGATATTTTGAGCAAGATGCTTTGATGAGATGTAATTGATGTTTTTGGAAGTATAATGATTGATGAACATAAAATGAGATGAGTTTGATGATTTAAATTAAAGTCCAATGAGATTAGATGATGAGTTTAATATGAGCACATATTTTGGGAGTAGAATTGAGCACCGAGTTGGGTAAGAGTTTAATTGACTCAAACCCCAGAACTACGTAGCCAGCGTAGGATGGAGGCTATGCCTCTTAAGTCCCAAAAAGAGGACTTTGATGAATGGATCCAAGATGGTGATGTCCTTTACCCTGGCAAGGTATTGGATGGATGTGGCAACGACATCGCTTCGTTGTATCATCGCTAGCTCATAAGTGATGGTTGTCGGTTAGAGAAACTCCCAACTGAGTAAGCATTGCTTATTACTATTATTTTTATTATTATATTTTAAACTTGCATTACATATTCATGTTGAGATGATGTTGAGTTCTGAGCTGAGTTTTCTTGAGAGGAGTTTCTTGATATCTGTCGTTACCTTCCTGCTATTTTACATACTCGTACATTCCACATAAATTTATTTTATTTTATTTTCCGACTTCCTGATGTTGGTGTTATGTATTTATTTATTTATTTATCATTATTTTCAATATTTTTGTCCTCATAAAGTCAGTTACATAATAATAATACCAACCTATAGAATATTCTTCTAAGATTTCGACATACGGATATCACTATTATTTAATTTTTATTTTTTTATTTTTTGAGATTCCGACCTCTAGTAGTTGGTATTGTTTAATTTTATTTTTCCAATTTTTGAGATTTTGACTTTTGGAGGTCGATGTTAGTAATTTTTTTTAAAAAATTATTTATTAAGATTCCGAGGCTAGAAGGTTGGTATTATGTAATTTTAAAAAATATTTTTTATTTCAATTTTCAGAGGCCGGTGTTATTTAAATTTTAATTTCTATTTTAATTATTCTCAACATCCGTAGGTCGATTTTCTAGAAAATGTTATTCAAGAAACGGACCTCCAGAAGTCTGTTGGAGGTCTTTTTTCTGCAACAAAATTGGCAGCATTGTTCACCTGCATATCTCAACCAAATCAGCTCAAAGAGTTGCAAATATTTTTCTACATATACCATACACTACATCAAAATAAAATTAAACTAATTCAAACTAAACTTAAACTCAATCAAATCAAAAAATTTCAAAAGTATACAAACTATATATAAAAAGTCAGAAATGTTTAATAGATACAACTACTCCTCATCACCCTCATCCTCCTCATTGGACTCATCCACTAGACCTCGACGTGCATCACTAGGACATCGAGGTATAATATTTCTTGAATCAAAAAAATAAAAAATTGTTGGGCTTGAAGCGCCACATATCTCTTGTTCTCTACCTCTTTTTGCTGCTAAATTTGTGCAATCTTCTCGTATCTCTTCCTCTCTCTTTCGTGCAAGATAGTCAAAACGCATTTTGAACGCGTAGTCAACAAAACGTGTTTTGAACGCGTAGTCAAAAAGGAACAAAACGCGTTTTGAACGCGTAGTCAAAAAGGGAGGTTCAATACGCAGATTTTACGCGTTTCTAGTTTCCTATAAATAGAAGACCTCTTGCCCTCATTTATCTCATCCCCAAAAAGAGAGAGTAAGAATACAAAGTGAGTTATACACCAAGATAAATATTTTAGTCTTGAGTGTCCACTTTAGTAGTTGTTCCTTTTATAAGAGAGAAGTGTTAATTATTGTTTTCTCCTTGTATTTGACAGTTGTGTACTCCATATTAAATAGTGAGATCCTTCTACCCCGTGGTTTTTCCCTTCTATCATAAAATTCTCGTATCCAATTTATTTTCATTATTTTTATTATATCAAACTTTAGTTGTGGTGCTTCCTCTCCCCAACAGTGGTATCAGAGCCCTCGGTTATTCTGTCTGTTTTATGCGAAGATACTATTCGGGAATAGTAAATTCACGTGAATAGTAAATTTCAATGACGGTACAGTTTGTCACGATTGTTCGCAAAAATATTCAGAAACGATCTACAAGGGTGTGAAGCAAATAAAAATGTCGAGTACAACAAAGTTTGATGTTGAAAAATTCAATGAGACTAATTTCTCATTGTGGAAAATGAAAATAAAAGCGATATTGAGAAAACACAATTGCTTAGCTGCAATTGAAGGTAGGCCCACAGACTTTGTTGATGACAGCAAGTGGAACGACATAGACAGCAACGCAGTTGCTGATCTACACTTGACACTAGCTGATCAAGTGTTATCTAGTGTGGCAGAAAAGCGAACTACGAAGGAAATATGGGATACTCTTACAGGGTTGTATGAGGCCAAGTCTTTGCATAATAAAATCTTTTTAAAAAGAAGATTGTATACTCTTCGAATGGCAGAGTCCATGTCAGTTACTGAACACATCAATACTTTGAATACTCTATTTTCGCAACTTACAACAATGGGTTGCAAAATATAGGGTACTGAACGTGCGGAGCTTCTACTTCAAAGTCTGCCTGACTCGTATGATCAACTCATCATCAACCTGACGAACAATACAGACAGTCTAGTTTTCGATGAAATTGCAGCCGCTGTCTTGGAAGAAGAAAATCGGCGCAAAAATAAGGAAGACAGACAAGCAAGTTCGCAGTAAGCTGAAGCTTGATGATGGTGAGAGGAAGACCAATGGAACGTGGCCCTAGTGGGAGTCACAATCATGGCAGATCTCAATCAAGAAGTAAGAAGAATATCAAGTGCTACAACTGTGGCAAGAAAGGGCACTTCAAGAAAGATTGTCGGTTCAAGAAAAAGAGTGAACACCCTGAGCCATCAAATGCTCAAGGGAATGTTGCATGTACCTCGGATGATGACGTTATTTTATGTAGTGAGGCAATATCAAATAATGAAGGCAGAAAACGTTTCGCTGATGTCTGGATCATGGACACAGGAGCAACATGGCACATGACTTCCAGGAGAGAATGGTTCCATCAATATAATCCTATCTCAGAAGGGTCTGTGTTCATGGGAAACGATCATGCTTTGGATGTTATTGGTATTGGGTCCATCAAAATAAAGATGTATGATGGCACGGTTCGCACCATCCAGGAGGTACGACATGTAAAAGACTTGAAGAAGAATCTATTGTCTTTAGGACAACTAGATAATAATGGATGTTCGTATAAGACTCATGGTGGAGTCATGAGAATATCCAAACGAGCGCTTGTAGTGATGAAACCAGAAAAACTTGCGGCAAATCTATATGTGCTTAAAGGTGAAACACACCAAGAAGAAGAAGCATCAACCGCATCAGCAAGTTCATTTGAAGAATCAACGATGATGTGGCATCATAAACTTGGCCATATGTCGGAATGAGGTTTGAAGATTCTTGCTGAGCAAAAACTTCTTCCAGGGCTCAAAAAGGTTTCACTACCCTTTTGTGAGCATTGTGTTACCAGTAAGCAAAATAGACTGAAGTTTAGCAGTTCCTCTGCTAAAAGTAAGGAAATACTAGATCTTGTTCACTCTGATGTCTGGAAAGCACCGATGGAGTCTCTAGGAGGAGCGAAATATTTCGTGTCATTTATCGACAATTACTCCAGGAGAAGTTGGGTGTATCCAATCAAGAGGAAGGCAGATGTTTTTTCAGTTTTCAAAGAATTCAAAGCGTGGGTGGAACTTGAATCTGAGAAAAAGATCAAGTGTTTGAGGACAGATAATAGAGGAGAATACACTGGTGATGAATTTAATAACTTCTGTAAACAATAAGGTATTAAATGGCAGTTCACGGTGGCATATACTCCACAACAAAATGGAGTAGCAGAGCGGATGAACAGAACCTTATTGGAACGGACAAGAGCTATGTTGGCAACTGCAGGGTTGGAAAAACCATTCTGGACAGAAGCAGTCAAAACCGCTTGTTATGTGATCAATCGGTCACCATCAACCGCAATTGATCTGAAAACGTCAATGGAGATTTGGACAGGAAAACCAGCTGATTATTCTCGCTTACATATATTTGGAAGTCCTGCTTCTGTTATGTACAACACCCAAGAAAAATCGAAGTTGGATCCAAAATCCAGAGAATGCATTTTCTTAGGGTATGCTGATGGAGTCAAGGGGTATCGCTTGTGGGATCCCACAACCCGTAAGGTGGTAATCAGCAGGGATGTTGTATTTGTTGAAAACAAGATACAAGCAAAAGAAGGTAGCACTTCAAAAGAAAAATCAGAGACTACTACAGTTAAAGTTCAAGAAATAGAAAAAGTTCCAGTTTCTTCTGAAGCAGCACCAGAGCACGAAGAACAAGAGCAAGCTGAGATCGAAACTCCAGAAGTTCGACGGTTAACTAGGGAGAGAAGAGAACCAGCTTGGCACTCAGATTATTCTATGGAGAGTAATATTGCATACTGTCTATTAACAGAAGATAGAGAGCCTTCAACCTTTCAAAAAGCTATGAAAGGCCAAGAATCATCTCTGTGGGTGGCAGCAATGCAAGAAGAAATTAAAGCTCTTCATAAAAATAAAACATGGGATCTTGTTCAATTACCACAAGGAAGGAAGGCCATTGGAAACAAATGGGTCTACAAGATCAAATGCAATGGTAATGATCAAGTGGAGAAGTATCGTGCAAGATTGGTGGTGAAAGGATTTGCTCAGAAAGAAGGTATAGACTTCAATGAGATAGTTTCTCCGGTGGTTCGACTAACAACAATTCGAGTGGTCCTGGCAATGTGTGCTACATTTGACTTGTACTTGGAGCAGTTAGATGTCAAAACTGCATTTCTTCATGGAGAAGTTGAAGAAGAAATTTATATGCTCCAACTAGAAGGTTTTGAAGAATAGGGAAAAGAGAACTTGGTTTGCAGGTTGAAAAAATCTCTATACGGTCTCAAACAGGCGCCGAGATATTGGTATAAGAGATTTGATTCCTTCATTATAAGCCTTGGATACAACAGACATAGTTCAGATCCTTGTGTTTATTACAAGAGATTTGGTAATGAAGATTTTGTTATTTTGTTGTTGTATGTTGACGACATGTTGGTAGCAGGCCCCAACAAAGATCGTCTCACAAATTTAAAGGCACAGTTGGCTAGGGAGTTTGAAATTAAGGACTTGGGACCAGCAAACAAGATTCTAGGGATGCAAATTCATCGAGACAGAAATAATAGGAAGATTTGGCTTTCTCAAAAGAACTACTTGAAGAAAATCTTGAGACGCTTCAAGATGCAAGACTGTAAGTCAATTTCTACCCCACTTCCTACTAATTTCAAGTTATCCTCAAGTATGTGTCCTAGCAATGAAGTAGAGAGGATGGAGATGTCTCGAGTACCGTATGCATCAGCAGTGGGAAGTTTAATGTTCGCCATGGTATGTACAAGACCTGACATTGCACAAGCAATGGGAGTGGTTAGTCGGTACATGGCTAATCCTGGAAGAGAGCATTGGAATACTGTTAAGAGGATCCTGAGATACATCAATGGTACCTCAGATGTTACAATGTGTTATGGAGGATCAGACTTTACTGTTAAAGGTTATGTTGATTCAGATTATGCAGGTGATCTTGATAAAAGCAAGTCCACCACAGGTTATGTGTTTACTCTTGCTGGAGGAGCTGTAAGCTGGGTTTCAAAACTGCAATCTATCGTGGCTACATCTACGACAGAAGCAGAATATGTAGCAGCTACACAAGCTAGCAAAGAAGCAATATGGATACAGATGTTACTGGAGGAGCTCGGGCACAAACAAGAGAAGATTGCTTTGTTTTGTGACAGTCAGAGCGCTCTGCACCTTGCAAAGAATCCGGCATTTCATTCAAGGACAAAGCAAATAAGAGTTCAGTATCACTTTGTTCATGAGAAGGTGAAAGAAGGCAGTGTGGATATTCAGAAAATTCACACTAATGACAACCTGGCAGATATGTTTACGAAGCCGATCAACAATAACAAATTCATATGTTGTCGATCTTCTATTGGCCTAGCAGAAACGTAACATTGCAGTAATTGGGTAGAAAGGATGGTGTGAAGACTTAATTGATTCTCAATTAAATCTTCAAGTAGGAGAATGCAAGATAGTCAAAATGCTTTTTGAACACGTAGTCAACAAAACGCGTTTTGAACGCGTAGTCAAAAAGGAACAAAATGCGTTTTGAACGCGTAGTCAAAAAAGGAGGTTCAATACGCAGATTTTACGCGTTTCTAGTTTCTTATAAATAGAAGACCTCTTGCTCTCATTTATCTCATCCCCAGAAAGAGAGAGTAAGAATACAAAGAGAGTTATACACCAAGATAAATATTTTAGTCTTGAGTGTCCTCTTTAGTAGTTGTTCCTTTTACAAGAGAGAAGTGTTAATTGTTGTTTTCTCCTTGTATTTGACAGCTGTGTACTCTATATTAAATAGTGAGATCCTTCTACCCCGTGGTTTTTCCCTTCTATCATTTAGAGGGGTTTCCACGTATAATTCTCGTGTACAATTTATTTTCATTATTTTCATCATATCAAACTTTAGTTGTGGTTCTTCCTCCCCCAAACATTTTGTCTACTGCAGCAAGCTAGACAGTGAGCGAAGATATTCTATCTTCAATTGCTGACACTGTCGCTCTATCCACATTATCAAAGCCTTAGGATGATGAAAAATTAAATCAAACCCTTCTATTTTGAAAGGTTTTCGTTTCTCTATGTAATTGTACACTGAACCTCTAAACAGTTCACCCGCACTCTCTCGCCATAATTGCTCTATTAGTTCTTGTGTAAGCAGTGTGTCCTAATTTCAGGAGGTTGAATACTACGGCAGTTACTATCTAAATATTTTAATGAAATTTAATTTAATTACGTAAAATTAATTTTACTGACTTTCGAAAGTCTGTATTATAATTTTTTTATTTTTTATTTTACACAAAACCATCCTCTAGAGGATGATTTAATTAAAAATTATTTAAAATATTTTTTTCTTTTATATTAAATTAAGCTAATATAAAATATTATTATTTATTTATTAATTCAATACTGACTACAAGAGATCGATTTTCTTGTATTTATTTTTTTTGAATTTTTTTTTGACCTCTGAAGGTCAGTATGTTATTTTTCTGCATTTTTTTGCAAAAGAAAAATTGACTTCCTTAAGTCGATTTTCTTAAGTTTTTTTAACAATATCGACTTTCAAAAGTTGGAAATTACTGACTTCTATTTAAGGTCAAAAATTTTGAGGTCAATATTCACAGTCCTTTTAGTAGTGAATGGTGGTGGTAGTTATGATGACAAGGTGGTTAGTAATGGTCACTTATGATTGTGGTTATTGATGGTAATTTATAATTGTAGATAATTAATTTTCACCATTTATTAAATATCCTTGCAAAAATATCTCGTAATGATATTAAGTAGGCGTTCGGCCACGCGATTTCATCTAATGAGATGAAATCATGAGATGAAATCGGTATTTGGACGTGCGATTTTACGTTGATTTCATCTCATGATTTATCATGAGAAGATGAAATACCAAATTCACCAAAAATTATGTTTTGGGAATTCCAAATCATGATATGTGATTTTTCTAATATAAAAATTGACTCATAAGTTTATATTTTATAAAAATAACTCATATTTAATTTATATATATCTACTAGCCATTTGTATCATATGTAAATAAAATTTATAATTCATATCATTACTTTTAAAACTATTTATATCTCATTTAACGATTATTCTCTTCAATATAAAATTTATTTTTACTTCAAATCAATTCTTAGTTTACCATTTATATTCACTAAATTCATTATTTTTAATCAAATTTATTACTACTTCATTCAAATCAATGTTTAATAAAAAAAATCATCATTACATTGAGTGGAGAAGACGATTAATCACTATGGCCTACGTCATTAACTGCAAAAATAATTTCCTTAGCTACTAACAACTTGAACACTACAACTTATGTTCAATTTTATTTTTTATTGAATTAATTAAGGCCTGATCAAATGTTGTATTTTTTTAGAATAACTTTGTGATAATGTATAATGCGATTTTATAAACTTTTATTTATTTGGTAAGATTGTATAAACAATTGAAGCAATTTTGATAGTTTTCAATTTATGGAGTTTTTATGTTTATGAGAAAACATACAACATAAAAAATCCAAATCGTATATCCAAACAAATCTTCAACTTCATCTCATGATTTCACATCATGATTTCGTATCGCATGGCCAAGACTATATTCAAGATCATAATGATTATGATTTTTTCAGATTGAATAAGTAATTAAATCATAATAAAAACAAATACACTTAATCACCTAAGGACCTAACCATTCAAATTCAGATATATATTGAGTACAAACAAGTGAGGTCATTGAACTATCCTTCAAAATCTGAAGAAACTTGCTAATGTCAAAGTAGAACATTATTTCAGGGAGGTCAATATGGTTGCAGGCCAACTTGCTAAATTAGCCGTGAGCAATCAAAATGAGGCCTATTATGACACCCATCACCAACTTCCTATAGGGGCTAAGGGTCCATTCCAACTGGACAAGAGCCAAATGCCTTCTATAAGGCTCAAATATGACAAGGCAATTTTTTTTGTTAGTAAGCTAGAGAGTTTCTTTTTCCGAGGATTGGAATATCTAAGTTAGCTTCTCCTGCCCTCTTTTTGTGAAGAATAAATTTTTATCCTTGTGTTATATTCGGAGGTAAGGCCAAGCTCCCCTCTTGTATGTACATTCTGATATATAACACCCCAGACATGGGATATTATTTTTTTAAAAAAGAAAGTTGAACTATCCTTTTTACCAGAATTTACACAGGCATTCAATATGTCATCAACAATGTATACTTTTAAAATATTTTCCCCTTTAATTTTATCTCTAATAGACTAATGAACTTTAAATTTGAAACCAATTTTAAAAAAGAGAGCCATGAATCTAGGTCTATGTAAAGAAAATAACTATGAAACGTTTACCTAAATTTTATAAAATATTTTTTATTAACGGTGTTCACTATAATGACCTGTCCCCGTCCTTATGAATAGGCCAATGGTGAAGGAATTTAGGCCAGAAAATTTCGAATAGTAACTTTGAAAAAATTTAGCCTAGGCTGGACTTGAATGATTTCTGAGTCAGGTGAGGTCTAACGTGACCTTATGATAGGTGGGGGATTGAATCGGTAATATCATTCAGTTAGATGATATCCAAGATGATATGGAGCATTTACGGTTTTGCAGAATCGCAAAAGGGTGAGTAAAACTCTCATAATTGAATTTGATGTGAAAGGTAAGATTTAAAATGTCATGGAATGGGAGTGTGTTGTGAAATGAGAGTTTGGAGCTCAAGTTCCGAACTCTCTGTTTTCGTGCAATCCACCAGAGCAGGATGGTCTTGCTGTGGTGGAACAGTCATGAATATTAGACGAGAAAAAACCCAAAATGGTTTACTTCATTCCCACTTCGTTCTTGAAAGATCAGAAATGACCTAGGGAGATTTCCTACTGGTTTCCACCCCAATTTGTTCCAAAGGTAAGTAATCTACTCCCTAAACTTATAAATTGATTCCTAGAACCCATAATCTATGGTGGCTGATAGATCTTGAGGGAGGGTTTTAGCTTGAAAACTAACGGTGGAAAATAGACCTAAAATGGGGGTTATGATCATGGGTTTAGCCTAGGATGAAAATTGTGTTATTATTCATGTTAGTTAGGCCATTTTGTTGAACTTTTATATGTATTTACTGTTATAAACCAAGAACAAGCAGAACAACTCAGAAAGAAAAAGCTCTTGTATCTTAGAGTTGTTGAAGCTCGAATTTGAGGTAGGTGATGGTTTGTTTCCCCGTATGTATTTCATGTACTTACTAAATTACTTCATTGTATGCAGATGTATATATGAATAGGGAAGCATGCTATAAAATATGTGAAATGATCACTACCGGCCTGTTTTGTGATGAACCTGTTTCTTGGTGTTAGAATGTGAACTATTATTGATAATTTATGATTAGTTTATATAATTGGATCAGGTGTCACGTTTCGATACATAATTGGATCAGGTGTCACATTCCGACATATATTTGGATCGAATATCACGTTTTGACACAAACGTTAGATCGGGTGTCACGTTCTGACTCAAATTAAGTGTTTGCAGGTCCCATAAGAGGACCCCTATATGAAGTTGCATGATATTGAGATTACTGAACTGTGGTCTTTTTGATTACTGATTGATATGAAAATAGTTAAGCCTATTCTCTATATATGTGTTACACTCGATAAAATTACCAAAATACCCCTAGACTAAAGAATGTTTGCGCAACACATCTTTCTTAACGTTTTTGGTCAATCCAAGGCCAGGATATTGATCAGGATGAAAAATTGTGTGGTAAAATAGTCTTGGTTAAATTTTAGTCCAACCGGATCAAAAGATAAAGTTTCGAAGTAAAGCGACGAAAATAGAAAAATGGGCGACAGGTCCGCGTCGCTGATAACGCTCAATTATACCTCTCAAAAGAGATATAGATGATCGTTAGCAGTATACTTTACCCAACTATGAGTCGGGGTAGAACCCACAGAAAATAGGTTGGAACAAGTTCTATTAGCTATCACTATTCAGTCGTAGTTACTACTTCCCAAAAATAAACTTGCATAAAATAAAAGTGGGGTTTTTGATTATGATTTAAGAACAAACAACAAAGTAATAACAAGTAAACAAGATTTAGGTTGTAAACAATATGAAGACTAGACTAGGATTGTGTTCCCCATAACTTGTAAGTTAATAGGCTAATCGTATCATGATATTGTTCAATGAATTGCATACAAAATCTAGCAAGTTAATTAACATCTAATTCACCTCCCGATCTTTCTTAGACACATCTCATTCATATCTTCTCAGTCTCAGAATGTATACTTTACTAACCCTCGCCCTAGATCTCATAGTACTATCTCCTCCTGATCTCAAGTAACTTTGACGAAGTTTATTCCTTCAATGGAAACCAGACTCTTCGAATTTCTATTGTGAAATTGTTTTCATAATCACTACCTTTCTTCTGGGCAAGAAATAAATAAGGGTAATTTCTTAATGCATGCACTCACTAAGAAAGACTTTTGAATAAAGAAATCACAATAAATGCAAAAATAATTCACAAATATTAATCCTACGTTTGCCTATTCTAGTTAAGTAGTAATGGTTCCCACAACCCTAGTTGTGGGTTTAGCCCTACATAATTTGGATGGATAATTCAATAAATAATTGATGAAACATGTATTAGAAGACTTACAAATAACAATAAATCAAACTCACAATTGAATAATAATACTTAGATTCCAATCACCAAAACTAGAAATTAAAGAATCTGAGTTGTGTGTTCTTCTCCCAAATCTGTCCAATTTCGTGTGGTTGATGAAAAATACTTCAACACTAGAGTTTAGTTCATGTAATGTATCCTATAAACAGTAGGAAAAAAGTGTAAAAAATATAGGAAAAGTGTACCCTAAAAACATAACACAAGAGGGTATTTATAGAAACCTAAAACTAATCCTAAACGAACTAGGAAAACAACTTAATTTTAGACACGGGTAGTGCTGGACGGGAGCCTCCAGAGCCAGTGGTGTCCTTCATTAGTCATTTCCTTGGCCTTTTGTGTATGTCCAACCCACCAAGTCCAGTGGTGAGGACCACGGCTCGTGGGGAGGCCCTTGGTGGTTGCCTTGGCCATGTTGCTCTTGCCTTGGCTCCTGGTGATTGCCTTGCCCATGTCACATCTTGACTTGGCATTTATATGGCTGGTCACACCACAATGGTTCCCACCACATCCTGTGGTGAGGACCACGGATCGTGGTGAGGCTTCCTTGGTGTGAGCCTTAGCCAATTTCTTGGCAGCTTACTTGGGAGCCTTCTTCACGAATGGGAGGTGCTTTTCATGGCCAGTACTGCCTACCACAGCCCGTGGTGGCTGTCTTGGTGAGCATACTTGGTAAAAAATGTTGATTTAATGTCTCAACACCCATTCCAAGGTCTTTCAACTTCTGGTGAAGTTCATTCTTTGAGTTCTCCTTTCAAGTTGTCGCGAAACCTTGCTAAACTCAAGTCAACCTAGAACTTCTTGCATATTTTGCTTTCCTTTTGACCTCACCTCAATACCAAGCTACTAACATCCTTCAAGATCAATCAAATTTCCATATGAATTATGCCAAATACCATCAACCCAAGAGTGCTTCAATTTTCCTAAAAACTAACTAAAAACACTTATCAAACTAACAAAATGTGCTTAAGAACTTACAATAACTCCTTGTTTTGGGCGTCGTAAATATTGTATTTTGGTGACATATCAACACCCTCAACTTAGAATTGTTGCTTGACCTTAAGAAATAACAAAACATAAACCAAATGATGAACAAATACAATTAACTCATAAGAAACATATAGCAGCCCCGCAACATAAAACTCATGCCCAACTACACTCATGCAATGAACTCATGCTCTAACCAACTTGCGGGGATTACTTCATGACATTGTACTATCTATAGCCTAACCAAATCAATGTAAATAGCCATTGACCAGTCAATGTAGCAATCAAACAATACAATAACAGTGCCCTCACTACAAAGAAGTCTCTCACATAGTGTATATAAGCAAAACAGAGACTGAAACAAGATTACTCACACTCTCAAAAGAAGTTCAGCAATGCAAAAGTAAAGACCATAGGATTTTCCTTATTTATAACACTTCAACTCTTGAATAACCTTTTTAGGATCAAAATATGACTTTTTAGGATCAAAATAGGACTTTTAGGCTTATAACATAGGCTAGGGATCAAGTAGGATACATTTAGGATAAAAGTAACTACTTTTCCCTTTCAAACTCTACTTTGACTTAGGTGCTTGTATTCAACCCCCAAACTCTTTTTGTTCCCTTATTCCTTCATTCTTTCTTCTTGGGTGTGGTTTCCGCTTTTGTTCAATCATATTCTTTCTTTATAACTCATTTTTGCACTTATCTTCATTTTTACTTGCGGCCACAATCTATGCTTTTATTTTCTTCTCTTCCCACCATTCTTTTCATACTCTAAATATTTTGCTTTACTTATAGTAGCCACCCTCAACTTAGGGTTTTGGCCTGAGTTGAAGTTTATAATCACCTAGAAGGGACCAGGGCCAAGATAAAGGTTTACAAAATTGATTCTCCTTATAGTAGTAACCCTCAACTTAGACTTTTAGCCTAAGTTGAGGTTCACATTGTCCTTGGAGAGACTAGAGCTAAAATTTAGATTCACAAACGGCAAGGAAAGGAGAATTGTGTTTAATCAAAGAAAATGTCTATTAAAGCTCAAACTTTTGGTTCAAAGGGTACAATTTCATTTAGTTGGTTAAATTTAGGCTAAGTGACTCATTATCAACAAAGGCCTATGATCTTGTCCTAATTTAGCTAACCAATTGTGTTTCAGTGAGACTAACCAGGCAAGTTCTACCTTACAAATACATCAATCAAACTATACAAATTTAGCTCACACACATGGCATTGATCTTATGCTATTTAGTACTAATCAACTCCATCATTTGACCAAAAAATCACTTGATCTTATGCTATTTAGTACTAATCAACTCCATCATTTGACCAACAAATCACTATGTACAATGTTACAAAGATCCCAGAAAATTAGTTATCACATTTAAGATACCATCACACAATCATTCAGAAATTTTAAATAGGGGCCATTTTTGCAATTTTTTCACTTTCACGGGCAACTAAAAACTCCTATAGACACTTGTATTCACACAAACAACCTAAACATGTCAGTTTTACTAGTTAGTACACCGTCAGAGAAAAGAAACATGGAAAGAAAAACTCCAAAGGGTTTCAAGATGCCCCACTCCCTATTAAAATTTCATGCATTGTCCCCATTGCACTTAAAGATTCGAGACTTTAAAACAAGGAAAGTGATCTTACCTCTAATGCCCTAGGCATTAGTAATAGGTTACCTGAATACTCAGACTTCATCAAGTATCCACATGGGTTGCCTCTCATGAAGCGCTTGATTTAATGTCGCGGCACGACGTAATATACTTGATTGCTCAGACTTCATCAAGCTTCCACATGGGTTGCCTTCTTCCTTGGGTTTTTCACTAACTTGAGCCTAGTAGTAATCAAAACAAAAAAACAAAAACAAATAGTAAAACTAGGAAATAGAACTAAAAACTGATAGAGCAACTAATAGCTTATTTCAATGACGCCATTTTGATAACGCTCAATTATACCTCTTGAAAGAGATATAGACGATAGTTAGAAATATATTTTACCCAACTAAGATTCGGGATAAAACCCATATGGAATAGGTTGAAACAAGTTATATTAGCTATCACTATTCAGTCGTAGTTACTACTTCCCAAAAATAAACTTGCATAAAGTAAAAGTGTGAGTTTTGATTATGATTTAAGAACAAACGACAAAGTAATAACAAGTAAACAAGATTTAGGTTGTAAACAAAATGAAGACTAGGCTAGGATTGCATTTCCATGACTTGTAATTTAATAGCCTAATCATATCCACGATATCGTTTAATATATTACATACAAAATCTAGCGAGTTAATTAACATCTAATTCACCTTCCGGTCCTTCTTAGATGTATCTCATTCATCTCCTTCCGATCTCAAAATGTATACTTTACTAACCCTTGACATGGATCCCAGAGTACTATCTCCTCCCAGTCTTAAGTAACTTAGATGAAGTTTATCCCTTCTTTCGAAGCCAGACTATTCGAATTTATGTTGTAAAATTCTTTTTCTAATCACTAACTCCCTCCCGAGAAAGCAATAAATACAGTCAAGTTCTTAATATGTGCACTCACTAAGAAACACTTTTGAATAAATATATCACAATACATGTAATAACAATTCACAAATATCAATCCTACGTTTGCCTATTCTAATTAAGTTGTCATGGTTCCCACAACCCTCGTTGTGGGTTTAGCCTTGCATAATTTCAATGGATAATTAAATAGATAATGAATGAAACATGTATTATAACGCTTACAAATAACAATAAATCAAACTCACAATTGAACAATAAGACTTAGATTCCAATCACCAAAGCTAGAAATCAAAGAATCCTAGCTGTGTTCTTTTCCCAAATCTATCCAATTTCGTGTGGTTGATGAAAAATTCTTCAATAATGGAGTTTAGTTCATGTAATGTATCCTCTAAACAGTAGGAAAATGTGTAAAAGGTATAGGAAAAGAGTACCCTAAAAAATAACACAAAAGGGTATTTATAGAAACCTAAATCTAATCCTAAATGAACTAGAAAACCAAGTTGGTTTTGGATTCGGATGGTGTTGGACGGGAGACACCATGGACAGTGGTGGGAACCAAGGATTTTGGTAGCCTTACTTGTTCATTTACTTGGCATTTTGCGGCTGGCCAACCCACCATGGCCAGTGGTAAGGACCACGGCTCGTGGTGAGGCCCTTGGTGGTTGCCTTGGCCATACTGCTCTTGCGTTGGCCATGTTGCTCTTGCCTTGGCTCCTGGTGGTTGCCTTGCCCCTTTCATATCTTGACTTGGCATTTTGATGGATGGTTACACCACCATGGTGCCCACTATATCCAGTGGTGAGGACCACGACTCGTTGTGAGGCTTCCTTGATGTGAGCCTTAGCCAATTTCATGACAGCACTTGGGAGCTTTCTTCACGGATGGGAGGTGCTTTTCATGGCCAGTACTGCCTACCACGGCCCTTGGTGTATGTCTTGGTGGGCATACTTGGTCAAAATAGGTTGATTTAATCTCCCAACACATATTCCAAGGTCCTTCAAGTTCCGATGAAGTTCGTTCTTTAAGTTCTCCTTTCAAGTTGTTGCGGAACCTTGCCAAACTCAAGTCAACCTAGAAATTCTTGCATTTTTGCTTTCCTTTTGACTCACCTCAATACCAAGCTACCAACATACTTCAAGATCAATAAAATTTCCATATGAACCATGCCAAATACCATCAACGCAAGTGTGCTTCAATTGTCCTGGAAACTAACTAAAAAACACATATCAAACTAACAAAATGCGCTTGAGAACTTACAATAACTCCTTGTTTTGAGCATCATAAATATCGTATTCTTGCGACACATCAGTCGCAGACCTGCCACAGATTTGGACAAAATTTTAGCTGGTTATCTACGAGGTTAGAATTTGATCGAAAAAATTTTCAAAAAAAAATGCACTATGAGGGAACAAGTCCACGTCGTGCACTTGTTCCCCCACAGGTCAATTTTTCTGCCCATTTTTTTATTTTAAGGAGGAGTATTCTGTTCTTTTCCCTACCCCTCATATACTTAACCCATGACTTATATAGGTCAGTTTCAACCTTAAAAGATTTTCTAAATGCATTTCTAAGTCTTTTACGCTAAATTAACTTAAGAGTTAGGGCTAAGAAGTGGAGAAGAGGCTAGGGTTCAAAAAATTCAAACAATATCTTGCAAGATTGATTGTCCTATCTTCATCCCAGGTATTTAAGGCTACCTATAACGTGTATTGAGTTCATCCACATGCTCTACATCTTTCGTTTACTTAGTTGAGATAATTTTCAAAGTTCTATGAATCGAGTTCTTGAATTATCTATCATTCCTATTGAGTTCGTATATAAATTTTCTTGTGTTATTATACATGTATTATGATAGTCCTTGATGAATTCTTGAATTAAGGCTTGGGTTCATATTTGCATCCATACGAACCCTAATTGAGATTTCATTGTACATTATGCATTGACGGAGTTTTAAAGAACGAGTTGTGAACATCTTGCATTAAATATTTTATGCATTTATTTTGAGTTAAGGAATAACATCTATTATCTTTGATTGAGAAAGAGTCTGAGCATGAGTTGAGAAATCTCCTAAGTAGCATTTTGAGCATGAGTATTCTATATATAAACGAGTTGGGCAATATTTCATTAAAATGTCTATGTTGAGATTGAGTTGAGAAGTCACATTATATATTTATTTTAAATGCATTGCTTGAGTTGAGTCTTGAGTTAAACTTTGAAAGAGACTAAATAAGTAAATTGAGAATTTTTTCTCACTTAATATGTATATGAGTATAATAAAGTATTTTGGGAGTAGAATCGAGCATCGATATTGGGTGAGTCTATAAACTATGTAACCAGCATAGGATAGAGGTCAAGCCTCTCTTGTCCTAAAAGAGGACTTTTGTACTGGATCCATGAGGTTGAGCGTCCTTTACCCTGGCAAGGTATTGGATGGCTGCAGCAATGACAACTCTTAAGCATTGTATCATCACTAGCGCATAAGTGATGGTTGTCGATTAGAGAACCTCCTAAAGAGTAAATTTTCAGACTTTTATATATTGAGTTATATCTCTAATTGCATATTATTTAAAGAATTATATTATTCTACTTCATGTTTTATTAAGTTACATGACCTTAGATAGGAGGGTGTGGAGGAGTTATATTAGGGTAGAAGGATAGTACATAGTCTCGTTATTCTTTCATATTAGTAGGCACATTAACGCACTATAATTTCTTATGCTATGACTTTTGTTATTATTTTTCTATTACTTTCTGTACTTTGATTACTCTATCTTATCTGTGTCGCTTTTGTTATTTGTGTTATTCGTTATTTGCTTTCTCATATCGCTTTGAACTTCTTAGCCTTATCTAACCTCTTTTTATGCTTCTTTTGAGCCGAGGGTCTCTTGGAAATAGTCATCCTACCTTAGTAGGAGTAAGGTCTGCGTACACTTTACCCTCCACAGACCCCACATTATGGGATTTCACTGAGTTGTTGTTATTGTTTTATTGAGTTGAGCTATTTTCAAAATTGAGTTCAGTTTAGTTGAGTATCTTGAATAAGTCTCCCTTTAGCCATTTTACATACTCGAACATTCCATGCATTCACGTCATTTGTCCTATATTATTTTATGAAGTAGATACAGGTGATAAAAGTTCTCAACAGGCATACCATTGAAGACTAAACCCCATCCAGCTATTGGTGAGTACTCCTTGCATCTAGAGGACTTCAGTTATATTTCATCCATTCTTTTTCTTTTGATTGTCAGTTGAGGTAGCCTTGGACTTATCTTGGCACATCTCTAGTATTTAGTTAGAGGATTCATGGACAGAGTCAGAGTTGAATTGGAGGGATTTGTTGCAGAGCTTGTTTTAAAAACTAAATTTCATTATTGAGTATGTGATATTGAATCCCTTCATGCTTGAGTATTTTTTTAGCATATTATTTCAATTTTCATGATGTTTTGAGTGCCTGTGTAATACCCTAAAAGTCGAAATATTGAAACCAAGGAGAAAACTTTCAACATGATTGAACTGACCCATGTGAACGAGTCACTCTATGGCTCATAGAGCTTTCTATGGGTCACAAAATTTGAGTCGTAGAGTGACCCCTCAAGCAAAATGAGATGTTTCCCTCAGAAAAGGTTCTACTACTCAAGAGGATGAATCATCATCATTTTGACGGGAAGTAGGAACCTCTTGTAAACCATACCTCTGAGGCCTTATTCAAAGATCCTTTAAGGCCAAGTCTACGGCTTGTCAGGAAAGGTTGTAGAAGTTGTTATGGGTCATAACAATGACTCATGACAAAACTTTAGAGACCCTCCAATTTGCAAGTTTTGGGGACCTATAGGATGAGTCCAAAGAATGGCTCATTTCCTTCATGATGGTTTATAAACTAGAGTCGTTCCAAAATTTTAGAGACTCAATTTTTGATAGTTTTCTCTGACCTGTAGGACAAGTCATTTAGATGACTCGTCATCCCTTCGGCGACCCGTAGGAGTTGGTTCATAGGTTCAAAATTTGAGATTTAATGAAGGGTGATTGTGTCTTTTCCAAAGTTTGATTCAATAAACCTAGAAATATTTATGGTCAAGTTCAAAGTCTATAAGTATTCAATTCTTCAGATTCCCCTCCTATTCAATTCATTGTCCTAGAATTTTCTAAGGCAAGAACAAAGTCTCTCAAGGTTTCCTTTTTAACCTAAAGCTAGGGTTTCTATATTTCTACAAGGTATCTTCTTCAATTCTTAGTGAATTATATCAAGGTATGTGGGTATTGATTCATGATCTCTTTTCACTCATGAAGTCCCAAAGGTTCCTCAAGTTTCAATAGTTGGAAGCATGTGAAAAGAGTTTTCAAGAATTGAAGGATCGTCTTACTACCACTCTTATCTTGACCTTGTCGGAAGGGTTTGATAGTTTCATGGTATATTATGATGCCTCAAGGGTTGTTCTTGGTTGTGTATTGATGAAATATGGTAAGATAATAAACTATGTTTCTAGGAAACTTAAGGTGCATGAACCAAACTATCCAATCTATTACTTGAACTAGCGGCGGTTGTGTGTTAAAGATTTGGAGACACTACTTTTATAGTGTCTATATGGATGTGTTCATCGATCATAAGAGTTTACAATATGTGTAGACTTGAACCTTTGGCAAACAATATAGCTTAAGTGGTTGAAATATTATGATATGAGTGTGTTGTATCATCCGGGTAAGGAAAATATAGTTGTCGATACACTAAGTAGATTGTCCAAATAGTGTGGTACATGTTGAAGAAGATAAGAAAGAATTGATCAAAAATGTTCATAAATTGGCACGTTTAGGTATGTGGTTGGTTGACTCCAACAATGGAGGTGTTATTATGCATAATTGTATGTAATCATCTCTTGTAGAGGATGTTAAGGCTAAACAAGACCATAATCCGGTGCTAGTCGAGTTAAAGATGTTGGTGGCTGAAAAAGCTATTGAGGCTTTCTCTCAAGGGGGAGATGGTATGCTATGTTGCCAAGATTGGTTGTGTGTACCCAATGGTAATGGGTTGAGAGAGTTCATATTGAATGAAGCCCATAGTTCACAATATTCGAATCATCTGGGTTCCACTAAGATGTATCATGACTTGAGAGAAGTATAATGGTGGAATGATTTGAAGAAGGACATAGCGGAGTTTGTAGCTATGTGTCCAAATCACCAATAAGTCAAAGTCGAGCATCAAATACCCAGAGGTCTATCCCAAGATACTGAGATTCCTACTTGGAAGTGGGAAGATGTGAATATAGATTTCATAATGGGTTTGCCTCATACTAAGAAGTAATATGATTCCATTTGATTGTTATAGATCGGATGACCAAGTTGGCTCATTTTCTACCAGTTAAAACTTCTTATGGTACCGAATCCTATACTAAGTTGTATGTTCATGAATTGGTAAGACTTCATGGTATGCCCTTGTCCATCATATCGAATTCAGGTACACAATTCAGTTTGCATTTTTGGAAGTCTTTTCAAAAGGGTCTTGGTACAAAGGTTAAGTTAAGTATCGCTTTTCATCCTCAAACCGATGGTCAAGCCGAAAGAATGATCCAAATTCTAGAGGATATGTTAAGGGCGCGTGTTATTGATTTTAAAGGAAATTAGGATAAACATTTTCCATTGATTGAGTTTGCGAATAATAATAGTTATCACTCTATCATCCAAACGGTTCCTTTCGAAGCATTGTACGGGAGGAGATATAGATCTCCAATGGGATAGTTTAAAGTTGGTGAGACGAACTTGATTGGTGCAGATTTGGTTATCGATGCTATGGAGAAGGTAAGACTCATAAGGCAGAGGCAGAAGATGGCTCAAAGTTATCAAAAGTCCTATTTAGATGTTAGGAAAAAAGAGCTTGAATTTGAAGTGAATGATTGGTTCTATTTGAAGGTTGTAATGCATTTTGGAAAGAAAGAGAAATTGAGTCCTAGATATATTGGACCTTACAAGATATTGATATGTGTTGGTAAAGTGGCTTATGAGTTAGATTTTCCATTCGAGTTAGCTATGGTTCACCCGGTGTTTCATTTGTCTATGCTGAAGAAGTTCATGGGTGATCCAAACTCCATTGTGCCCTTGAAAGATTTAAGTGTAGAGGAGAATTTGACTTATGAGGAAGTTCCGGTGAAAATCTTAGACCGTCAAGTTAAGAAGTTAAGAAACAAAGAAGTTGTGTCTGTCAAAGTGTTATGGAGAAATCAACAAGTAGAAAATGCTACTTGGGAGGCGGAGGCGGATATGATGAAACGATACCCGTGCCTCTTTCCCTCTACTCAAGCTTAAAGTAGTAAGTTGTTCTTATTCGAGATAAATTGAACTGTTATGTATTCAGTTTATCCTATGTCATTCATATACATGCATGTTCATGAAAGAGTTGATTTTAAAGTCATGATTTTATGTTAAGTTGAAGTTTTCATGTTCCATGCATTTTAAGATATCATCATGTTCATATTGGGTTGCTAGTACTTTTTTTTGTGTGCCCTCCCTATAATAAGTTAATCTTATTCGAGTATGAATATTTTCAAGGGGGAGACATTATAAGACCCCGAAAGTCAGAAAGTTGAAACCAAGGAGAAAACTACCAAAATGATTGAAATGACCCATGTGAATGAGTCACTCTACGGCTCGTAGATATTTCTATGGATCGTAAAGTTGAGTCGTAGAGTGAGACCTCGAGCAAAATGAGATGTTGCCCTCAGGAAACGTTTTACGACTCAATAGGATGAGTCGTTGTCATTTTGACGGGTCGTAGGAACCTCTCGTAAACCATACCTCAAGGGACTTATTCAAAGATCCCTTAAGGCCAAGTCTACGGCTTGCCAGTACGGGTCGTAACAACGACTCGTGACAAAACTTCAGAGTCCTTCTAATTTGCAAGTTTTTGGGACCTATAGGACGAGCCTAAAGAAAGGCTTATTTCCTTTATGACGGGTTGTAAAGTAGAGTTGTTCCAAAACTTCAGAGACTTAATTTTTTGTACTTTTATCAGACCTACAGGAAGATTCATTTAGACGACTCATCATTCCTTCAACGACCCGTAGGAGATGGTTCGTAGGTTCAAAATTTAAGATTTAATGAGGGGTAATTGTGTCTTTTCCAAAGTTTGGTTGAATGAACCTAGATACTTTATGGCCAAGTTCAAAGTCTATAAGTATTCAATTCTTCAAATTCCCCTCCTATTCAATTCATTCTCCTAGAATTTTATAAGGCAAGAACAAAGTCTCTCAAGGTTTTCTCTTTAAGCTAAAGCTAGAGTTTCCAGATTTCTACAAGGTTTCTTCTTCAATTCTAAGTAAATTCTAGCAAGGTATGTGTGAATTGATTCATGGGATTTTTTCACACATGAAGCCCCAAAGATTCCTTAAGTTTTCATTCAATTTTCAATTGATTATAAACCCTAGTTTTGATAAATTGCATTGGGCTAGTTTGATTTCATTTTTAAATGTTATCAATGATCTTTATATGCATGTTCTCATATGAATTGCATGATTTCAAGTTGAATTATAGTTGACCATGCATAAAGCTATATTTTTGAGCTATGATTATGAAGTTAAGATGAGTTTATGAGTTGATCATGAGTTAAATGATTTTCAATGAAAGTTTTATATGAGATTTTAAAGTTAAAGTTATGATGATGATTAGAGATAAGATCAAAAGATGTTTAAAGATGGTGATAAGGAAAATTCTCACTAAAGTTATGGATTCTTATGAATCACCAAGTAGATGAAATATTCCTAATATGTTTTAAAGGTGGATTGTAGGCAGTTACTATCTTTCCCTACTATGTTATGATCATGTTTATGAGTTTCTGTTGTGATATTAACTAAGAACCGAGAGGGCTTCTAAGTGGGGTTTGGTCTGATAACACAGTTAGTTACACAAGCGAATCCTAGTAGCAACCTAAAGTCTCAAACTACGTTGTCCACATAGGTTGTTTTCATGGCCTAGCTAGTGGATCCACATAGCCTAGTTGAATAGTTACTTTTGGAGTATGCCCTAGCAAGGTAGTCTTCCCTATTTCGATGCAAGAGTCATCAGCCTGTCTCGATGCAGGAGTCATCATATTTTATGTAATAGTTTGTATGATATTAGTTCTTAATAGTCCTATCTCACACAAGTTGGAGTTAAGTTATGAGTTTATGATAAAGTTTTATGATATGCATTGACCAAGAGTTTCTTATGTTTTGAATTACTTTTAAGCTTTACTCATGTTCATTATGATTGGTCATACATCTTATGGCATATTGATTACATTCTTTTACTTGTTCATGCATACCTTATATACTTAGTACATTCAAACATACTAACACATATTTTGCCTATATTGTCTCATAATGTAGGAACGGACGACACTCGTGATCATCCTATTCGTGGCTAGAGTTTGCCCTAGATTCTCAAGAAGTTGGTGAGTCCTCATTCTATCGAGGACATGACTTTTATTCATGTTTCTATGGTTTTGACTAGAGGCATGCTTAGACGATATTATGGTGTAGTCCGGTTGGACGTTTATAGAGTTGATCTTCCTTAGTCCCATTCCCTTGTGATGATTACTTCTGCTTATCTTTATCATGTTCTTTACCTTATGTATGCGATGTATGCTAAGATGGATTATGGTTGGGGTCCCTCATATCCCGATCGTGTTGTCGTGACTTGGACCTAGTTTGGGTCGTGATAGCCCACTTGTATTATCTGTCATTTATGTTATGTTAAACCTTTCGCTGAGATTTTGGATGTGTGATTGGACCAAGTGGTTCACTTGGATATCAGTAATGGTCTTAGAATGTTAGTCACATCTAGGGTACCCTCATAGGGTGTGCCAATATGTGCTTACTATGTTGAGTTTAGTTGTCTATGATCTACTTACTGGCTAGCAGCATGATCCTACCAGTACACTATTGATTTTGTATACCGATACTACACTTGCTCTGTCTTGGTTGACTACAGGGAATATTCAACCGACTGCAGAGAGACCTCGCTTAGAGGAGTGACAATTATTCGAGTTCAAGGGTGAGTTGTTCTTTCAGCCTTTCGTGGACTCTCTTTACTTCTAGTCCTTCTTACGGGACTTAGATGTCTAATACTAGTTTACTCTTAATGGCTTTATTTGGGATTACATTCCCTTTTTCCTAGACTTGATGACTTGTTTAGAGTTTTTATACGATTGACTTTCAGTTCCTAGGTATCTCATCATGTTTTGAGTTGTTGACTGAACTTTACTGAGTTTATAGGAACTCGGCCTTATTTTACTTAAATTAAGCTAATTTTGTATCTTTACATTTCTTGTATCTCAAATTATGTGATAGTTGGGTTCTATTAATAGTTCTCCCACCAGAGGATTAGTATGGGTGCCAGTCACGTCGGGTCAGGATCATGACATTTAGAAGCCATTGCTGGATCTTAAGTGAACCACTTGTCCTGATCACACATTTACTTATTCAGCAGAACACTTAGTTTAAGAGAAAAACAAATCTTAGTGGGCTAACTTAATTAACAATCTCAATCATTCTAATCAGAAACATAGTTTTAAAGAAAACTAATCAAGAGTTAAATATATCAAAACAAATCCATCATTATCTAGTCTATGAAGCTTCTATATCTACTATCTAGATGGTGACAATGATAGGTTTATGACTACATCAAAAGAACTACTCATAAGATATGGAAAGAAAAAAAAGAATATGATTCCTTCGAAAGTAAGGAGGTCTCACCACTATCAAGAAAGAAATAGATCTTCAACAAAGCGTCCGTTGATGAACTCTAATACCTGTTCTTGTATCAAAAAATGATCCAAGGCCAAATAGACGTCAGTGCATGGAATATATGAGTATGTAATATAGTAGAATGAAACAACAATACATCAAAGGTACTCAAGATAGAATGAAACTCACCCAACTCACTATGATATGTAAGTATAAAATATAATAATGCTTTAAGAAGGACTCCGTAATATGCAACTTATTCAAAATATGTTATATATTTTCATGCACAATTTGAGAGTATCTCATAACCGACAATAATACCACCACCTATAAGTAGGTATTGTACAACGAAATGACGTCATTGCTGTATCCTTCCAATATTTGCCAAGGTAAAGGATGAATCTACCAAACTTGGATCCACAATCAATCAAGTCCTATCTTGTCAGGACAATAAAAAGGGAAACATCTAACTTTTGACAGTTCAATTTTCTCCTACATTGTCTACGTAGTTATTGAGTTTTACTCTCACTCAATTCGGTGTTTGATACTACTCCTATAACTCAATATGCTTTTGCAACTTAAACCAATCAGTTCAGTCAATACTTTTGACTAGTCTCATTGGACTCTCATCAAAACTCAATCTCATCTCAATCATTATGCTCTTTCAAATTAACTCAATCAAATCCACTCATTTAGATTAAATACACAACTCTTTTTAAATCTCTTTAAGACATGCAATCTCGACTCAAAATAATGTATAGTAAAATCAGGATCAAAACAGTTATAATCTTAAAGACTCTTTTAATTCAACTCGGGCACGGCTCATGCTCAAATCATCAAGTTCTTTCATAAAAATATATTTTCGAAATCAATCACAACTTACTAAGACTCTGTCTCAAAATCATCATTTATACTCAAAATATTCATGTTCAAACTAATGAAAACTTTCAAAGACTCCTCAGACTAAACTCATGTGAAAACTCAAACTCTTGGAAAATCAATGCTCAAAATCAAATATAATCATCAATCAGGGTTCAAGTGAATAAAGACATGAACATGCATCCAAATTAAATGCTCAACCCATGAACAACATCAAAACGTATTTAAATAAGTACAAGAAACTCAATAAGACAATAGATGACTCAAGAATTCAATCTCCAACTCAACTCAACTCGAATCAATAAATTTGAAAGGGCATGCGGAGGAACCCAGTCCAAAGTTTTGTTAGCCTTACATACCTGAAAGAAATAGATTCTTGAAGAACTTTAAAGAACTCGACGAATGCTCTTGGAACCCTAGCCTTTTCTCCTCTCTTTAGACCTATGTCTCTAGTTATAATGCGTAAAAGGGGACTTAGGAATGTTTAGAAATCCTAATTAGGTCAAAAACAACTTATATTAGTCAAGGGTTAAGTATAGGAGGGGTAGAAAAAATGTCAGAACGCCCCTCACTGAAACTAAAAATGTATAAAACATTTACACATAATTTATAAAGAAAGAGGTAAATCGCATTTAACGAATGTGTTTTATGTATAAGGGATAAAATGAACTATGCATATCACGTATACTAACATTATACTATCTATTATAGTGATATACTTACATTATACATACTTATAATGTATATCGAATATACTAACAATATACTATCTATTGTAATAATATACTTATGTTATATATTATATATACTTACGATGTATATCTAATATACTCATAATATACTATCTATTATAATAATGTACTCACTATATACTCACAATATACTATCTATCATAAGATATACTTACATTATACTATATATACATACTATGTATATCAAGTATACTAACATTATACTATCTATTATAGTGATATACTTTCATCATATATACTTACAATATATATCTAATATACTCACAATATGCTATCTATTACTTACATTATATATTATATATACTTATAATATATATCTAATATACTCACAATATACTATCTATTATAATAATGTACTCACTATATACTCACAATATACTATTTATTTTAATTATATACTTATATTGTACTATATACATGTACTATGTATATCAAGTATACTAACATTATACTATCTATTATAGTGATATACTTACATTATATATACTTACAATGTATATCTAATATACTAACAATATACTATCTATTATAATAATATACTTATGTTATATATTATATATACCTACAATGTATATCTAATATACTCACAATATACTATCTATTATAATAATATACTCACAATATACTATCTATTATAATAATATACTCACAATATACTATCTATTATAATTATATACTTACATTATACTATATATATGTACTATATATATCAAGTATACTAACATTATACTATCTATTATAGTGATATACTTACATTATATATACTTACAATGTATATCTCATATACTAACAATATACTATCTATTATAATGATATATTTATGTTATATATTATATATACCTACAATTTATATCTAATATACTCACAATATACTATTTATTATATTTATATACTTATGTTATATATTATATATACCTACAATGTATATCTAATATACTCACAACATACTATCTATTTTAATAATGTACTCACTATATACTCACAATATACTATCTATTATAATTATATACTTACATTATACTATATATACGTACTATGTATATCATGTATACTAATATTATATTATCTATTATAGTGATATACTTACATTATATTTACTTACAATGTATATCTAATATACTCACACTATGCTATCTATTACTTATATTATATATTATATATACTTACAATATATACTTAATATACTCACAATATACTATCTATTACTTACATTATATATTATATATACTTACAATGTATAACAAATATACTCATAATATACTATTTATTATAATAATATTTTTTCAAGTATTGAAATCTTATAGTGACTACATATTTAATTTTCTTTAGATGATTGTGTAAAGTAAAAATAATTATTTAATTGAATCACACAAAATTTGTAGGGAAAAATTTGACTTTATTAATATATTGATAAAATTCAAAACATACAAGTTACAAACTTATAATTAGTTGTATATAATAAATTATAACTTCTACATATTTTGAATAATTTTCTCCAATTCATCTATATTAACATTAATAGAAATTGACTCATCATTTTCAAAATCAATAAATCCGTGATTTGGACTAGCTTGTGTCGAAAGATCTTCAATTGACATTATTTCTTCAAGTTCTTCCTCTTCTTCCGTATCTTTTGCTCTTTCTTTATTCTTACTCTATGATCTAATCCAATCTCTGAAACAAACTAAAACATTCATGACATTGCTCCCCAAAGAGTGTTGATTGTCTCCGATCTGCTGTCTTTCTTGACTAAATGCGCTTTCCGATGCAACAGTTGACATTGAAACATTTACAACATCCCTAGCGATGGTTGATAATACTGGATATTGTTTTTGATTGTTCTTCCACCATTCCAGTGTAGTGACACTATTTTCATCATAGATCACTGGAGTCTGTCTCAAATAATAATTAAGCTTGTCCCGATTTATGCTCCGTTGTGATGTTATTCTATTCCAGATAGATAAATTAGAATAACCATGGGCAGTCATACCACGTGCCTGCCTTTTAAAAAATGATGGCTTGTCAGAAGGAAGAGATAGATGAACAGTATATTAGGGGTAGCATTATCAAGTAAATCGATATAACAATTATATAATGTTTGAATATAATCATTTGTATCACTCATCGCCTTAACCATACGAGGATCTTCATCCTTTTCAATTTCTATAGAAGTATATATATGGCGAACACGTTTAGACATAGTATTAAATTTCATATACGAATTTAACATCACCAATTAAATAAATAGGAGGAATAGAAAAAAATATTTTTAAAATTTTTCTATCATTTCAGCAACCGCATTTTTGTAATCAACTTTCTTTTTATATTCCATAAGAAATACAGAAATTACGGTTAAATAAGTTAAAATGTTAGAAACAGTAGGATAATAAGCACCGGAAAATTCAAGAGTAGCCAAATAATTTTTTTCTAAAAACACAACATCATTAATTTTAGTCCAATCAGATTCTTCCAACATGACTTCGGAAAATTTTTATGCATATTGATTAAAAGTTGTAGTTATAGGGGTTTTATAAATATTACAAGTCTTTAAAAAATTATAAGTCGAATTCCACCTAGTCTGAATTTCTTCGGACATTAATCTAGGTCTAAGATTATTTTTCTCGCATTTTCTTTTAAATTCTTTAAGTTTAGCTTTTCTATTATTTCCTTGAATAAAACCAACTGCATGTCTAATTTTTTCAATTGTTGGCTCAAAAAAATAAAGTTCATCTTTTACAATTAAATTATATATATGACAAAAACATCTAATATGAAAAATATCATTTAAAAGGGGGAAAGCTAAGTTTTCAAAGAATTAATAGCAGCGGTGTTGTTAGACGCATTATCAAAAGAAATACATAAAACTTTGTGTTCAAAACCATAATATTTCGCAACCATTGATATAGAATCGGAAATAAATTGTGCATTATTCCTTCGGTGTTCATCATATAAAATGCTAAAATACATTTTTGCATAATAAAATTACTATCTATCCAATGAAAAGTAACAGTTAAATAATCATTTTTATTTATAGCACGATCAAGATCAGAATTAATTGAAACTTTACATAAAAAATTTGTTAATAACCAACGTAAATAATATGCATATTGTCCATGAAGTCTAAAAATATCTGATCTAAAAGTACTTCTAGAAATACTGTTAAACATGGATTATAAATTGATTGTATATAATGAATAAAAACATCAGAAGAAGCAAATGAAAAAGGTAGACAACCCACAACTATTATTTTCTCTATCTCTTCACGGTTCCTCATTTTAGTATACATCCCCATTAATTTTCTGGTGTGTGGGTTTTTTCTACCTTGCACTGGCCTAGTAGCACCCCTTATTCGTTCTTTCCAACCAGAATGCTCATTGCCTAGATGTCTAGTCAATTGACCTGTTTAACCTCTATTACCCTCGGTCTTATGCTCAAATTTTTTTTTGACATTCTTTACATTGAACTTTATTTGTTCCGGCTATGCATTCAAATTAATGTCATACTAAACTATTTTTTTCCTTCTTTTACAGGTCGCGGTGGAAGATTAACAGTTCTAGATTAAGCATTACCTAAATCTACAGTAGGACTAGTTGGTGTAACATCCATATCATCATTATCATCTTGTTCTATTTCTACTTCAAATTCATTTGGTCTTCTATACCGTAAGTTTCTTGATATTCATTTTCATTCATATCATGTGCGCCTACACCTATTTTTCCAAATTTACTAAATGGTGCTTCGGGCATACGAGAATAATTTCTACTTGTACTACCTCTATCGAAAACACTTCTTTTCTTACTACCACTACCTCCGTTGGGACACAAATTTTTAACACTTTTACCTATATTTTTTAATCTATCAATTATGCAAATTAAACTAATAAAAATTATAAACACAAAAATTAAATGTTTAAATATACTTGAATTAATTTACTAAATAAAAGCAAGAGAATGAATGATTATACCAAATTGCCGGAATCAAACAAATAATCGTAAAATTGATGAAATGTTGAACACTTGAAAGTTGAAAACTTCCACTTGATGTTGTTAATTGCAAAAAATAATAAAATATTGATATCACTTTAAAAGAGAATTGAGAAATTGAGAGAGAATTAGATGATTCTTGGTGGAAAAAAGTGATTAAATGTTGTATGTATTTATAGATTTTTTTTGTTTTTTTTTTAAAAAAAATAGGCATATTTTCAGATTTGGCTGTTGGGCCAATGGTTATATAGGTGTTGGGCTGAATGACTCTTTTTGAAAATCTGGCCCAAAAATATTTCTAAAAAAAAAATTTACGTTACCAGGCCGGTCCCGGACCGATGGACCGGTGAGCAGGTACCAGTCCCTTATCGGGCCGGTCTTACCGGTCCAAGGCCAAAAATAGAGCGGACCGGCCCAAATTTTTGTTGTGTTGGACCGGTATCCGGTATGGTCTCCCAACCAACCCATTTAACAGGCTTAGGTGTGAGAGGCTGACTATAGAAGGTTTTAGAAGACGTAGAGATAGGCCGCTCGGGAGCCAAAACAAACATGCTTGCTACCTATTAATTACTAGAGCTTCAACCAGGAAGAAGAACTAGGTGGAGGTAATCAGATAAGAGTTGACACATCTTCAACTTACTTGACATAACTCCAGTTATATAGGAAAGTATGGAGACTGAGAATATTGATAGAAGGGTAAAAGGTAGAAAAATTGTTGTCATACTTTTATGTGGAAGAGATAGGATCAGTCTCCTCGTAAGATTTATTGCATGAAATATATCATGCATTGTCTACTCTCAATTCACTGTAAGAGAGACACAATTATACTTCTACTATATATGGATGGCATAATAATTACAGGAGTAAATCTCAAAGATTATTGCATTGCATTTATTCTTAGGTATTAAGGTTAGATACTTTTCAGGTGGGATTCATTTGAGTCAGAGTGAATGTGCTACTAAACCACTCAAGAAAATTTATATCCTTAATCAGTGAGTATGCCTTTTTCTTAGAAACATAACTTGCAAGAGGCTTCTTGAATTCCATTAGTTAATACAACCTTGCATAGAATCATTGTGGGAAGTCTTCAGTACTTGAGACTCACTAGACGAAGAGTCTACTCTACAATACTTTAATTTAAGATGAAGCAAATGAAGACTGAATTTTTCAAACCAAGCTTTAGGTGCGTGCACTACGTCAAAAATGATCTTTAGCGGCAATATCTTAATTGCCGCTAAATATATTTTTTTAGCGGAAATTAGCTTTTTTTGTAAATGTTCCTAAAGCCTATAGAAATATTGGATCCAACGGCAATTAGCTAATGATAGTAAAGATTTGAGCACTCTTTGTTAATGTGCATATTTATTACGCTAAAGCTATTTTTGTTGTAGTGTTGTTTGAGGAAATATAGTGCGTTCCTTAGTAAACAAACATAATTTGGATAACTAGGATCAATAAAACCTTGTGGTTGACTCATGTAAACTTCCTATATCAAAGGTATCTATGCATAAATGCATGTGACATGTAACTTCCTAATTAATTATTTCAAACTAATAACTACAAAATAACACTACCCTTATAGTTGTGGCTTTGATAGCAAGGTTGAATGACTCTTTAAAATCAACTCCTTCAAGCTTTGAGAAGCCTATAGCAACTAGTTTTGCTTTGTATTTGTCTATATATAGTTCCATATTCTGTTAGTTTTGACTTGAACACTCATTTTAAGCCTTTTCATGTAGTCTTAGGTATCCAAGTGTATGTCTTGTTCTTATGTAGATCGTTAATCTCTTCTTGCATTGTTGCAAACCAGTGTAGAGTTCTAATTGCCTCATTTTTACTACTTTTGGTCAACGTATGCTCCTATTTTACTTGCAAAGAAAGAGATTTAAGTTGGCGGTACTAACTTTGATTTGTATCTTGTTACCAATTACCATGTGATGACCTTGTGATCCATTACAACAAAAACAACTTTTTAGCGGTAATAAATATGCACATCAACAAAGAGTGTTAAAGCCTTTACCGACATTAGTCAATTGTCATTAAATTTAATGTCGCTATAGGACTTTAGTTAGGGACATTTACAAAGAGTGTTAAAATGTAATTATAACACCCCCAAGATATTTTTAAGCTAAGATCAAGCCATCCTTCATATGTGTATGCGATTTTACCGGATGATTAATAATTGTGTAGATGCATGGAGGTTAATTATTAAGTATGAGAATAGATTTGGAGATGAATTAAGGTCATAGGAATCCTCTAGCACAAAGTCGAGTTGAAAACTTCCTTAGCAATTGACTTTTGGTAAACGATTTTACTTAGGTTAACTCCAAATGATTATATCTCCTATAATATTAAGTGTTAGGTGTCCCATGAACTATTAAATTAAATATCTATGTGTCCTCTTTCCAACACCACCAAGTTTTCTTTCATTGGAGTTTGGAGTAGAAAGTTATGATTGTTTTACTGAAGCATGTACGGACAGAACAATTCAATTAGCTTACTAGCCAATTTGGCGACTCGCCGAATAGTTCGGCGAGAACCAGACTAAGCTCGCCGAATGGACCCAAAAACCTTCACAAACTGTTATTTTAAGTGATCTAAGGCACGCTTTTGTCGATTCGCCGAATAGTTAGGCGAGGAGACCTCTAGCTCGCCGATTTGGCCGGCGAAACTCACTAAAAGGTCTTTTAAAAAAAAAACAAATTGGTTTTCTTACGTTCCCAGAAGGGTATTCTTGACATTTTACCCTCAACTAACATCCCTAAGCCTATATTATAGCCTTATTACCTCCCTATTCATTCCAAACTCTCAGACAAATCAAATTCACACGTTCTAAGTTATTTCAAGAGGAGAAAAGGCTAGGGTTTCAAGAACATTCGTCGAGTTCTTCAAAATTCTTCAAGAATCTAATTCTTCCAGGTATGTAAGGCTATCCATAACGTGGATTGAGTCCATCCACGTGCCCTACATCTTTATTGATTCGACTTGATTTGAGTTGAGTTCTTGAGTTATTTATAATTTATATTGAGTTTTGTGTATAAATTCCATGTGTGTTCTTGTATATATTTTTATATTCCTTGATTAGTTTCTTGAATTGAGTCTTGTTAAAAGTATGGATTCATGTTTGCATTTACATGAACCCTAATTGAGATTTTGGTTTCTTTATGTTAAGCATTGATGGAGTTTTTACATTAATTATTTGATGCATTATTTGGAGTTTAAAGAGTGAATATTTTCATCTTTGATTTAGAAAGAGTTTGAGCATGAGTTGAGTTTGAGAAGTCTCTTAATTATTACTTTGATTATGGATTTGAGAAATCTTTTAATTATTATTTTAAGCATGAGTATTTTGAGTATAAACGAGTTGAGTATTATTACATTAAACATCTATTTTGTGATTGAGTTGAAGAGTTAAACTATGTTTTTAAATGCATTCCTTGAGTTGAGATTATATTGGTTTTAAAGAAAAGAGATGAGTTGAGAAGAGTTGAGTTTTGAGCTAAGTCCAAAAGAGACTAAATGATGTATTTTGAGTATTTTCTCACTTGACGTATATGAGAATAATACAATATTTTGGGAGTAGTATTGAGCATCGATATGGGGTGAGCCCATAAACTACGAAGCCAGCGTAGGATAGGATTGTGACCGTTAATTCGGGTGACTCCAAACTAGTCCCAAAATGATGGACTTTGAGAAATTTTGGATCTAGAGATGAGTTTGCGTCCCTTACCCTGACAAAGTATTGGACGGGTGTGGCAACGACAGCAATTCATTGTATCATCACTAGCTCATAAATGGTGGTTGTCGGTTAGAGAAACTCCCCAAAAAGTAAAGTATGATATTTTTATATATTGAGTTACATTTACTTATTCATATCTTTTAAACCAGTGTTTTACACATATTGCATGCTTTATTGAGTTGAACTATTTTCAGAGTCGATTCCTATGAGATGAGTTGAGTTGAGTTGAGCATCTTTGAGTAAGTTTCCTTTCAGCTATTTTACATACCTTACATTCCATGTACTGACACAATTTTGCGCTGCATCATTTTATGATGCAGACACAAGTGATAGAGATCCTCAACAGGCGCATCGTTGAAGATCAACTTTCTACTCAACTTTGGTGAGGCCTCTTAGCATTCAGAGGATCTCTTGAGTCTTTATCTTTCAGTCTTTATTTACCAGTGAGATAGCCATGGATTGTCCCAGTACCCATTTCAGAGTTAGTTTTAGAGGCTTGATAGACTAGTCATAGATAGAGTTTATTCAATTATTTTCAGACTTTATATTTTTAAAACATTGAGTTATATTCTATATATATTTGAGTATTGAGATTTATTTCAAGAAGTTAAGTTTGCATGTACTATTTGTGCCCATCTGAAATCATTTTCATGAGTTAATTCTTCCGCTGAGTGAGTTAGCCAGGCCAAGTGGTTCACTTGGGACCAACAATGGTTTCTGAGTGCTGGTCACGCCTAGGGTACCCTCTCGGAGCGTGACAGTAATTGTCACTAATAATTACCTCTAAATAAACATAATTATTGGCAATTAAGATATTATCGTTAATTAATCGCCGCTAAAGATATCTTTTGATGTATTGTGAGATTAAGATATTTTTGTAGTTGTAAATCAATTCATTAAGGATAAAAGAGTAATTTTAAAATCAAATTATTTCTAATTATAGTAAGATGACATTTCTTTTGGAACGGATTAAAAAAAAAGTGTCACATAAAATGAAACGGTGGGAGTACTAATTTATACACAATAAATGAAGATTGGATTGTGGAATTACCTCCTTAAAACAAATCTTAAAATGTCTACTTTTTGAAGAATTCTTGAGCAGATTTAGATTTTTTAATTAGACAAGACACCATTAATCGTAGATGTTAGGTCTAGCATTTATCGTGTACAATTAACTCAAAACATCCATATGCCCTTCCAAGGATGATGGAGTTAGCCCATCAAAAGGACTAAATATGGTAAAATTGCTTTTGATAAAATTTATTGAGTACAAGTACACTCACTTCTCACTTGCCTAAATCACTCTATTATCAGTTATGAGGCATCAATAGCAATTGCAGGAAAGAGTACCTACATCAAATCCCCGTAAATTTGTCAGTAAACTTATCTTTAGCACTTTAACTACACGAATGTTTAAATACCCCCTTAACATCTTTCAAGTGAATTAAATATCCCAAAATTCCCATATATTTTCATATAATTTTTTACATTTATTGAACATTGGAAATACATCCCTAGAAGGAGAGGAACATAGGTAATATATTCTTCAAACATAATATTATTTATTTTACACACTGGCTAGCTAGCTAGACTAGCCAACATCACACAAGCGCGCATGCATATATATATATGTTGCATATATTTAAATATGGCTATGAGCCATTGAATAGCATCGATATTCTATTACTTAAGAAGGTGACCCTCTATATCTTTTGTCACATGAAGGGCAAAACCCAAGAGAACGAGAGGCTCTGGTATGTCTTCAGATTTCTTCTCATACACAAATGTCCATGTAGTCCATTGATGGTCACATGATGTGATAATAGTGAAGGAATTGTACAACTCTAACAAGTCTCCACCAATCACTTTCCAAGTGATTGTTTTAGTTTGAGGATCAACGGCTTCAATCACTTGCTTTGAAACCTTGTCTTTTCCGTCTACAATCAATAAAGTCAAAAATATAAGAGATGATAATAAGCTACTTCAGTTTGAACATTCACAATCACATAATATTCAATTGGAAATGGAATTTTTTCAGTACCATCAAACACTCCTAAAAGTTAAAGAATTGATTCATATGTAGAGAGAGGTAAAATGTGTATATATTACCGTCATTATAGTTCCAGTTAACAACTGAACCAACTTTTACAGATTCACCTTCATGAATCTCAAATTTTTGGATCTTGTTAGGGCTTATGTTGGATATATGATGAGTTTTGGTGTGAAAAATATCATGAACCAAGTGTCCTCCGCACTTCACCTCTACTGAAGCGATCAACTTGCCTTTCACACCCATATATATATATATATATGTATATATTAGGTATAGCAAAATGTTTTGAAAAGAAAGTGGTGATAAAATGGTTACAGATGATAGTCTTTATATAGATTACAATTAGCTGTACCAAAAATTATTATAAATATCATAAAACATGATCCATGACATGTCGTGTTAGGTTGTTAGCCCATTACTGAGATAATGACAAAAAGGGTATTTTATTCGGTAATAGATTTAAAATAGTCTCATGAAAATGAAAAAAAAAAGAGATGGTATTTTTAGGTGTTTTACCTCGCGTTTAAATAAGTCAAAATTGCTTATAAGTCACATTTACCAGCTTATAAATTTAGTCAATAACCTCTAATTAATATTACGAACTGCCAATTATGACTTATTGTTGGTTTTCTCTTTTTACTTCCGCATTTAACCTGTTAATTGAACTAAGCATTGTGTATCGCCTATGAGGATTGGATAGATGCCATCACAGCTTAAAATTTTTGAACCATGCATGACAGAGAAATGTGTATTATCGATGTTATATTTCCAACCAACAATCGAATCAACATTTATAATTGCACTTTCATAAATTTCAAACTGTTGAACCATAGTAGGGCTTATATTGGAAAAATAACGAGTATTGAGGTAAAAAACGTCATGAACCACATGTCCTCCAAACTTCACTTCTAATAAAACAATTAACGCCTTTTACAACCATATTTTCTTCTTCGAGTTTTGATAAGAAAGTGGTATTAAAATAGTTAGAAGTTGTAGTCTTCACTATAGATATCACCACCACCAAAAGATGTAGTGCAGCATATGAGGCTGCTCCTCCTTAACCAGAGGTTTCGAATTCGAGCCTTAGGTATAAAAAATCCTTGGTACGTAGGAAGTGCTTCCCCCTGAATGAAGCCCTATGCAGTGCAAATCTGAATTAATCGGACTCCAATACGAATATCAAACATTAGATGAAAAAATAAATAAAAAACTATAAATATCAAAGCTGTCTATGTGTTTGAGATATGAAGAAGTTGTTAAGGAGTTAGTTGGAGTGATGTGAAGAAGGTGTTTAAGAAGTTAGTTAGATGCTAAGTAACAAACAAGGGTAGATTAGTCATTTACAAATAGTTTGTTGTAACAATCTATCCAAAAGTTAGTTAGAAAGTAGTTAAATACTATCTACTACTTTGTACTATATATATAACTTATTCATTGTGTAAACACTCACGTCTTCAATGTCAATACAATGAGAGCTTCCTAAATGTGCTCTCACTTTCTCTTCTTCTTCTTCTTAGATACTTTTGGTTTCTTCATTTACGAACATGATATCAGAGCCATCACAATAACTACTGTGAGAGGTGATCGTATTACAAGCATCAAAGAATCAGGCTTCTGATTCACAAATTCAGTAAGTTCTAAGTTCGATTTGCAGATTGTAGCACAAGAGAAGCTGAAATCTGCATTCAATTTTCTACTTCCACTACAAGTTTCTTATAGAAATCTTAGTTTTAGAAATTAAAACTAGCAGGGGATCATGCAACAGTAGTGAATCCTACTCTGAATCTCAACATTGGTCAACAAATTGGTAATTCTATTCCTTCAAACAACAATTCTATGGCTGGACAAGGTATTGATTACAATCATCCCTTATTTCTCAGTCCTACTGATGTAAGTGGAATTAGTCTTATTTCTTTTCAATTGCTTGGTACTGAAAACTACATTTTGTGGAGTCGATCAATTAAACTAGCTCTGTTAGGAAGAAACAAGTTGGGTTTAGTCGATGGAACTTGCAAACATGAGATGTATGATAAAGAGTTGTGGGGACAATGAGAAAGAGTAAATGCTATTGTTTATCATGGCTAATGAATTCAGTTTCAAAAGGTTTACTGAGTGGAATTGCATTTGCTTCTAGTGCATTAAATGTTTGGATTGATTTACAAGAGAGGTTTGATAGATTAGATGGGCCGAGGACCTATAGCTTACATAAAGATATTGCTACTTTGCAGGAGGGGACTGCATCTATTTTTGTGTACTACATCAGACTCAAAACCTTGTGGGATGAGTTTGATATGTTAGTACCTTCCCCTATTGTAATTGTGAGAAATTCAAAGGTTTTGTTACTCATATGAACAGACAGAAACTGTATCAATTTCTAATGGGGTTAAATGAGTCATATCATTTGGAAAGAACTCAGGTTCCTATGCTAGATCCACTACCAACTATCAATCAGACATATGACATGATAGTAGGAGATGAGAGTCAAAAGGTTGTGGTTACTAATGTCAGTAGTGTGGGACTGAACTCTATCAGCTTAGATTCTGTTGCTATTTAATCCAAGGTTGGTAGTAGCTAAGGAGTGAGTCAGAGGTTTAAGAAGAACTCTTTTTTAATATGTGATTTCTGTAAATGTAAAGGCCATAACAAAGAGTTTTGTTACAAAATTGTAGGATATCCACCTGACTTCAAGTCCAAGAGAAAAGTTCAAAGTGTCAATTCTACTTATGCTGCCAATGATAATAGTTATCCTAGTCAAAATCAACAACCAATTCAAGCTCATTTCTCTTATGGTTTGAACATAAATGTCAGTAATACTTATGTACAAGTGTGGGAAAGAAAGTCTGATCATCAACATAGCATTGCTGGAGTTAGAGCTGTTGAAGGTCCTAAACTTCCTCAGCCACTAAGTCAAGCTGAAAAGAATGTCAAATAATTACGTTAGGGCTGAACCTTCACAAAGGATCAATATGAGCATATTCTCAAAATGATGAATCAAAAATCAGAGGCTACTATATCTGAAGGTAATGTAGAAAATGTTATAGGTAAAGCTCTATTTGTTACTGAAAATAGTGAAGTTTGGATTGTAGATATTGGTGGAACAAATCATATGGTTTCTAATTTGGATATGCTGAATAAATGGTCTATATCAAAATTTGATATTCCTAAAGTTGTGTTCCTACCAAATGGTGATACCACTCAAGTTACTCATATTGGTTCCTATAGTCTATCAGCTAGAAGTGTCATTACCAATGCGTTTCATATACCTGACTTCAAGTACAGTTTAATGTCTGTCAGCAAAATCATAGAGGAATTAGAATGTTCAGTCTCCTTTTTTTCTGATTTTTGTATTTTTCGGGAGCTTTACATTAGGAAGGTGAAGAAGCTTGCTAAAGAAGAAAGAGGTTTGTACTTGCTGTGGTGTGAAGAAAATTAACTCAAAGGAATGCTAGTGATGCTAAGGAATCTATTTTTGTTGTTGATAAAGTTTATTTAGAGGTCTCAGAATTAGATATAGAGTTGTGGCATCAAAGACTAGGGCATGTATCTCCAGTATTTCTTGCTAAAATATTTACTAGGAATAAACAAAGTATGTGTAAGGTGTCTAAGTGCTTAGTCTGTCCATATGCTAAACATATAAGACATGTACTTCCTTCAAGTTCTATTAGAAGTTTTAGTTGCTTTGACTTGATACATGTTGATCTCTGGGGTCCATATAATACATCTACTTTTGATGGAAACAAGTATTTTCTTACAATTATGGATTACTTCTCAAGAATGACTTACCTTTTCTTGCTTAAACAAAAATCAGATGTGTGTGTTTCTCTTCAAGTATTTTTACAGTATGTTAAAAGTTAGTTTGGCAAGATTATTAAAGTGCTCAGTTCTGAAAATGGGACAAAATTTGTTAATTCAGTATGTGATATTATGTTTAAGTAAATGGAAATTATTCATCAAAAGTCATGTCCATATACTCCTCAGCAAAATGGAGTAGCTGAGAGGAAGCACAGACACTTGCTTGAGATGACAAGAGTATTAAGGTTTCAAGCTAAAATACCTCTGAAATTTTGGGGACATTGTGTCCTAGCTGCAGAATATCTGATTAACAGGCTACCTAGAAGTGTGATTGAGTATCAAACTCCTTATGAAAGGCTATATAGTACTAAACTTGCATTGTCCCATTTAAAAACACTTGGTTGTTTGACATTTGCCCAGAATCTTACTAAACATGATAAGCTGATGCCAAAATCCAAGTCAGTTATTCACATGGGATATTCTAAAGTATATAAGGGTTACATATTATATGATTTTGCAAACAAGTCTTTTTTACGAGTAGAGATGTCATTTTCAGAGAGGATATTTTTCCTTTTGCCAGTACAAATAGCAATGCAAATCAGTACATATTTGTAGACACTCTTCAGATTTCAGGTGTGGAGATTCAAGATTTCAATCAATTTTTTTCACCTGATGCTATACCAGGAAGTCTGATAAATGGTTTTGAGCATACTACTACAGAAAATACTGGCGTAGAGCATCTCTCCACTGAGGTACCTACTTCTACATTAATTCTAGATGATGAGTCTATTTTTAAAGTTTCAGTACTGCCTCATGAATATGTAATAGAACTAGGTGTCACTAGAAGATCTACTAGACCTAAACAAACTCCTTCTTAGTTAGTGTAACACCCCTCAAAAAATTTCCCTAAGATTCGGATCCTTCTTGTATTCGGGTAGGGTCGAACTCGAGTATTGAGGAGCGCATGCATGAGCTAGGATGAGTCCCTGAGAAATTGAAGGATGTTGGAGGTGATGTGGGGTCACAAGGGGCCCCTAGGACCAAATTAAATCCAAAAGATTCATCGTGGCTAAGTTTGAGGAGGAGTTCGCATAAGGGGTCGACCTCTAACGACCCTATCTTTTGAAGGATGACAATCTGGGTTCCCCATGACCTATTAAATTAAAGTTCATCGAGTCTTCTTTCCAACGCCACTAAGAATGTAAATTTTGAAGTTTGGAGTCAAAAGATATGACGATCCTAAGACGAACTAGCACTGCAGGGATTTCAGGCCTGGGTTGAAATTTTTGGAAACAAATGGGCTTGGCGTCGTAAGGGCGCGATGCGCCACTATCGTGCCAAGAACATACCTCAGTAGTTTGTTCCTTGGCGCGGCGCGTCACTACGGTATGTGCAGGGTTTTCAAGCCTAATTTCCAAAACCCAGAAAATATGGCCTTGGCGTCGTAAGGGCGCGATGCACCACTATCGCTCCAAGAACATGCCTCAGTAGTTTGGTCCTTGGAGCTGCACGCCACTAACAGATGTACAGGTTTTAGGCATAATCGACCTGGCGCTGTAATGGCGCGATGTGCCACTATCGCACCAAGAACATGCCTCAGTAGTTTGGTCCTTGGAGCGGCGCGCCACTAATAGATATGCAGATTTTAGGCATAATCGACCTGGCGCTGCAATGGCTCGATGTGCCACTATCGCGCGAGAAGCATTTTAGCCTTTTTTTAGAACTTTTTGAGAAGGGGTAATTTGGGAATTCATACCAAATTATATATGTATCATCCTTGACCATTTTGGGAACATATTTTCAGCCCCCTCTCTCTCTCTAAAAGCCCTAGGAGTCTCTCTCTCTCTTCTTCTTCTTCTCCATTTCTAACAAGAAATTGCCTCCAAGAGCTTCAAGATTCGAGTTCTCCATTAAAGACCCGACATCAAGTTTTTCTTCAAGTCTTTACTAAGATATGTAAGGCTATCCAAAACATGGGTTGAGTACACCCATGTGCCCTACTCTTGCTTTGAGGTTAGAGGTCCATGAAAATAGAGTTTCTTGGTATGGTTTGTGTTTGAATGAGTTTTGTCTCCTATTAACTTGATCCTATTTGTGTTGATGTTGTTGAGCTAAGAAGTTCTTAAAACCTTCATGTTAGTATGAGTTGATGGAGATGACTTGTTAATATGTTTTGTTGATCTCTTTAACCATGTGATTATGTTGCATAAGTCAATTTCCTTAAATGTGCTATTCTACTTGAATTGTTGGGCTAAAGTCTTAGAGTTGTGATGAGTCCTAAGGAGATGATAATTGAGGAGAGGAAAGGGTTGTTATGTTTATGAGATGTTATAAGTACTTATCTAAATGAGGCCTGATTGAGTTGATTGGAGGATAGAATTAATGAGTGGACGAGGTCCTAAATGAGACTTGCCATTATGACTCGATTGAGTTAAATTGAGGATAGAGTTGAAGAGTTGGCAATGTGCTAAATGAAACTAGCCGTGAGGGATTGTTTGAGATGATTGAAAGGAGTTTTATGAGCATAGAGTCATGGGAGGAGTGTCGAGCACCGAAGCGGATAAGAGTATAGTCCATACTCGAACCCCAGGAACTACGCCGCCAATGTAGGTAGGGATGGAACCGTTAAAGTCGGATGCTTCCCGTGGGATTGAACCATTAAAGTCGGATGTTTCCTATTTTATTATCCTGAAATGATAGGACTTGACTAATCGATGGTAACCATGATTAGGGAGGCGTTCATGCCCTGGCAAGGTATGGACAGATATGGCAACAACGTCTGATTATTGTACTATTACTGGCTCATAGGTGATGGTTGTCGGATAAGAGAAACTCTCATTTAGGTCTTGATAGTGCTCCGAGTCAGTTGAGTTGAGTGGCTTGTGATTGGTCCCGTCTAAACCATTTCTTGTTAGACTTAGGACACTTGAGTGAGTTGTTATGTATTTATGAGTTAAGATCCTGAGTTGATATTGATGTTTTCTTGATATTTGTTTCCTCCGGCCATTTTACATACTCATACATTTCACGTACTGACGCCATTTGGCCTGCATCATTTCATGATGTAGAGACAGGTACCAGAGATCATCAACTGGCGCACCGTTGATTATCTATATACTTTCAGCTATTTGGTGAGTCCTCCTAGCTTCCAGAGGATCTTGAGCTCCCTGTATAGTTTTGTGTTGTCTCCTTATTTTGATTGTTGGTAGTCATGGGCTTGTCATTGGTACCTCCTAGACTTTGATAGAGGCTTCATAGGCTAGAGTGTGGGGAGGTTGGACTGTTATCTTGAGGAGTCCTATTATACTTATTTTATTGAGTTGATAATGTTTGGCCTTCAGCCCCCATATTGTGAATAGTATGTTATGATTGAACCCTCATTTGAGTGAATGTGATTGAATGATAGTGTGACTGAATCAGGTAGTTCGCTTGAAGATCAGAAATGGCTTTCGAGTGCCGATCACGTCTAGGGTACCCTCCCGGTGGGTCACAGTTAAAGGACTTTGTTTTCTTGAATATCACCAAAAATGTGAAGTATCTATTGACTAACTATGTGAGTTATTCTCATCTTTCCTCTACTTATTAGTGTTATATTGCTGTTATTTCCACTATCAAGGAACCTACTAGCTATTCAGAGGCTATCAAAGATCTAAGGTAGGTAGAAGCTATGCAAACTGAAATTCAAGCTTTGAAAAGTAATAAGACCTAGGAGATTACTGACTTACCATCAGGAAAGAAACCTATTGGTTGCAGGTGAGATAGAAAAAATTCAAAGCCATGCTAGTTGCTAAGGGATATAGTCAACAAGAAGGGATTGATTACAAAGAGACATTTTCACCTATTGTGAAGATGGTCATAGTGAGATCAATCCTTATATCTTGCAACCTCCAGGTAGTGGCATATACATTAGATGGATGTATTCAATGCCTTTCTTCAAGGTGATCTAGAAGATGAAATTTACATGTAGATTTCTCAAGGATTTGTCAATCAAGAAGAGAAAGTGTACAAGCTGACAAAGTCCCTTTATGGACTCAAAAAAGCACCAAGGTAGTGGAATCACAAGTTGACTGAAGCTCTTGTTACTCTTAAGTTTAAACAAAGTCAATATGATTATTCTTTGTTTACCAGTAAATCAAAAAAAGGAATTGTCATTGTTCTTGTGTATATAGATGACACGTTGATAACTAGTAGTAGTTTGAAGTTGATAAAAGAGACAAAGAAGGCACTGCAACAGGCTTTCAAGATGAAAGACTTAGGGGAGCTAAAATATTTTCTGGAAATTGAGTTCACTAGATCAACAAAAGAAATATTAATGCACCAGAGGAAGTATGCCCTTGAACTTATAGCTGAAGTTGGTATGACAGCAACCAAGCCTGCAGGTACTCCCATAGATGTTAAAAGCAGAAGGGAACTGGGGTGGCCAGGTGTGAAGAGAAAGATAGCGTTGTCAAACTAACATCAAGGCAGTATGATGAACATGTGAATAAGGATCAGGTAGACTCAGATAATCCCTTAGTGGATTAGACAGTGTATCAGAAATTAGTAAGAAAACTCTTGTATCTCAACATGACAAGACCAGATATAGCATTTAGTACTCAAATCTTGAGTCAGTTTCTATATCAACCAAAAAGGTTCCACATGGATGTTGCACTAAGAGTGGTTAGATAATTAAAGAGACAACCCGAACAAGGCATACTTGGCTAGTTGTTCAGATGGATTAGTCACTGCATATTGTGGTGCAGATTGGGCCTCTTGTCCACTCACCAAAAAATTTGTTACAAGTTACATAATAAAGATTGGTAAGTCCTTGGTCTCATGGAAAGCCAAGAAGCAGACTATAGTGTCAAGGAGCTCAGCTGAGGCTGAGTATAAGAGTCTTGCCTCAGTTGTATCTGAGTTAGTATGGTTGCTTGGAATGCTGAAAGAAGTAGATGCTGAAGTTAAACTACATGTTCAAGTATATAGTGACAATAAGGCTGCCATTCAGATTACAACAAATTCAATATACCATAAAAGGACTAAACACATTGAAATAGATTGCCATTTCATTCGAGAGAGGTTGCAACAAGGCTTGATCAAAGTAGATTACCTACCAACTCAGGAACAACCTGTTGATATCTTGACAAAGGGGCTAGCTAAGGCACAACATGATCATCTTCTATCCAAGCTAGGAGGTTTGGACATCTTTGCACCTCCTTGCTTGAAGGAGAGTGTTGAGATATGAAGAAGTTGTTAAGGAGTTAGTTGGAGTGATGTGAAGAAGTTAGTTAGATGCTAAGTAACAAATAAGGGTAGATTAGTCATTTACAAATAGTTTGTTGTAACAACCTATCCAAAAGTTAGTTAGAAAGTAAATACTAGCTACTACTTTATTCTATATGTATCAGCTATTCACTGTGTAAACACTCACTTCTTCAATGTCAATACATTGAGAGCTTCCTAAATGTGCTCTCTCTTTCTCTTCTTCTCTTCTTCTTCTTAGATACTTCTGATTTCTTCATTTACGAACACTATGGACTCTTTCTCATGTCATAAATAACATGCCAACAAATACCCTTTTTTAGTCTACCAAAGTTTTTCTCACGTTCAGAAATGGTGTATACCACAATGGCATAGCCAGAAAATGGCTAAGGGTGTTCAAACTTATAAAGTAAATATTTTTTTTATTAATGGGTGCACCACGTAATATTTAACTTTACAAGTTTATTTAATTTGTAGTTTCATTAAAACCATTATCTGAGCACTACATTCAAATGTATTTTTGAATTTTTCGAAAGATTTTAATTGAGAAAATAAATCACTCAAGGACATCAAATAAAAAAAATAAAGCACCACCAAATGAAAAAAAAGAAGAAGAAGAAGTTGAAAGGTCAACATTTAGTGAAACAATTTTTATTTAACATTTAGAATTTAGAAAGAATACTTTAAATAAAAATGAAGTAAAAGAGGGTAGAAATTCATTTTATTGTCAAAACTCCACTTAAAATCCAATAAAACTAAATAGAACCCACAACACCTAAGCCAAATTGAACGCCCTTAAGCAGTTGTTTTTACGGTGTTCAGTATGCCGTATATATTCAAAACATATAACATTTTTCCTATATTTTCGATATATTTTTTCAGCGAAAGGTGTTCTACTGATCATAATGTAGCTTTGCCCTTGTATGCCGCTGAAAGGTGTTCTACTGATCATAATGTAGCTTTGTCCTTGTATGCTAACAAACATTTTTTATATTTTAGTTGTTTTTCAAATTTTTATGATCAAATATATTTTTTTGAGTTTAACTTAAAAAAAAAATCATGGCCAAACACCTCCTAAATAGCTTAGTTATAAAACATGATCCACTAGGACTACGACATATATATCATTGAAGATTAGCGTTAGCTGTCAGCTCATAACTCATAACGTGTATATTGTCCTTCAACATGAAACTTTTAACCACTCAACTTATTATTTTTAAAATGCTGAAGATAAGGTTTACACCTCACAAGGATTACTTAATTTTAACTGAAATAGTAAAATGTTTCAAAAGGATAAAAATCCTAGAATAAATTAATCCTCTATTACATAATTAATTTTTCTTATCCAAAGTGATTTTGTGAAGGATAGATTAATTACATAAAAATTTCCCTTGGCTCATGAGATAATTAAGAATATCACTCAGGCGAATAAAGGTAATAATGTGGTGTTTAAACTAGACATGATGAAGCCTTATGACAGAATGTCTTGACAATTTGTTATAGTTGTTTTGAGTAAATTTGATTTCTCTAAACTTTGGACTGATTTTATCTTTATTTCAATCACTGAAAACTAGTATTCTATATTAATGACTCTAGCTATGAAGTTTTCTCTTCCTCACTCGTTCCCCTTACTAGCTAGCCCGACGCCCCTGACGTTGTTAAGCTTTTAAAGATGAGGTATGCATGACACTTAATTAGGCGAATCGCACATCATATTTAAAGTGAAAAGTAAAGAATTATATAATATACCTCAAATTTACATAATACATACATTTTTGAAGTTCGATGTGGCGTAGCCGAAAGATATATTTTTACGGACCTAGACAAAAAACTCATGACATGCATGCTATGGACGGGGATCGTGACATATTTCTGCATTCAATTTATATATGGGTTTATGACAGTGACACCATTTTGTCTACAAAATTATTAGAGGCATTGGAATATATTCATGCATGTTACATATACATCGAGCATGTTTGACTTTGCTGTTAAAACTGTTTATTTTTAGAAGCACTTTTTTAAAACAAGGTGTTTTTGAAAAAAAAAATATTTATGTTTGACTAATTTATTTGAAAAATATTTTTGATAAGCATGTTGTATTTGACTAATCTTTTTTAAAAAAGTGTTTTTGAGAGTCAAATTACGAAAAAAGACAAGTATCAATGCACATCTAATATTAAGATTATTTTATAAAAAGAAATTATTTTAAATATCTATTATCAAATTTTTAATTAAATTTTTATCTTTATTTAATTAAAAGGCACATATTCAGATTTTCAATTAATATTATACATAGGTAAATAAAAAATAAATTAAATATTGATATAATATTAACATAATAATTTAAATATAATTAAAAATATCAAGTAGAATAAATTTAAAAATTATTCCACAAATTAAATCACCATATACGAAAATTCACCACAAAAATAAATAAATATAAGAGATATATTGGTAAATATGTATATATGACAAGGATACTTTGGTCTTGAAAAAAATATTTTTTTGGTTCTAGTTCTGCTTTTTTCAAGAAGCAGAGATTTTTATCTTCTTCCCAATAGCAGAAAAGTCGTTTCTGCTAATTAAAAGTAGTTTTACTGATTAGCCAATGTCATGACCCAAAATGGGTCTTGAGTGACACCCACACTTAACCTCCTAGGTGGGAGAACCAACGATACAAACCTCAAGTAATAAATATAACAATAACGCGGAAGCTCAAATAAATACGTTTTTCCCAAAACCTGAAAGTCATCACATGAAGGACATCTAAATTCTAAAACTAAATCTGAAAATATCAACACCAGAATAAACCATTAACATAGTGTGTCCGAAAACTAAAGACATCATGCCATGACAAGAGATTTCATCGCCAGCTAGAAGGATAGCTCACCCTGCAATCCGATGAACTGAAAACTGACTAGAGCTGAGGTCGAGTCGAAGCCTATGGAAGACTCGCTGCACTCCACAAATAAAACAAAGAATGATACAAGTAGGGGTCAGTACATTACAACATGTACTGAGTAGGTATCATCGACTGACTCAAAATAGGAATCAATATGCAATAAGTAATAGCGGGAAATCAGCCGTAGCACTTAACAGGTAGCAACCAACAAGATCAAGATCAAGTGACAACACATTGAACAATTTTATAACCAATCAACAATATTAAAATCACACATGAGGACTCGAGCCTCCACATCATACTCTTTTGAAAAATGAGTTATTGGAGATTGGGTAGTATTAAGTCATTTTAATTTGTTTTCCTTTAATATTACCATGCCGGAATATGACATCCGATCCAAATATACCGTGTTGAAACGTGACACCCGATTCAAATATACCGTATCGGAATGTGACACCTGATCCAAATATAATTAATTTATCATTCTTCATGGTTACATTCCATTTCATTAACAATATTCCATCAAGTCTTCTTTATTCAAGGCACAATTTTTGATAGGGCAAGTTCAAGATTATGGATTTCATGGCCTCGCGATTTCAGACCAATCACAACAACATATCAACCATCCAAACCACAATAATTAAATGCGTAGTAAACTTCACACATTACCCAATGAATATCAATCACTATTAAGAGTCTATTTATGATATAGAATAAAAATCATAACCTTCCTCAACCGAAGTAAAGCAAGCTAATCCACCAATGTCTTTCCTTTCTTCAATGCCTCAGACCAATTTCAATCTATCAAATATATAATATTTATAAGTAAACTAATCCATAAACATCAATATTATATATATGTTTAACCTAGATCCAATAACTCACCCAATTCTATAAACACGTTCCTAATTTTGATGTCACTTAACATGTCAACTCTCATATTTTCTGAATTTCAAAACTAGGGTTAAACCTCAGTTAAATTAAATAATCACTTTAAAACTTGAGCCTTTTGTAATGCTTCCGAACGATCAAAATATGTTCAAATACATAATCTTCATAAGAATATGAATCCAATGACACTCATATAGCTATATTTATTTTCGGATAAAAAATTGGATCAAAAAGTCATCCAGAGTCATTGAAGTCAAATCTAAAATTTTCTTTCCGATTATATTCACTCATGATAAAATAAACTCACATGTCAAATTTCAGCTAAAACGGATCGTTATTCGACCCCCAAATCAAGATTTTATGTGAAGAACCCTAGAGTCATATTTTCTTTCTTCAGCGTTATTTCTCCACTAATATACCCTAAAAATATGTTCATAATCACATAAAAATTTAATGAAAAAGATGAGAATAATTACCTTGACGCTTTGGAATAAAAATTCTTATTTTTCTCTTCTCCTTTATTTTTCTTTTCCCCTTTCTTTTCTTTCTTCCTCCGTGTTTATTTTTTGTTTTTCCCAGCTTCTGCGTTCGTCGTCGCTGGTGAGCTTTGTTCCTTTTCTCTGTTTCTTCTCTTCTCTTTTCTACTTAATTATGTATAAAAATTAATAAACTCTATCATTTTCCTTTAATAATTGGTATAGAGTGTTAAATAAATTATCAACTTAGCCCACTAATTAAATTAGTTATTTAAATTTACCCCTCAACTAAATAACTATGGTTATCAAATAGTCCAAAATACTCATAAAAAATATGAATGAGTCTTTTATGTAAGCTCTATTTCTCAAAACGATATAATGGATCGTTACAACCAAACACCTTTAATTTTCTCAAAAAAATATTTTTATCTTAAAATAAATATTTTTGGCCTCTCAATACAGTGCTAAAGAGGCTCTTACACAACTTGATCAATAATTAGAAAGAAAAAAAGTTCTATTTAGTCCCTCAATATTACTTTTATCTCTCTCTATAATTATTGTTCGTTTTAGCTTAAATTCATGACAATCTTATATATTCAAGGTAGACAAAGACACATGATTTAATAAATGGAACGTACGGTGCATTATTCGTGTAATAAGCCAAGCACTAAATTAAGATTCCATTTTCATGTCAATGTGAGTTAATTGGGAGACAAAACTTAAATGATGAACTAATTAGTCTACCTAATACCATTAAGCAAAGTCAAAAAGAAAATGGTGGTTGGTCCACCAGCTAAAGAACCCCCAAATTTAACATAGTTTCAAGAGAAAAAGGTATATATATCAACTATTCAAAATATGCCAATCTTTTCGTTATATTATTTGCTCAAAAATATCATCCTTCCTTCTAACTGTTATTCCAAAACAAACGAAAAATGATCAATTATATTGTTACACGTACTATTCAAAAGGGACAATTTTATTTGTTGGGGGGAGGGGAAGGTGAATGTGAGAAATATAATAAGAGAAGAACATAAGTAGTATAAACACCTTTAAAAAGTAAAAAAGATGACATAATTTTTTTTTCATTCTTCTTCTAGTTGCGTGCACATTAGATGAGTTATTATTTATGAACATGGTATCATGTACCTTTTCTTACTAACTCTAGGAACAATATGATAAAAGAAATCGATTTCAATTATATCTTGATATCTTTCATTACTTATTTTAATTTTAAGTTATTTCAAATTTCAATTGAGGGCTAGTATAATAGTTTTGAAAAGAAATAATTGAACAAATATTTAGTTGAAAAATTAATATTGGTAATTAAATTTATATTTCGTAAATTTGGCATTTGTATAAAAAAATTCATCTAAAATAATCAAATTACTCTCATAACCTCCAAAATGAATTTTATTCAAATTTTTAAAATTAAGAGCACTATCTTGAACTTTAAATGGATGGAAAAATTATCCCATTTTAAATAATTCAAGGGAAATCGGTTCTTTTTTTCCTCAGAACAATCGTTAGAAGAAATGGTATTTTTTATTCAATTGGATATAATTAAAGGATATCTTTTTTAGCCAAAAATATAAGGATGATGACAATTTTAACCCAAAAATATAACATATAATAAATTAAATTTATTTTAAATAGTTTAGAGATATTTCTTTTATCCTTTTCCCTAGTTCAAGAAAGAAAATCATGTGACAGGAGTGCTAGCTAAGGAGAAAAACTAGATTGAAGGTGTCTAACATTTTTGTGTAGTGAACAATTCCACTTTTATTTTTGTGTCAAAAAATTAAAAACAGATAAAGTAGGAAAAAATTGTTAGGAGAAAGTGACCCATATAATTTTGCATAATGTCACGATCCGAATCCGGGTGTGATGACACTCATCTCAATCCACCGAGATGAGTCAGCCTAATACCCAACGAAAAGTAGATGCGGAAGAAAAAGAAAAGGATCAAAATTTAACTTAAGCGAAAACACATAAAAGAAGCTCAACAACCCCCCATGATTGGTTGTCACGTGTACAAGCCACTAATTTATTATTGAAGTACGAAAAAAAATACAGTCACAATGTCTTTATCTCTAGAGTAGGACTAAAACATAAGAAAAGAGCAAGAGGTGTCCGCTAGATAGATGTAACAGCTACCTCGACACTCGGAATGATAGCCTCGGTTGTAGTAGAAAATGCTAGAAGATCAAACAGGTCCGAGCTCACAACCTACACAAGTGTGGAAGCAAGGGGTGAGTACCAAACAATACGGTACTCAGCAAGTGGATAGCTAAAACTAAGCAAAGCTTAATAGATACAAGTACTCTTGTCCTCCCAACCGAACCTCCTTAACTACAACCTGCGTAAAATCAGTTCAACTCTACACTTGTACAATAACAACAGTAATACAATCCACAAAATACTCATCAATAGTCTCGTCAATGAATCATACCAAGTCAAGTTCAGCACACACAGAGCAATATGGGGATAAACACAAATTCACAAATATCAACAAAATGCGATGCAATGCAATGAAATGATGCATGTCTGTCCTATCGGTACATATCCACTGAATCACAGTACGGAACCCATGGGAGACATTTCTGTCCATGTAACCTGCTACGGAGCGTGTGGCCCGTCCCCTCAATATACATATTCTGCCACGGAGCGTGTGACCCGACCCCTTTGTCTCATAATACCTGTCACGGAGCGTGTGGCCCGACCCCTTTATTTCATAATTCCTGCCACGGAGCGTGTGGCCCGACCCCTTTTGCTTCATATCATTTTAAGTCTCAACACAATATGTCAGAACCAATGCAATCAATTCATGCCCATATAATTCACGATAATAAAATGACAACAACAATAGTTCTTCATATCTCACACCGACATAGTCATTTCATATGTCCAAAATAAACTCATAATCACAACATATCAATTCCACCAATACATGTCATTAGATCACCATTTTATACCCCACATCACCATTTTTAAGGTCAATCATACAGTAAATAACTCAGTCCAATTCTCATTACTCCCTAGTATACATGACACGGAAATACAAGCATCTATAAGCTTAAACTGAGGTTTAGAAATTTACTTGTTTTAAATAATCACGCAATTACTCCGAGACCTGAGCCTTCCCTTTTCGCTGGGTTTCCAAATAAGTATGATCTAAACAAATAATTAACCACAATAAGATTTCAAAACTAACAACACCCATGTCTAGCCTAGACCCCAAACTTACACAAGTCTATAATCAAGTTCCTAAATCTTGATGCCAATTAATAAATCAAATATTATATTTTTAAAAAAAAATTCAAGCCTAGGATTATGGCTTAATTCCTCCAATTAACACTTAATAATATTCGTATAATTTTTACTCCTAATTAGTCACTAATGTAGCCAAATATTTAGTCATCCAATAATTCCAAGGAATTACACCCATGTTGCAGCAGCAACCAAGATCCCCAAATATATATAAATATATATTTTTTTATTTCTTTAGTTCTTTCCAATCCCAACCTGCCATACAAATTAACTAATCATTACCTCACATTTCTTTTTTTAATACTTTAGTTAATTATGGAAAACAAAAAATGTTGTCCCCTCAAAACTTCAAACCATAGGAACGTGACAGCTTGCACCTCAATTTTAATATACAATCACATTAATATATAGTTGATTTGAGCATCTTTCAAGTTTTAATGTATGCATGACAAATTTTGAATCGAGAAAAAGAGGTTCACTTACCAGAATGTTGTCTTTCGTTGCCGACGCCGCACGAAGTCACGTTCTAGGGCAAGTCTCTTCCTTTTTTTTAAAAAACAAAGATGATTATGAATTAACAGTCCTAAATTTCACTACTCATTTTATTATATGGGCTAAGTGGTATAAGATATTAAATAAATTAACCATTTTAGTTCATTAATTAATTAAGTTATCTAAATTCCCCCCCTCAATTAAATAACTATATTTATCAAATAGTCTAAATTTATAATTTAAATTATTATTATTTTTTCGGAGAGAGTATTTTATGGAAGAGAGATGACTCATTCTCAAAATGACCATTGTACCTTCACTGAAGCTATCTCCTTGGTTCTAAGCTTGCGAACCTGCCTATCTAGAATGGCTATAGGCTCCTCCTCAAATGTCAAGTCTGGACCAAACTCCACTGAATCGAGTGACAACACATGAGACTCATCCGAAACATACTTCCGAAGCATAGAAACATGAAATACGTTATGCAGAGCCGATAAGCTAGGTGGTAAGGCCAATCTATAAGCCACCTCTCCAACTCGTGCCAAAATCTCAAATGGGCCAATGAATCGAGGGCTGAGCTTGCCCTTCCTCCCGAACCTCATCACGCCCTTCATAGGAGACACTCGAAGCCAAATGTGATCACCCATCCATGAACTCCAATGGTCGAATTCTCCGATCTGCATAACTCTTCTGCCTGCTCTGGGCTGTCAAGAGTCTACCCTGAATTTTACGAACCTGCTCCATAGCATCTCTAAGAAAGTCTGTGTCTAAGGATTCCATCTCAGCTAAGTCAAACCATCCAATAGGAGATCGACACCGCCTACCATACAAAGCCTCAAATGGAGCCATCTGGATACTGGAGTGATAGTTATTGTTGTAGGAAAACTCCGCTAGGGGCAAGTGTTGATCCCATCTAGCACCAAAATCAATAACACAAGCTTGAATCATGTCCTCCAATACCTGGATCGTCCGCTCAGACTGACCATCGGTCTGTGGGTGAAAAGTTGTACTCATATCAAGTCTAGTGCCCAAACCATGCTGTAATGCCTGTCAAAAGTGCGAAGTAAATACTGAACCTCGATACGAAACAATGGATACTGGGACACCATGAAGCCGAACGATATGGCTAATATACAACTGGGCTAACTTATCCGTTGTGTACTTCACCTTAACCGGAATAAAATGGGCAGACTTTGTCAGTCTGTCAACAACCATCCATATAGAATCATAACCACCCACGGTGGGAGGTAAACCCACAACGAAGTCCATGGTGATCATTTCCCACTTCCAAGTGGGAATAGGCATCCTCTGACTCACACCCCCAGGCCGCTGGTGCTCGCACTTTACCTGCTGATAAGTCAAACATTTGGACACGAACTCTGTGATGTCCTTCTTCATCCCACACCACCAATAGTGCTGGCACAGATCATGATACATCTTGGCCGCTCCTGGATGGATGGAATACCTTGAACAATGAGCCTCTTCCAAAATAAGTCTAGTCAGGTCACCCACTTTAGGCACACAAATTCTGCCGCCAATCCTTAATACACCTTTCAAGTCAAGTACTGCCTCCTTAGCTTCACCCCTTAATACCTTATCTCGAATGATACATAACTTTTCATCCTCAAACTGCCTCTCTCGAATTTGCTCAACCAAGGAAGAACGTGCCTCCACAAAGGCAAGAATACCACCATCCTCTGAAATCTGTAACCGGACAAGGCTATTAGCCAGCCTCTGAACATCTCTAGCCAATGGTCGCTCTTCAACTCGGATCGCAGCAAGACTCCCCATACTAGAGGACTTCCTGCTTAAGGCATCCGCCACTACATTGGCTTTTCCTGAGTGATACAAGATAGTCATGTCGTAGTCCTTCAGCAACTCAAGCCATCTACGTTGCCTTAAGTTCAGATCCCTCTAACTGAATATATACTGAAGACTCCTATGATCGGTGAAGACCTCGCAATGCACACCGTATAGGTAATGACGCCATAACTTAAGCACAAAAACCACAGCCGCTAACTCCAAATTATGAGTAGGATAGTTTTTCTCATGGGCCTTCAACTGTCTCGAGGCATAAGCAACCACTTTCCCCTTCTGCATCAACACACCGCCTAACCCAATGCCAGAAGCATCGCAGTATATAGTAAATCCCACACCTTCCTCGGGTAGCGTTAAAATAGGAGCCGAAGTCAATAAAGTCTTGAGCTTTTGGAAGCTCGCCTCACATTCGTCGGACCAATGAAAAGCCACGGCCTTCTGAGTTAATCTAGTCAGTGGAGCTGCAATAGTGGATAAGCCCTGCACGAACCGTTTATAATAACCAGCTAACCCCACAAAACTACGAATCTCAGTAGGAGAAGTAGGCCTTGTCCAACCTCTAACTTCCTCAATCTTAGTTGGATCCACTCTAATCCCCTCTTTGGACACCACGTGTCCTAAAAATGTAACAGAATCAAGCCAAAATTCACACTTGGAGAACTTTGCATACAACTTTTCTTCCCTCAATTTCTGAAGTACCAACCTCAAATGGCGGACATGATCTGCCTCAGTCTTGGAATACACCAGGATGTCATCAATGAATACTATCACAAAAGAATCTAAGTACGGGCGAAACACTTCATTCATCAACTCCATGAATGCTGCGGGGGCATTTGTCAACCCAAATAACATCACCAAAAACTCGTAGTGACCATACCGAGTCCGAAAATATGTCTTAGGAATATCTGATGCCCTAATCTTCAACTGATGATAACCGAACCTCAAGTGTATTTTGGAAAACAATACCGCTCCCTGTAGCTGATCAAATAAATCATCAATACGGGAAAAAGGATATTTATTTTTAATAGTTACCTTGTTCAACTGCCTGTAATCGATACACATCCTCATAGTTCCATCTTTCTTCTTTACAAACAAAACTGGTGCACCCCAAGGAGACACACTAGGGCGAATAAACCCCTTACTCGACAAGTCTTGCAACTGATCCTTCAACTCTTTCAATTCCACTGGAGCCATGCGATATGGAGGAATAGAAATGGGTTTCGTGCCAGGCTCTAAGTCAATAGCAAAATCAATGTCCCTATCCGGAGGAATACCAGGAAGATCAGTAGGGAATACATCAGAAAATTCCTTAACCACTGGAACAGTCTCTATAGGAGGTGACTCAATACTGGTATCCCAAATAAAGGTCAAATAAGACATACACCCTCTATCAATCAACCTCTGAGCACGAATATATGAGATAACCTTACTGGGATAGAAGCCACTAGTACCCTTCCACTCAATCCGCGGGGCACCAGGTATCGCTAAGGTAACAGTTTTTGCATAACAATCGAGAATAGCATGATGGGGAGAAAGCCAATCCATACCCAATATCACATCAAAATCTACCATCCCCAGAATAATCATATCTACCCAAGTATCATACCCGGCCAAGGAAAAAAGACAGGATCGATATACTTGATCCACCACTAAGGGTTCACCCACGGGTGTAGAAACATGAACGGGCACGGACATACGATCACATGTCAAATCAAAGTTAGATGCAAAATAGGCAGACACATAGGAAAATGTAGATCCTGGATCAAATAATATAGATGCAGGTTGATGACAGACTGGGACAATACCTGTGATAACGGCGTCGGAAGCCTCAGCCTCGGGTCTCCCTGGAAAAGCATAACACTGAGCTCCTCTACCACCTCCGGCCTACCCAACACCTTTACCTCCTCCCTGAGGGATTATAGCACCACCCGCACCCCTACCAGGAGTGCCACCACCTCTACTAGTCTGGGCTTTACCTCGACCTCTGACCGGCGGCGCTGGTCCTCTAACTGAAACTGAAGAACTAGGATGGGTTCCTCCTCGACCCTGGGATGTACACTGCCATGAAAGATGATACGGATCACCACAAGTATAACATGCTCTCCCGTGCGAAAACCTCTGCGATGAACCTAAAGAACTTGTATAACCACCCCGGCTAACCGCCCTCTGCTGTGACCCATGGTAACTCTGACCTGTACTGTAGGACCCACGAGGTGTCTGACCGTCCTTAGAAGCCGGCATAGATGCATGAACTGGTCCTCTACGCTGGAAGGAACCACCTCCTCTATAGGACCCTCTACCTCCAGATGAGGTACCCGAAAACTGACCAGAAGCACGGGCCCTCTTGGGCTCCCCAAACTTTTCTCTCTCCATCAACTCCGCCTCTTTGGCAGTACCCACAATGGACTGGAAGGAAGCGCCCTCACGAGCGGGTCGAAAAACTGCTGTACGAATGGTATAGTTCAGTCCTCGAACAAACCTGGTAATCCGCTCTGTCTCATCAGGAAGGACAACCATGGCATCTCTGGACAACTGGTAGAAACGAGTCTCATATTTAGCAACTGTAAGTCCCTCCTGCCTCAAATTCTCAAACCGTAATCGGCTCTCTTCCTTCACACTTCAGGGGACGAAACAGTCATAAAAGGCACTAGCAAACTCATCCCAAGTCATCTGGGGTAACCCAACTGGCCTGGAACTCGTATACACTCTCCACCACTCTCTGGCTGGTCCACATAACTGTAGTATAGTATAACGAACTCCATGAGTCTCAGCTAACCCTACTGCCTCCAACAACTCTCGGCACATGGTCAAGAACTCGTGTGCATCCTTAGTCTTTCCCCCCTGAAATTGTGGGGGGTCCATTTTTTGGAACCTCTCATATCGGCGTTGCTCGTCGTCAGTTAACATGAGCACAGGTGCAACCTGGGCTCCTCCTACCTGTACTCCATCCTCATCCGCTCTAGGGCTCGCAGGTGGCTGGTCCACCGGACTCCGAACAATTGGAATATGATGCTGCCGTGGGGTCTGAGCTCCTGGTCTAGTCTGAGAACCCTCAGGTGTACCATTCACCCTCACACTCTGATTAAATCCTTCGAGCGCATCCAATACTCATATCAAAGTGGCCTGAAGCAATGGTGTATTAGCAGACTCTTGAGGGACCTGTTCCTCTCTACCATCAATCTGTGGCTCAAGAGAAGCCTCTCTAGCACGACCTCTAGCTGGCGCCGCTCCTCGGGCCCGACCTCTGCCTGCAGCCACACCCCGACCACGGCCTCTAGTTCGGCCTCTATCTCTACCCCTAGTTGGGGTCCCAACATCAACCTCGGGAAGTGCCTCCCTTCCTCTACCTCTAGCCATAATTCTGGTCCTGGCCATCTATCAAAAAAGACACGCAAAAATTCAGTACCAACACAACACACACGATACAAAGTGAAAGAACAAAGGGAAAATTTCCTAAAAGTCCTCATAGCCTCTCGAAGATAAGTACAGACGTCTCCGTACCGATCCGCAAGACACTACTTAAACTTGGCTTGTATACACGTGAGAACTATGAACTTGGGGCTCTGATACCATCTTATCACGACCCGAATCCGGGTGTGATGACACTCATCTCAATCCACCGAGATGAGTCAGCTTAATACCCAACGAAAAGTAGATGCGGAAGAAAAAGAAAAGGATCAAAATTTAACTTAAGCAAAAACACATAAAAAGAAGCTCAACAACCCCCCAAGATTGGTTGTCACGTGTACAAGCCACTAATTTATTATTGAAGTACGAAAAGAAATACAATCACAATGTCTTTATCTCTAGAAAAGGATTAAACATAAGAAAAGAGGTATCCGCTAGATAGATGTAACAGCTACCTCGACACTCGGAATGATAGCCTCGGTTGTAGTAGAAAATGCTAGAAGATCAAACAGGTCCGAGCTCACAACCTACACAAGTGTGGAAGCAAGGGGTAAGTACCAAATAATACGGTACTCAACAAGTGGATAGCTAAAACTAAGCAAAGCTTAATAGATACAAGTACTCATGTCCTCCCAACCGAACCTCCTTAACTACAACCTGCATAAAATCAGTCCAACTCTACACTTGTACAATAACAACAGTAATACAATCCACAAAATACTCATCAATAGTCTCGTCAATGAATCATACCAAGTCAAGTTCAGCACACACAAAGCAATATGGGGATAAACACAAATTCACAAATATCAACAAAATGCGATGCAATGCAATGAAATGGTGCATGTCTGTCCTATCGGTACATATCCACTGAATCACAGTCCGGAACCTATGGGGGACATTTCTGTCCATGTAACCTACCACGGAGCGTGTGGCCCGTCCCCTCAATATACATATTCTGCAACGGAGCGTGTGGCCCGACCCCTTTGTCTCATAATACCTGCCACAGAGCGTGTGGCCCGACCCCTTTATTTCATAATTCCTGCCACAGAGCGTGTGGCCCGACCCCTTTTGCTTCATATCATTTTAAGTCTCAACACAATATGTCAGAACCAATGCAATCAATTCATGCCCATATAATTCACGATAATAAAATGACAACAATAATAGTTTTTCATATCTCACACCGACATAGTCATTTCATATGTCCAAAATAAACTCATAATCACAACATATCAATTCCATCAATACATGTCATTAGATCACCATTTTATACCCCACATCACCATTTTTAAGGTCAATCGTACAGTCAATAACTCAGTCCAATTCTCATTACTCCCTAGTATACATGACACGGAAATACAAGCATCTATAAGCTTAAACTGAGGTTTAGAAATTTACTTGCTTTAAATAATCACGCAATTACTCTGAGACCTGAGCCTTCCCTTTTCGCTGGGTTTCCAAATAAGTATGATCTAAACAAATAATTAACCACAATAAGATTTCAAAACTAACAACACCCATGTCTAGCCTAGACCCCAAACTTACACAAGTCTATAATCAAGTTCCTAAATCTTGATGCCAATTAATAAATCAAATATTATATTTTTTTAAAATTTCAAGCCTAGAGTTATGACTTAATTTCTCCAATTAACACTTAATAATATTCGTATAATTTTTACTCCTAATTAATCACTAATGTAGCCAAATATTTAGTCATCCAATAATTCCAAGGAATTACACCCATGTTGCAGCAGCAACCAAGATCCCCAAATATATATAAATATATATTTTTTATTTCTTTAGTTCTTTCCAATCCCAACCTGCCATACAAATTAACTAATCATTACCTCACATTTCTTTTTTTAATACTTTAGTTAATTATGGAAAACAAAAAATGTTGCCCCCTCAAAACTTCAAACCATAGGAACATGACAGCTTGCACCTCAATTTCAATATCCAATCACATTAATATATAGTTGATTTGAGCATCTATCAAGTTTTAATGTATGCATGACAAATTTTGAATCAAGAAAAAGAGGTTCACTTACCAGAATGTTGTCTTTCGTTGCCGACGCCGCACGAAGTCACGTTCTAGGGCAAGTCTCTTCCTTTTTTTTTAAAAAAAAAAGATGATTATGAATTAACAGTCCTAAATTTCACTACTCATTCTATTATATGGGCTAAGTGGTATAAGATATTAAATAAATTAACCATTTTAGTTCATTAATTAATTAAGTTATCTAAATTCCCCCCCTCAATTAAATAACTATATTTATCAAATAGTCTAAATTTATAATTTAAATTATTAATTTTTTTTTTCAGAGAGAGTATTTTATGGAAGAGAGATGACTATTCTCAAAATGACCAAACAGGTAATTACACATAATTATTGTAATAGCTCTATTTACCCCCTCTCAAAATGATATTAATGGCTTAGCCGTGCTGCCATTTCTTTGTAACGATGCATATTAAGTTTTATTAATATATAATTATTACTAACCAAGAAGAAAAGAAAATAAGATTGCTAAATTTGTTGTCGATCAATTTTTAATTTGAGTACAATTTTACGAATAAAATATATTTTTAAATTAAAAAATTAAAAATTATAAGATAGAAAATCGAATCGAGTCTTATCAACAAAATAGTAAAAGTTCATATAGTCAATTTGTGATGTATTTGTTTAGGGTGGAGAAAAAGATAGTAATGTCATTTATAAGGGAAAAGAGATGCACTTTATATCACATATTGTATTATTTAATTATAAATTCTAATTAGGACATTTATGTTTTATCATTAGCGTAAATGAATTTGTAGCAATCATAACTTGTGTCGCCATTGTGAGAAATTCTCAGAAGACAAATTTTCCTTATTTTCACGGCCTAAAAAATCCTCACCAAGTAGATGAAGAGAATCTTCCATTTGTAAATTCTAGCCGTCATATTAATATGAAATATTCTTATTTTTTTCAATACCTATAATGATATATGTATACATTACGGATATAGTTTAAGAGGAGAGCATACCAATAGACTACTATAAAAAAATTAAATAGATTTAGCTACTCCATTTTTTTAATGAGACTGAATTTCTATTTTTAAAAATCATCTCAATAATTTATTTACGATCTTCATTTCACCCGACTTATCAAAACCCTTATTTTCACCTTGCTTCATAATAATCTCCACTATTATTAATAACATATTCTTATTATTTTTTATTTCACAGACGCAATAGTGAATTAGTGTTCTGCCATTGTTGGAATTAATTCGAAGTTTCAAGGTTTGAAAATTGAATTTTCGCAAATAAGCTTTGTTTTGAGCAGGTATTGTTGTAAAAAATTGGTTATGTATTAAGAAACTCAAATCTGACACTTTAAGTGATATGATGTAGTTTTGAAGTGTTTTTGGATAAATCTCGTGCTTGAATTCAATAAAAAAGACAAAGTCCATTTTTAATATATTAATGTATGATATTGTATATTATTATATATAGGCATATAAATATCTCTTATAATTTCATATAATAATATATTTTGAGTGTATGATAATATATATTACGTTTTAAAAAAATATATGAAAATTTTGTATATTATTATATACCAAATATATAATATTGTATATCGAATTATACTTTCGACTAATATATCAATGAGACAAGTCTAGCAATCTTGTAATTCTTTTATTATGTCATTAAAGATGACGTAATTTAGTGATCAAGGACAAATTTAAGATGAAACAATCTACTACCTTTACTTCAAGAGAAACAGATAACACTGGCTGATTGAATATTGATTACTTATAATTAGTAATATCAAAGGAAGGAAAAATAATATTCTCTACGATTTAATTTGTGTATTCTATTTATTTTTTTTAGTATGTTTTCAAAATAAAAATCTCTTTTCTATTTTTTTAACTCTTTAATTTTAATTTTTTACATGATATATTTTAAATTATAAAATTAAATAATAGTTAAATATATTCTACATTTTAAAATTAATATTACAAAACTCAAAAATTTTGTTTACAAAATAGAACAAACAAATCAAACGAAGGAAATATCTTTCCAAGGTGACAAAAGAGATGGAGACGTGACATAGCATTTTCCATGAAAGAAGTGTAGCAATCAACTTAGGTCGTTTGGCAGGATGTATTATTAATATTTTATTTGATATATTTTTTAATTTATGTATAATTATATTTTATTTGATATTATGTTACGTATAATTGATACATGTTAAATCATAGTATTAGCAATGCAAAGAATTTTAATGCATGCATTAGTATGGGTAAAAACACAATTGTTGTTAACATATTTTTCATATCCTTTCTATCAGGGGCGAAGCTAGTATAGGCTTAGAAAATTTATCTGAATCTCTTTCGGTGAAAAATTATATTATTTATACATTATTAAAATTATTTTTGTGTATATATAGTAGAGATGAGAATGTTGAGATGCATGTGTGGGCATACTAGGAGTGACAGGATTAGAAATGAGGCTATTCGGGACAGGATATGAATGGCCTTGGTGGAAGACAAGATGCGAAAAATGCAACTGAGATGGTTTGGGCATGTGAAGAAGAGAAGCACAGATGCCCCAGTGCGGAGGTGTGAGAGGTTGACCATGGATGATTTTAGAAGAGGTAGGGATAGACCGAAAAAATATTGGGGAGAGGTGATTAGACAGGACATGATGCAGTTACAGCTTAACGAGGACATGACCTTAGATAGGAGGGTGTGGAGGACCCATATTAGGGTAGAAGGCTAGTACATAGTCTCGTTATTCTTCCGTATTAGTAGGCGCATTACCACACTATAATTTTTTGTGCTCTGACTTCTGTTACTATCTCTCTATTACTTTCTGTACTTTGATTACTCTACTTTATCTGTGTCGCTTTCATTATTTGCGTTATTCGTTATTTGATTTTCCATATCGCTTTTTCTTAGCCTTATCTGACCTCTTTTTATGATTCTTTTGATCCGAGGGTCTCTCGGAAACAGCCGTCCTACCTTGGTAGGAGTAAGGTCTGCGTACACTTTACCCTCTCCAGACCCCATGCGGTGGAATTTCACTGGGTTGTTGTTGTTGTTGTTGTTGTATATATAGTAGATATTGAACCTCATTCGGCTTCTTCGTATGTTTACATTTTCATATTTTGAACCCCTTAAATTAAAATTCTGGTTCCACCGCTACTCTCTACTATATTAGTGGAAGATATTTTTGTAAAGCAATAATTATTTTTTTTTGAAATATACAATGCATGTTATTTTTAATATTTCAAATTAAATATTGTAGAAGAAATAATTTCAATTTAACTAATACCAACATATAATTAATATCAACATAACTATTACACTTTATTCAACACTATTCTTATACGCTTACAGAATGACACCTCAATTTTTTTTCTCATGTCTTGAGGGGAAGCAATACATTGGGAGGGGTATTTCTTCTTCTTCTTCTTTTTCTCACAAAGTTGAACCTAATTTTCTTTTAAAAAGAATTTATTTATTTCAAAAATAATTTTAGATGTGATTTTAAATATTTTCGTCTGATATGTGGTCATTAAATGCCAAACTTTCTAAAGTTTGGTATGACATTTTTTTTGAAACCCCAGGGAGATGTTGAGCGATCTCAAATCTTTCATGTGGGAAATCACTTAATCAATCCCTACAGATAAATTGATATGATTTATTAAGGCTAACTTCAAATATTTTTTTACTAAATTATAACTTTAACATAACTTCACATGTATAATGTTTTGCCAAAATCAACTTCAGATAGCTTTGTTTACTTAGAAATCTTTAATTCGTCCATTTATTACTAATGAATTCATGATGACTTTGTTTACTAAGAAATCTTTAATTTATTTTTCTATTGCCACCCATTAATGCCTTCATATTCTTAATTCATTTAATATATTAATGAAAAAAATTGTCATAGCACCATCACTTTCACAAGAAAATTGAATTCATAGAAACCAAAGTTTTTGCATTTTCATATCGTTGTCCACAAGGTCTTCATCAAGAGTTTTGTTTTATTACTTATTCTTCATACAAGTAAAAAGATGTCGTTTAAATAGGGTAAAATTCATAAACAATCATTTTCTTATTCAAATTTTCAATCAATATTATATATAGATAAATTTAAAAAATATATTGATATAATATTAACATGATAATTTAAATATAATTAAAAAGTTCAAGCAAAATAAATTTAAAATTAGTCTACAAACTAAATTACTAGATATGAAAAATTCCCATAAAAATAAATAAATATAAGGGATATATTGATAAATATATATTTATGGCAGGGATATTTTGGTTTTGAAAAAAATAATTTTCTAATTTTATTTCTGGTTTTTTCAAAAAAATGGAAATTTTTAGCTTCTTTCCAATGATAAAAAAAATGCTTTTACTTTCTTTTAAAAGAAGTTTTACTGATTAGTCAAGCACTTTTATTTTACTCGCAGACAAAAAATAACATTGGCTGATTGAATATTAATTACTTAATTATTACAGTGTTTTGTCTTTTCAAGGTGCCAAAAGAGAGAGAAACTGGACACTGCATTTTTCATGAAAGAAGTGTAGCAATCAACTTAGAGCCTCGAAAACCAACTTAAAGTTTTTTTTTAGCTTTTGAATGTGTTTGTCTAATGCTGACTTTAAGTCATAAAGTTCTTAAAGTCAGTCAAAAATGAAAAGTTAGAATTCCTAACTTTTTTTTTCAAAGTGCTTAAAGTCATTTTTTTTTACAATGAAAATTACTTTTATATCCCTTATATTTTAACTAAATTCTCAAACTATCTTTTTTTATTCTTTTATCCCTAAAATTCACATTATAAGCACTTTTATCCAAACACTCAATTGCTTATTTATAAAAATAATTTTCAGCACTTCAAAGTTCTAAAAGCACTTCATACATAAAAGTTACTTTTTTTAAACCCATCCAAACGGGCTCTTAGATTTCTCTTCATGTCTTAAAGGGAAGTAGTAAATTGGGAGGGATATTTCTTCTTCCTTTTTTTCTCTCAAAGTTGAACCAATTTTAAAAAATAATTATTTATGAATTTTATCCAATTTAAACGACATCTTATTATTTGTAGGAAGATTAAGGCATGTAATGAAATTCTTGATGAAGATGAACCATGGTTAAGGGTGGAAATGTTATGAGCAGATAAAGAAGATCTTGTGGACAACGATATTAGAAAAGGAAAATCTTTGGTATATGACTTTAATTTTCTTGGGCAAAATCTATTTTTTTTTTTGATGTAGCGCATCTGTTTTTCTTATAATTTTCAATAATATCTCTATTCAACTAGGTCTAATGTGACTCGCTAAGATACAGAGGCTTGAAAAGATAGGTGGGTCCAGGATTTAATTTGGGTGTGTTTGGTAGAAAGTAGAATATTCTTTGAAAAAAATAAGTGAATTTTTTATATATTTATTTAATATTATTGGTTAGTAAATAAAAAATAATATTTCAAAAATATTTATATGTAATATATCAAAACACTATAAAAATAGAATGGGGTGAATATTGGGGGGTTGGGGTGGTGGGGGATGGGACGGTTGGAGGGTGGGAGTTGGTTACATTGTTCGGTGAGGGATGAAAATAAACTTTGAATGTCACCTGTGAAATTTGTTTTATCTGCTTTTATTATTGAATTCATTTTTCTTATTTTTAAAAAACTTAGAGAAATATTTTCACCAACCAAACATAAAAAATTTAATAATATTTTTTTTTGTATGCCAAACACACTCTTAAAATTTATTGATTCCTACAACAAATTCAAGTTAATTTACAATAATAATAATTAAGTTCATTTAGTAAATATTCTAATACATATATAAAATTTGACTGCAAACTGATGAATTTCTATAAACACATGTTATTTTATGTATCCGCCCCGGATTGGATATATAAGATGCCTATCTTTTAGCCATCACTATGAAAAAAAAATAGATTTTGCGGCGACTTTAATAATGCCACAAAATTTCTAATAGCAGCGACTCTATTAGTAATCGCTGCTAAAATCCATTTAAGGTAACGTTAATAGCCACTAAAATTGTAGATTTTGTGGAAACTGCAGAAATTATCTTTATATCTTTTATTTTGAAATGTAAAAATTATATGGAAATGTTTTTTTTTCTGTTAACTAATAAAAATTGCACATTATGAGGCTTGAGTTGTCTTGTCTTATATATTTTCGTTTATGTATATTTATTGATAGGCCATAATTAATATAATACATTTTCCTACTGTAACTTTGAATGGGTCACATAATATATATAGGAAAAATGTAATTTTTAAAAATTAATTACTGATTTTAACGATATTTTTTATTTATTATAATTTATAGCAATACATAGTAATATTATGATAAATCTACACTTGTATTAAAAGTAAATTATGCATACAATATAAATGTATTATAAGAGTTTTAAAATATATATTATGTTTGTGTATTAAGAAATTGACAGAATGTATTATAAATCTATTAAAGTATGTGATAAATGTATTATCTATTTATAAAACTTGTATTATATATGTTTTATAAATAGTTCTCTGTAATATGTATTAAAACTGTATTATAAATGTATTATAAGTGTTTAGTGAATTTTTTTATTGCTATAGATGGTAAATATTTTCTTAATATTGTATATTTATGTAAGTTTCCCATATATATATTCGATACAATCAGATATGAGAAAGATGTTGTGTATGCGGCCTTATTCATACCTTGTGTAGATCGATAGAAAAATTGCTCCCAAAAGACTCTTTACTCAAGTAAAGCAAATATAATTGAGAAAATAACATTATTAACAATAAATAGTACGTTAACCAAAGCAAATGAAAGAACATGTAATAATAATAGTTATCACTCTATCATCCAAACGGTTCCTTTTGAAGCATTGTACGGGAGGAGATGTAGATCTCCAATGGGATAGTTTAAAGTTGGTGAGACGAACTTGATTGGTCCAGATTTGGTTATCGATGCTATGGAGAAGGTAAGTGTAACACCCCTCAAAATTTTTCCTAAGATTCGGGCCTTCTTTGTATACGTGTGGGGCCCATCGTATTTATTTCGAAGTATGTGCTTGAGTTAAGATGAGTCCCTAAGAAATTTAAGAGCGCTAGAGGTGATGTGGGGTCATAGAGGATCCCTAGGACCGAGCAAAGTCCAAAAGATCCGTCGTGGTTAAGTTTAGGACGAGTTCATGTAAGGGTCGACTTTTAACAACCTATCTTTCGAAAGACGTCAATCCGGGTGACCCACGACCTATCAAATTAAAGGTCGTCGAGTCTTCTTTCCAACGCCACCAAGAACGTAAATTTTGGAGTTCGGAGTCAAAAGATATGACGGTCCTAAGATGAACTAGCACGGCAGGGATCCTAATCTTTGGCCTGGGTGACAACTGCTGGGAAATGGGCTTGGCGCTGTAAGGGCGCGACGCGCCACTATCGCGCCAGGAACATGCCTCAGTAGTTTGGTCCCTGGCGCGACGCGCCACTAAAAAGTGTGCGGGGTTTTTCAGGCCAAATTCCCAGAATTTGGAACAATAGGCTTGGCGTTGTAAGGGCGCAGCGCGCCACTATCGCGCCAGGAACATGCCTCAGTGGTTTGGTCCCTGGCGCGACGCGCCACTAAAAGCTGTGCAGGTTTTAGGCGTGATTGGCCTTGGCGCTGTAAGGGCGCGACGCGCCACTATCGCGCCAAGGGCGTTTTAGCCTATTTTCAGAACATTTTGAGGAGGGGCAATTTGGGAACTTACCCAATTATATATATGTAGCCCTTGGTCTTTTGGGAACTCATTTGGCAGCCCCCACTCTCTCTCTAAAAAGCCCTAGGAGCTCTCCCTTCTCTCTTCTCTTCTTCTCCATTTCCAACCAAAAAGGAGTCCAAAAGCTTCAAGACCCCAAGCTTCCATTGAAGACCCAACATCAAGGTTTCTTCAAAGTCTTCACTAAGGTATGTAAGGCTAATCAAAACATGGGTTGAGTCCACCCATGTGCCCTATTCTTGTGTTGGGGTTAGATATCCATGAAAATGGAGTTTCTTGGTATGGTACATGTTTGAATGAGTTTTGTTTCCATCTTATTTAAGTATTTATGTGCCAATGTTGTTGAGCTAAGAGATTCCTAAAATGAGCCTTATGTAAGTATGAGATGATGAGGAAATGAGTTGCTAAATATGTTTTGTTGGTCTTGTTAATTATATAGATTCTATAAAGTATATTATTTTCCTATAAATGTTGCCTATTATAAGAATGTCGATTTGAAGTCTTGGAGATGTGATGAGTCACAAAGATTTTTTCTCAAATAGATGGAGGTAATGATTGATTTTATATCTAGATGATGTTATATATGTACATTTAAAGCTTCCTTGAAGATATGATTGAGATTGAGCATTGAGATTGAGATTTGATTGTGATAGAGTTGATGAGTCGATAAGGTTGTAATGAGACTTGTTGATATGAGTTGATTAAGTTGAGTTGATGGAGTTTTATGAACATTGAGTCTTGGGAGGAGTATCGAGCACCGAATTGGGCAAGAGTATAGTCCATACTCGAACCCAATACCTGTGTTGCCAAACATAGGGGGGATTGAACCGTTAAAGTCGGATGCTTCCCCGAGAGCTTTTGTCCTGACATTATAGGACCTGGTTGGATTGGATCCATGAGTGTTCGTCGTTCATGCCCTGGCAAGGTATGAACGTGTGTGGCAACAACGTCGTTTCGTTGTACCTTCACTGGCTTATAAGTGTTGGTTGTCGGTTAAGAGAAACTCCCAAGTAAGTTTTGATAGCACTCTGAGTCAGATTGAGTTGAATTGTATATGATTGGTCCAGTCTAAATCATACTCTTGTTTAGACTTAGGACATTTGATTGAGTTGTCATTCCTTTTGAGTTGAGCTCCCGAGTCGGTTGATTTATTCTTCCTTGATGTTCGTTGTATTTGACCATTTTACATACTCGTACATTCCATGTACTGACACCATTTGGCCTGCATCGTTTCATGATGCAGAGACAGGTACTAGAGATCATCAACCGGTGCTCCGTTGAAGATCCACTTATACTTCCAGCCAGTCGGTGAGTCCTCCTAGTTCCCGGAGGATATTGCGTGCGTTCATACGTTACAGATAATGCCTCCTAAACGTACCACTAGCCAGAGGAATGTTGATAATGCAGGGATGCCACAGTCAGAGGCACGCCCAGCAAGGGCTAGAGGCCGACCCGCGAGATATGCAGAGGCACCTCAAGTGCCATCTACTCCACCTGCACCCACATCAGAAGCTGAATTTCGAGGGGCAATTGCCATGCTCACTCAACTAATGGCCGCCCGAAGCGGCAATCAAAGTTCGCCGACTCTCAGCTCTAGTTCCCAAGAGCCATCTGCTGCCACTAGAATTAGAGACTTTCTGAGGATGAACCCACCGGCATTCACGGGTTCTAAGGTTGATGAAGATCCCTAGAATTTCATTGATGAAATGTGGAAGATTCTAAAAGCTATGCACGCTACAGAAATCGAGGGGGTCGAGTTGGTATCTTATCAACTCAAAGAGGTGGCAAACATTTGGTATAACCAATGGGAGTAGAATAGGGGTGAAGATGCTGAACCTGCTAGATGGGATAAATTCGAGGGGATTTTCTTGACCACTTCTTTCCCCGAGAATTGAGGGAAGCGAAGGTGGAGGAATTTGTTAATCTAAAGTAGGAAGGTATGTCGGTTAAGGAGTATGGACTAAGGTTCATCCATCTGTCCAGGTATGCTCCAGAAATGATTCCTGATGTGAGGTCGAAGATGAGGAAGTTCGTCTCCGGATTAGGGAGGCATGTGAAGAAGGAATGCAAGGCAGCATTGTTGATCTCGGATATGGACCTTTCCAGATTAATGGTGTATGCTCAACAGGTAGAGGAGGAGAAGAGGAAAGACAGAGAAGAGCACCTGAGCAAAAAGGCAAGGTCATCTGGGCATGAGAATGAGCAGAGGCAAAGCAAGGGCAACAGGTCCTTCTTCCAGAAGAGGCCATCCACCTATGCCTCATCTACCGCCAGCGCACCGATGCCGCAGGACAGGTATGATCGGCAGGGACAAAGTTGCCAGAATTTTAGACCCCAGGTTTCTCAATCCCCGGCTAGTGTAAGTCAGGGTTCGAAGGGAAAGCCACCATGCGGCAAGTGTGGTAGGCTCCACTTGGGAGAATGCAGGGCAGGAAGGGTTGGTTGCTATAAATGCGGCCAAATGGGCCATCTTCTGAGGGAGTGTCCAACATGGGGTAACAGGGCCCAGTCCTCTGCCATCGCACCACCAGCTAGAGGAAATCAGAGGGGCGCTACTCCAGGTATGAGTGGAGGTACAAACTGCCTATATGCCATGGGTAATCGCCAAGATCAGGAGAACTCTCTAAACGTCGTGACGGGTATGATTCGAGTCTCTTCCTTCGATTGTTATGTATTGATGGATCCAGGTGCCACCTTATCTTTTGTGACTCCCTATGTGGCTAGTAAGTTCAATAAAATCCCTGAACGTCTTCTTGAGCCCTTTTGTGTGGCCACTCCTGTCGGTAATTCTGTCTTAGCTGAGAGAGTCTATAGAGATTGTACTGTGTCAATTCATCACAGGGACACCTTGGCTGACTTGGTTGAGTTAGACATGGTTGATTTCGACGTAATCCTTGGTATGGACTGGCTTTATGTCTGCTATGCCTCTATTGATTGTAGAACTCAAATTGTCACATTCAGATTCCCGAATGAGGCTGTCATAGAATGGAGGGGTAGTCCTATTGCGCCTAAGGGTAAGTTTATTTCATACCTTAGGGCCAGGAAGCTAATCTCAAAAGGGTGTGTCTATCACCTTGTCCGAGTGAAAGATGACAGCATTGAGTCTCCATCCCTTGAGTCGGTTCCGATTGTCAATGAGTTTCCGGATGTCTTTCCTGAAGATCTGCCTAGAGTCCCTCCTGATAGGGAGATCGACTTCGGGATTGACGTTCTTCCTGATACACAGCCTATCTCAATTCCCCTATATAGAATGGCTCCGGCCGAGTTGAAGGAGTTGAAGGAGCAACTGAAGGACTTGTTAGATAAGGGATTCATTAGGCCGAGTGTCTCACCATGGAGTGCTCCGATCCTATTTGTGCGGAAGAAGGATGGGTCCCTTAGAATGTGTATCAATTACAGGCAGTTGAATAAAGTCACTGTGAAGAACAAATACCCTCTCCCCAGAATAGATGACTTATTCGACCAACTTCAAGGTGTCACTTGTTTCTCAAAGATAGACTTGAGATCCGGCTACCACTAGTTGAAGGTGAGAGAATGTGATGTTCCGAAGACTGCTTTCCGGACTCGTTATGGCCACTTTGAATTTTTGGTCATGTCTTTTGGGTTGACTAATGCTCCCACCGCTTTTATGGATCTCATGAACCGAGTATTCAAACCATACCTTGATATGTTTGTGATTGTATTCATAGATGATATTCTGGTTTACTCCAAGAATGAAGAGGAGAACGCCTATCATCTTAGAGTCGTTCTACAAACTTTGAGGGACCAAGTATTGTATGCAAAGTTCTCTAAATGTGAATTTTGGCTTGCATCGGTGGCCTTCTTAGGCCACATTGTATCTGGAGATGGTATTCAGGTGGATGCTCAGAAAATAGAAGCTGTGAAGAATTGGCCTAGACCCACATCCCCAACAGAGATAAGGAGCTTTCTGGGCTTGGCCGGGTACTATCAAAGGTTTGTAGAGGGGTTCTCATCCATATCATCACCATTGACTAAGCTGACCCAAAAGAAGGCTAAGTTCCAATGGTCTGATGCTTGTGAGGAGAGTTTCCAGAAATTGAAGACCAAGCTAACCACTACTCCTGTTCTAACCTTGCCCGATGGAACAGAAGGTTTTGTGATTTATTGTGATGCCTCCAGAATTGGTTTAGGTTGTGTGTTGATGCAAAGGGGGAAGGTGATAGCCTATGCTTCAAGACAGCTTAAGCTTCATGAGAGGAATTACCCAACTCATGACCTTGAGCTGGCAGCTGTGGTGTTTGCACTTAAAATCTGGCGCCACTACCTGTATGGAGTGCATATCGATGTATTCACCGATCACAAGAGCTTACAATACGTCTTTAGCTAGAAGGAACTCAACCTTAGGCAAAGGAGATGGCTTGAGATACTCAAGGACTATGATATGAGCATCCGCTACCATCCAGGTAAAGTTAATGTTGTTGTTGATGCTCTCAGCAGGTTGTCCATGGGTAGCACTAGCCACGTGGAGGAAGGAAGGAGGGAATTGGTGAAGGAGGGACACAGATTAGCCCGATTGGGAGTTCATCTGGAAGAGAATAATGAAGGCGGAGTTACCATTCAGGATGGGTCTACGTCCTCACTTGTGGCAGAGGTGAAGGAGAAGCAAGACCAAGATCCCGTCCTTCTCCAATTGAAGGGAGGCGTTCACAAACAAGAGGTAATGGTTTTTACCCAAGAGGGAGATAGTGTGTTACGGTACCAAAATAGATTGTGCGTGCCGGATGTCTATGATGTTCGAGAGAGGATTATGGCTGAAGCGCATAGCTCTAGATACTCTATTCATCCGGGTTCCACAAAAATGTACCATGACTTGAGGGAGATCTATTGGTGGAGCGGGATGAAGAGGGATATTGCGGAATTTGTTTCCAAATACCCAAATTGTCAACAAGTGAAGGTTGAGCATCAGAGACCATGTGGTCTAGCCCAAAACATAGAAATTCCAGAATGGAAGTGGGAGATGATCAACATGGACTTTATTACAGGCTTGCTGAAGTCCCAAAAGCAACATGATTCCATTTGGGTAATTGTGGATAGAATGACGAAATTAGCTCACTTCTTGGCGGTTAAGACTACTGACACCGCAGAAGATTATGCGAAGTTATACATACAGGAGATCGTTAGATCGCATGGGGTCCCTTTGTCTATCATCTTAGACAGAGGAGCCCAATTCACTTCCCAATTTTGGAAATCCTTTCAGAAGGGATTAGGTTCGAGGGTGAACTTGAGTACAGCCTTCCACCCCCAGACAGACGGCCAAGCAGAGCGCACAAATCAGACATTGGAGGATATGTTAAGGGCGTGTGTGCTTGACTTCAAGGAAAATTAGGATGATCACTTGCCTCTCATAGAGTTTGCATATAACAATAGCTATCATGCAAGCATCCAAATGGCTCCTTATGAAGCCTTGTATGGGAGGAGGTGTAGATCGCCCATTGGGTGGTTTGAAGTAGGTGAAGCCGAGTTGATTGGGCCTGACCTCGTTCATCAAGCCATGTAGAAGGTACGAGTTATCCAAGAGAGGCTAAAGACAGCCCAAAGTCGCCAAAAGTCTTACACCGATGTGAGGAGGAGAGACTTAGAGTTTGAGGTGGATGATTGGGTGTATTTGAAAGTGTCACCCATGAAGGGTGTCATGAGGTTTGGAAAGAAGGGGAAACTTAGTCCTCGATATATTGGTCCGTACTAAATTTTGAGGCGGGTCGGGAGTGTTGCGTATGAGTTGGACTTACCCTCGGAATTAGCTTTTATTCATCCGGTATTCCACGTTTCCATGTTGAAAAAGTGCTTGGGCGACCCCTCGTTGGTAGTCCCCATTGATAGCATTGGAATTAAGGATAGCTTGTCTTATGAAGAAGTTCCAGTCCAAATTCTTGATCGCTAAATTCGCAAATTGAGGAACAAAGAGGTCGCCTCAATCAAGGTCCTGTGGAGGAATCAATTTGTTGAGGAAGCCACATAGGAAGCGGAGGAAGCCATGAGATCTAAATATCCCCACCTATTCGTGCCTACCGAGGAGAATGTTGAAGGTAATGACCATTTCCTTGACTCGAATTCATTTGTGCCTTTTTGAGTTTGATTGGTACTTGATTGAAAATTTGATTGATTGAATGACTGAGTTTTGATTGTGATTTGTACCCCGAGTCTATTCTTTGCTGCTCGTCATTCGAGGATGAATGATCCCAAGGGGGAGATAATGTAACACCCCTCAAAATTTTTCCTAAGATTCGGGCCTTCTTTGTATACGTGTGGGGCCCATCGTATTTATTTTGAAGTATGTGCTTGAGTTAAGATGAGTCCCTAAGAAATTTAAGAGCGCTGGAGGTGACGTGGGGTCATAGAGGCCTAGGACCGAGCAAAGTCCAAAAGATCCATCGTGGTTAAGTTTAGGACGAGTTCATGTAAGGGTAGACTTTTAACGACCCTATCTTTCGAAAGACGTCAATCCGGGTGACCCACGACCTATCAAATTAAAGGTCGTCGAGTCTTCTTTCCAACGCCACCAAGAACATAAATTTTGGAGTTCGGAGTCAAAACATATGACGGTCCTAAGATGAACTAGCACGGCAGGGATCCTAATCTTTGGCTTGGGTAACAACTGCTGGGAAATGGGCTTGGCGCTGTAAGGGCGCGACGCGCCACTATCGCCCCAGGAACATGCCTCAGTAGTTTGGTCCCTGGCGCGACGCGCCACTAAAAAGTGTGCAGGGTTTTTCAGGCCAAATTCCCAGAATTTGGAACAATAGGCTTGGCGCTGTAAGGGCGCGGTGCGCCACTATCGCGCCAGGAACATGCCTCAGTAGTTTGGTCCCTGGCGCGATGCGCCACTAAAAGCTGTGCAGGTTTTAGGCGTGATTGGCCTTGGCGCTGTAAGGGCGCGACGCGCCACTATCGCGCCAAGGGCGTTTTAGCCTATTTTCAGAACATTTTGAGGAGGGGCAATTTGGGAACTTACCCAATTATATATATGTAGCCCTTGGTCTTTTGGGAACTCATTTGGCAGCCCCCACTCTCTCTCTAAAAAGCCCTAGGAGCTCTCCCTTCTCTCTTCTCTTCTTCTCCATTTCCAACCAAAAAGGAGTCCAAAAGCTTCAAGACCCCAAACTTCCATTGAAGACCCAACATCAAGGTTTCATCAAAGTCTTCACTAAGGTATGTAAGGCTAAACAAAACATGGGTTGAGTCCACCCATGTGCCCTATTCTTATGTTGGGGTTAGATATCCATGAAAATGGAGTTTCTTGGTATGGTACATGTTTGAATGAGTTTTGTTTCCATCTTATTTAAGTATTTATGTGCCAATGTTGTTGAGCTAAGAGATTCCTAAAATGAGCCTTATGTAAGTATGAGATGATGAGGAAATGAGTTGCTAAATATGTTTTGTTGGTCCTGTTAATTATATAGATTCTATAAAGTATACTATTTTCCTATAAATGTTGCCTATTAAAAGAATGTCGATTTGAAGTCTTGGAGATGTGATGAGTCACAAAGATTTTTTCTCAAATAGATGGAGGTAATGATTGATTTTATAACTAGATGATGTTATATATGTACATTTAAAGCTTCCTTGAAGATATGATTGAGATTGAGCATTGAGATTGAGATTTGATTGTGATAGAGTTGATGAGTCGACAAGGTTGTAATGAGACTTGTTGATATGAGTTGATTGAGTTGAGTTGATGGAGTTTTATGAGCATTGAGTCTTGGGAGGAGTATCGAGTACCGAATTGGGCAAGAGTATAGTCCATACTCGAACCCAATACCTGTGTTGCCAAATGTAGGGGGGATTGAACCGTTAAAGTCGGATGCTTCCCCGAGAGCTTTTGTCTTGACATTATAGGACCTGGTTGGATTGGATCCATGAGTGTTCGTCGTTCATGCCCTGGCAAGGTATGAACGGGCGTGGCAACGACGTCGTTTCGTTGTACCTTCACTGGCTCATAAGTGTTGGTTGTCGGTTAAGAGAAACTTCCAAGTAAGTTTTGATAGCACTCTAAGTCAGATTGAGTTGAATTGTATATGATTGGTCCAGTCTAAATCATACTCTTGTTTAGACTTAGGACATTTGATTGAGTTGTCATTCCTTTTGAGTTGAGCTCCCGAGTCGGTTGATTTATTCTTCCTTGATGTTCGTTGTATTTGACCACTTTACATACTCGTACATTCCATGTACTGACACCATTTGGCCTACATCGTTTCATGATGCAGAGACATGTACTAGAGATCATCAACTGGCGCTCCGTTGAAGATCCACTTACACTTCCAGCCAGTCGGTGAGTCCTCCTAGTTCCCGGAGGATATTGGGCTTTCCTGTACAGTTTTTGATTGTCTTTTCTTTATTTAGATTATCGGTAGCCATAGGCTTGTCATTGGCTCCTTTTAGACTTGAATAGAGGCTTCATAGACTGATATGTGAGGAGGTCGAGCGGTCATCTTAAGAATTCCTATTTTGATTATCGTCTTGATTGTAAATATTTGGCCTTCGGCCCTTATGATATGAGAAGTCTTTCTTAAATTGAGTTTTCTGCTAATAGAATGTGCTTGAATGATTGAGTGACTGTACCAAGTGGTTCGCTCGGAGGTCAGAGATGGCCTTCGAGTGCCGGTTATGTCTAGGATACCCTCCTGGGGCGTGACAGTAAGACTCATAAGGCAGAGGCAGAAGATGGCTCAAAGTTATCAAAAGTCCTATTTAGATGTTAGGAAAAAAGTGCTTAAATTTGAAGTGAATGATTGGTTCTATTTGAAGGGTGTAATGCATTTTGGAAAGAAAGGGAAATTGAGTTCTAGATACATTGGACCTTACAAGATATTGATATGTGTTGGTAAAGTGGCTTATGAGTTAGATTTTCCATTCGAGTTAGCTATGGTTCACCCGGTGTTTCATTTGTCTATGCTGAGGAAGTTCGTGGGTGATCCAAAATCCATTGTGCCCTTGAAAGATGTAAGTGTAGAGGAGAATTTGACTTATGAGGAAGTTCCGGTGAAAATCTTAGACCGTCAAGTTAAGAAGTTAAGAAACAAAGAAGTTGTGTCCGTCAAAGTGTTATGGAGAAATCAACAAGTAGAAAGTGTTACTTGGGAGGCGGAGGCGGAAATGATGAAACGATACTCGTGCCTCTTTCCCTCTACTCAAGCCTAAAGTAGTAAGTTGTTCTTATTCAAGATAAATTGAACTATTATGTATTCAGTTTATCCTATGCCATTCATATGCATGCATGTTCATGAAAGAGTTGATTTTAAAGTCATGATTTTATGTTAAGTTGAAGTTTTCATGTTCCATGCATTTTAAGATATCATCATGTTCATGTTGGGTTGCTAGTACTTTTTTTTGTGTCCCCTCCCTATAATAAGTTAATCTCATTCGAGTATGAATATTTTCAAGGGGGAGACATTATAAGACCCCGAAAGTTAGAAAGTTGAAACCAAGGAGAAAACTACCAAAATGATTGAAATGACCCATGTGAATGAGTCACTCTACGGCTCGTAGATATTTCTACGGATCGTAAAGTTGAGTCGTAGAGTGAGCCCTTGAGCAAAATGAGATGTTGCCCTCAGAAAAGGTTCTACGACTCAATAGGATGAGTCGTCATCATTTTGACGGGTCGTAGAAACCTCTCGTAAACCATACCTCAAGGGCCTTATTCAAAGATCCCTTAAGGCCAAGTCTACGGCTTGCCAGTACGAGTCGTAACAACAACTCGTGACAAAACTTCAGAGACCCTCTAATTTGCAAGTTTTTGGGACCTATAGGACGAGCCCAAAGAAAGGATTATTTCCTTTATGATGGGTTGTAAAGTAGAGTTGTTCCAAAACTTCAGAGACTCAATTTTTGGTACTTTTATCAGACCTACAGGATGATTCATTTAGACGACTCGTCATTCCTTCAACGACCCGTAGGAGATGGTTCGTAGGTTCAAAATTTGAGATTTAATGAGGGGTAATTGTGTCCTTTCCAAAGTTTGGTTCAATGAACCTAGACACTTTTATGGCCAAGTTCAAAGTCTATAAGTATTCAATTCATTCTCCTAGAATTTTATAAGGCAAGAACAAAGTCTCTCAAGGTTTTATCTTTAAGCTAAAGCTAGAGTTTCTAGATTTCTACAAGGTTTCTTCTTCAATTCTTAGTGAATTCTAGCAAGGTATGTGGGAATTGATTCATGGGATTTTTTCACATATGAAGCCCCAAAGATTCCTTAAGTTTTCATTCAATTTTCAATTGATTATAAACCCTAGTTTTGATGAATTGCATTGGGCTAGTTTGATTTCATTTTTAAATATTATCAATGATCTTTATATGCATGTTCTCATATGAATTGCATGATTTCAAGTTGAATTATAGATGACCATGCATAAAGCTATATTTTTGAGCTATGATTATGAAGTTAAGATGAGTTTATGATTTGATCATGAGTTAAATGATTTTCAATGAAAGTTTTATATGAGATTTTAAAGTTAAAGTTATGATGATGATCAGAATTAAGATCAAAAGATGTTTAAAGATGGTGATAAGGACAATTCTCACTAAAGTTATGGATTCTTATGAATCACCAAGTAGATGAAATATTCCTAATATGTTTTAAAGGTGGATTGTAGGCAGTTACTATCTTTCTCTACTATGTTATGATCATGTTTATGAGTTTCTGTTGGGATATTAACTAAGAACCGAGAGGGCTTCTAGGTGGGGTTTGGTCCGATAACACAGTTAGTTACACAAGCGAATCCTAGTATCAACCTAAAGTCTCAAACTACGTTGTCCACGTAGGTTGCCTTCATGGCCTAGCTAGTGGATCCACATACCCTAGTTGAATAGTTATTTTTGGAGTATGCCCTAGCAAGGTAGTCTCCCCTATTTCGATGCAAGAGTCATCGGCCTGTCTCGATACAGGAGTCATCATATTTTATGTAATACTTCGCATGATCTTAGTTCTTAATGGTCCTATCTCACACAAGTTGGAGTTAAGTTATGAGTTTATGATAAAGTTTGATGATATGCATTGACCAAGAGTTTCTTATGTTTTGAATTACTTTTAAGCTTTACTCATGTTCATTATGATTGGTCATACATCTTATGGCATATTGATTACATTCTTTTACTTGTTCATGCATACCTTATATACTTAGTACATTCAAATATACTAACGCATATTTTGCCTATATTGTCTCATAATGTAGGAACGGGCGACACTCGCGATCATCCTATTCGTGGCTAGAGTTTGCCCTAGATTCTCGAGAAGTTGGTAAGTCCTCATTCTATCGAGGACATGACTTTTATTCATGTTTCTATGGTTTTGACTAGAGGCATGCTTAGACGATATTATGGTGTAGTTCGATTGGACGTTTATAGAGTTGATCTTCCTTAGTCCCATTCCCTTGTGATGATTACTTCCGCTTATCTTTATCATGTTCTTTACCTTATGTATGCGATATATGCTAAGATGGCTTATGGTTGGGGTCCCTCATATCCCGATCATGTTGTCGTGGCTTGGACCTAATTTGGGTCGTGACAGCCCACTTGTATTATTTGTCATTTATGTTATGTTAAACCTTTCGCTGAGATTTCGGATGTGTGATTGGACCAAGTGGTTCACTTGGAGACCAGTAATGGTCTTAGAATGCCGGTCACATCTAGGGTACCCTCATAGGGCGTGCCAATATGTGCTTACTATGTTGAGTTTAGTTGTGTATGATCTACTTACTGGCTAGCAGCATGATCCTACCAGTACACTATTGATTTTGTATACCGATACTACACTTTCTCTGTCTTGGTTGACTACAGGGAATATTCAACCGACTGTGGAGAGACCTCTCTTAGAGGAGTGACAATTGTTCGAGTTCAAGGGTGAGTTGTTCTTTCATCCTTTCGTGTACTCTCTTTACTTCTAGTCCTTCTTACGGGACTTAGATGTCTAACACTGGTTTACTCTTAATGGCTTTATTTGGGATTGCATTCCCTTTTTCCTAGACTTGATGACTTGTTTAGAGTTTTTATACGATTGACTTTCAGTTCCTAGGTATCTCATCATGTTTTGAGTTGTTGACTGAACTTTACTGAGTTTATAGGAACTCAGCCTTATTTTACTTAAATTAAGCTAATGTTGTATCTTTACATTTCTTGTATCTCGAATTATGTGATAGTTGGGTTCTATTAATAGTTCTCCCACTAGAGGATTAGTATGGGTGCCAGTCACGTTGGGTCAGGATCATGACATTTAGAAGCCATTGTTGGCTCTTAAGTGAACCACTTGTCTTGATCACACATTTACTTATTCAGCAGAACACTTAGTTTAAGAGAAAAACAAATTTTAGTGGGCTAACTTAATTAACAATCTCAATCATTCTAATCAGAAACATAGTTTGAAAGAAAACTAATCAAGAGTTAAAGATATCAAAACAAATCCATCACTATCTAGTCTATGAAGCTTCTATATCTACTATCTAGATGGTGACAATGACAGGTTTATGACTACATCAAAAGAACTACTCATAAGATATAGAAAGAAAAAAAAAAATATGATTCCTTCGAAAGCAAGGAGGTCTCACCACTATCAAGAAAGAAATAGATCTTCAACAAAGCGTCCATTGATGAACTCTAATACATATTCTTTTATCAAAAATTGATCCAAGGCCAAATAGATGTCAGTACGTGGAATATATGAGTATGTAATATAGTAGAATGAAACAACAATACATCAAAGGTACTCAAGATAGAATGAAACTCACCCAACTCAATATGATATGTAAGTATAAAATATAATAATGCTTTAAGAAGGACTCCTTAATATGTAACTTGTTCAAAATATGTTATATACTTTCATGCACAATTTGAGAGTCTCTCATAACCGACAACAATACCACCACCTATAAGTAGGTGTTGTACAACGAAACGACATCATTGCTGTATCCTTCCAATATTTGCCAAGGTAAAGGAAGAATCTACCAATCTTGGATCCACAATCAATCAAGTCCTATCTTGTCAGGACAATAAAAAGGGAAACATCTAACTTTTGACAATTCAATTTTCTCCTACATTATCTATGTAGTTATTGAGTTTTACTCTCACTCAATTCGGTGTTCAATACTACTCCCATAACTCAATATGCTTTTGCAACTTCAACCAATCAGTTTAGTCAATACTTTTGACTAGTCTCATTGGACTCTCATCAAAACTCAATCTCATCTCAATCATTATGCTCTTTCAAATTAATTCAATTAAATCCACTCATTTAGATTAAATACACAACTCTTTTTAAATCTCTTTAAGACATGCAATCTCGACTCAAAATAATGTATAGTAAAATCTGGATCAAAACAGTTATAATCTTAAAGACTCTTTCAATTCAACTCGGGCACGGCTCATGCTCAAATCATCAAGTTCTTTCATAAAAATATATTTTCGAAATCAATCACAACTTACTAAGACTCTGTCTCAAAATCATCATTTATACTCAAAATATTCATGTTCAAAATAATGAAAACTTTCAAAGACTCCTCAGACTCAACTCATGTGAAAACTCAAACTATTGTAAAATCAATGCTCAAAATCAAATATAATCATCAATCAGGGTTCATGTGAATAAAGACATGAACATGCATCCAAATTAAATACTCAACCCATGAACAACATCAAAACGTATTTAAATAAGTACAAGAAACTCAATAAGACAATAGATGACTCAAGAATTCAATCTAAGGAACTTGAAAACTCCAACTCAACTCAACTCGAATCAATAAATTTGAAAGGGCATGCGGAGGAACCTAGTCCAAAGTTTTGTTAGCCTTACATACCTGAAAGAAATAGATTCTTGAAGAACTTTAAAGAACTCGACGAATGCTCTTGGAACCCTAGCCTTTTCTCCTCTCTTTAGCCCTATGTCTCTAGTTATAATGCGTAAAAAGGGACTTAGGAATGTTTAGAAATCCTAATTAGGTCAAAAACAACTTATATTAGTCAAGGGTTAAGTATAGGAGGGGTAGAAAAAATATCAGAACGCCCCTCACTGAAACTAAAAACTTATAAAAAATTTACACATAATTTATGAAGAAAGAGGTAAATCGCATTTAACGAATATGTTTTATGTATAAGGGATAAAATGAACTATGCTAGGGCAGGCCCGCGACGCGGACCTGATCCGCACATTTCTGAAATTGTAAATTTTGCCCCAAGAAATTATTTTTTGATACGGTTGGCCTAAACTTCAATCAAGACCACTTTCCCACATGACTTTCCCCCTGATCGATATTCCGGCCTTGGATTAATCGAAAAAGTTAAGAATGGTGCGTTGTGCGAGTGTTCTTTTGTCTAGGGGTATTTTGGTAATTTTATCGGATGTAATAGAATGAGTTAGTCATATATGATATCATATTAGCTTATGATTTATACCATATAGATATCATAAAAGTCTACAAAAAAATTTAAAGAATGAACCAGCTCTTTGTGATACCCTATTTGTATGTGATTCATATCATGTGAATATGATAGAGGACTGAACTCTTTTTTTAAAAATTAAATTAGTTATCTATGATATCTTATCAGTATATGATATATCATGTATACAATCATTCTGTCCTATGAGCGAGTATATGATTTATACCATGTCGAAATTATTGAGGATTGAGTTCTTAAAGGATTTAATTGATTCTGTATGATACTCTTTCAATTGTGACATACTATTTGCATATCATAGAGGACTAGGGAGTGTTTTCATTTGAGTGAATGAACCGGTCCTCTATAATATAATGTTAATATATGATATATACCATGTGAGTATCATAGCATACTGCAACAATATACTTCACAATTGATATATTATTTTGATAAATGATATGCTAGAATACGTTGTTTTCTGGATAAAGAAAATAAAAATAAATAAAAAAATTTACTATATGAGTTATCTTTTTCTAATGATATAGAAAGAAAAAAAAGGATTAAAAGAAGAAATAAAAAAAGTGTGTAAAATTCGATTATGGAGAAAAAGTGAATTAGAAAAGGATTAAAAAAGAAGAAAATAGAGAAAATAAGTATTAATGTGTAGTTTATTCAATAAATCTATAGTATATCAATTAAATAAATAAATAAAGTGAACAACTTTTTTTATTATATAAAAAAGAACAATAAATAAAAGATAAAAAAATTCTCGGGTATTTAAACATGCTTTGTGGCTTTATAGGAGTTATTTGTTATACTTATTTGAGTTGGTTATCTAGGGGTTTAGTGGTTAGCAATATCTTTACTCGCAGTGGTTTCTATGGGTCTAGAATTAAATTCTATACTTCGGTCATAATAGGATTAGTCCAGGGATCAACGCTAAGCCAATTCCTATTTGTCTTAGCGATAGACAAATTAATGCAACATATTCAAGGAAAGGTGTCGTGGTATGTGTTATTTACAAATAATATAATATTGATCGATGAGTTGAGCGGTACAGTTAATGATAAGCCGAAAGTTTGAAGACACACTTTATAATCTAAAGGTTCATATTAAGCTGGACCAACACAATTACTGGGAGTACAAGTTTAGTGATTTAAAGCATGGAATAGAGGTGAAAGTGAAGATCGATAAACGAGTCATACCCATGAAAGAAAGTTTCAAGTATCTTGGTTCTATAATCTAATTAAGAAAATGAAAAGATGACGATGAGCACATACATCATATTGGAGCAGGGTGAGCGGAATGGAGGCTCACCTCCAAGGTACTATGTGATAAGAATTTGTCGCCAAAGCTTTATAGAATGATGGTTAGGCCTACTTTATTGTATGAGGCAAATTATTGGTAAGCCAAGAACGCACACATTAAGAATATGAAGGACGCGGAGATAAGGATGCTCATATGAATGTGTAGTCATACTAGGAGAAATAAGATTAGAAACGAGGTTATACAGGACAAGGTGCTAGTAAATTTGTGGTGGAAAATATAGTGAAAGGGAGACTGAGATGATCCGTGTATATAACGAAGAGGTTTGTGAATGCACCAGTGAAGAGGTGTGAGTAAGGGTGTTAAGTGGGCCGGGCCAAGTCAGACCAATACCCTTACTGGGCCGATCCGGTCAGGTCTCTACAATGGAAACAATGTTAAAAACATGGCCTATGACCCATTAAGGGTATAGTGGTCGGGCTTAATGGGTCGGGCCGAGCCCGTTGGGCTTGATTATTTTTTTTGCGGTGTTTATTGTATTCGAAAATTTGAGTCAATCATCAACATAGTGTATCATTAGCTATTTAATTTAGAAGTAATTATAACAATTTATATACTCACAATATACTATCTATTATAGTGATATACTTAATTATATATTTTGTATATACTTATAATCTGTATCTAATATAGTAACATTAGACTATATATTATAGTGATATAATTAATTATATATTATATATATACTTAAAAAGTATACCAAATATACTCATAATATACTATCTATTATGGTGATATACTTAGTTATATATATTTTATATATATACCTAAAATGTATATCTAATATACTCACAATATACTATCTATTATAATAATATACTCACTATATACTCACTATATACTATCTATTATAATTATATACTTACATTATACTATATATATGTATTATATATATCAAGTATACTAACATTATACTATCTATTATAGTGATATACTTATATTATATATACTTACAATGTATATCTCATATACTAACAATATACTATCTATTATAATGATATATTTATGTTATATATTATATATACCTACAATTTATATCTAATATACTCACAATATACTATCTATTATATTTATATACTTATGTTATATATTATATATACCTACAATGTATATCTAATATACTCACAACATACTATCTATTTTAATAATGTACTCACTATATACTCACAATATACTATTTATTATAATTATATACTTACATTATACTATATATACGTACTATGTATATCATGTATACTAATATTATACTATCTATTATAGTGATATACTTACATTATATATACTTACAATGTATATCTAATATACTCACACTATGCTATCTATTACTTATATTATATATTATATATACTTACAATATATACTTAGCATACTCACAATATACTATCTATTACTTACATTATATATTATATATACTTACAATGTATAACAAATATACTTATAATATACTATTTATTATAATAATATTTTTTCAAGTATTGAAATCTTATAGTGACTACATATTTAATTTTCTTTAGATGACTGTGTAAAGTAAAAATAATTATTTAATTGAATCACACAAAAATTTGTAGGGAAAAATTTAACTTTATTAATATATTGATAAAATTCAAAACATACAAGTTACAAACTTATAATTAGTTGTATATAATAAATTGTAACTTCTACATATTTTGAATAATTTTCTCCAATTCATCTGTATTAACATTAATAGAAATTGACTCATAATTTTCAAAATCAACAAATCCGTGATTTGGACTAGCTTGTGTCGAAGGATCTCCAATTGACATTATTTCTTCAAGTTCTTCCTCTTCTTCCGTATCTTTTGCTCTTTCTTTATTCTTACTCTATGATCTAATCCAATCTCTGAAACAAACTAAAACATTCATGACATTGCTCCCCAAAGAGTGTTGATTGTCTCCGATCTGCTGCCTTTCTTGACTAAATGCGCTCTCTGATGTAACAGTTGATATTGGAACATTTACAACGTCCCTAGCGATGGTTGATAATACTAGATATTATTTTTGATTGTTCTTCCACCATTCCAATGTAGTGACACTATTTTCATCATAGATCTCTGGAGTCTGTCTCAAATAATAATTAAGCTTATCCCGATTTATGCTCCGTTGTGATGTTATTCTATTCCAGATAGATAAATTAGAAAAACCATGGGCAGTTATACCACGTGCCTATCTTTTAAAAAATGATGGCTTGTCAAAAGGAAGAGATAGATGAACAGTATATTAGGGGTAGCATTATCAAGTAAATCGATATAACAATTATATAATATTTGAATATAATCATTTGTATCACTCATCGCCTTAACCATACTAGGATCTTCATCTTTTTCAATTTCTATAGAAGTATATATATGGCGAACAGGTTTAGACATAGTATTAAATTTCATATACGAATTTAACATAACACCAATTAAATAAATAGGAGGAATAGGAAAAAATATTTTTTAAATTTTTCTATCATTTCAGCAACCGCATTTTTGTAATCAACTTTCTTTTTATATTCCATAAGCAATATAGAAATTACGATTAAATAAGTTAAAATGTTAGAAACAGTAGGATAATAAGCATCGAAAATTCAAGAGTAGCCAAATAATTTTTTTCTAAAAACACAACATCATTAATTTTAGTCCAATTAGATTCTTCCAACATGACTTCGGGAAACTTTTATGCATATTGATTAAAATTTGTAGTTATAAGGGTTTTATAAATATTACAAGTCTTTAAAAAATTATAAGTCGAATTCCACCTAGTCTCAATTTCTTCGGACATTAATCTAGGTCTAAGATTATTTTTCTCGCATTTTCTTTTAAATTCTTTAAGTTTAGCTTTTCTATTATTTCCTTGAATAAAACCAACTGCATGTCTAATTTTTTCAATTGTTGGCTCAAAAAAATAAAGTTCATCTTTTACAATTAAATTATATATATGACAAAAACATCTAATATGAAAAATATCATTTAAAAGGGGGGAAAGCTCAGTTTTCAAAGAATTAATAGCAGCGATGTTGTTAGACGCATTATCAAAAGAAATACATAAAACTTTGTGTTTAAGACCATAATATTTCGCAACCATTGATATAGAATCAGAAATAAATTGTGCATTATGCCTTCGGTCTTCATCATATTGAAATGCTAAAATATATTTTTGCATAATAAAATTACTATCTATCCAATGAAAAGTAACAGTTAAATAATCATTTTTATTTATAGCACGACCAAGATCAGAATTAATTGAAACTTTACATGAAAGATTTGTTAATAACTAACATAAATAATATGCATATTGTCCATGAAGTCTAAAAATATCTGATCTAAAAGTACTTCTAGGAATACTGTTAAACATGGATTATAAATTGATTGTATATAATGAATAAAAGCATCAGAAGAAGCAAATGAAAAAGGTAGACAACCCACAACTATTATTTTCTCTATCTCTTCACGGTCCCTCATTTTAGTATACATCTCCATTAATTTTCCGGTGTGTGGGTTTATTCTACCTTGCACTGGCCTAGTAGCACCCCCTATTCGTTCTTTCCAATCAGGATGCTCATTGCCTAGATGTCTAGTCAATTGACCTGTTTAACCTCTATTACCCTTGGTCTTATGCTCAAATTTTTTTTGACATTCTTTACATTGAACTTTAGTTGTTCCGGCTATGCATTCAAAATAATGTCATACTAAACTATTTTTTTCCTTCTTTTACAGGTCGTGGAGGAAGATTAACAGTTCTAGATTGAGCATTACCTAAATCTATATTAGGACTAGTTGGTGTAACATCCATATCATCATTATCATCTTGTTCTATTTCTACTTCAAATTCATTTGGTCTTCTATACCGTAAGTTTTTTTATATTCATTTTCATTCATATCATGTGCGCCTATACCTATTTTTCCAAATTTACTAAATGGTGCTTCGGGCATACGAGAATAATTTCTACTTGTACTGCCTCTATCGGAAACACTTCTTTTCTTACTACCACTACCTCCGTCGGGACACAAATTTTTAACACTTTTACCTATATTTTTTAATCTATCCATTATGCAAATTAAACTAATAAAAATTATAAACACAAAAATTAAATGTTTAAATATACTTGAATTAATTTACTAAATAAAAGCAAGAGAATAAATAATTATACCAAATTGCCGGAATCAAACAAAAAATCGTAAAAATTGATGAAATGTTGAACACTTGAAAGTTGAAAACTTCCACTTGATGTTGTTAATTGCAAAAAATAATAAAAGATTGATATCACTTTAAAAGAGAATTGAGAAATTGAGAGAGAATTAGATGATTCTTGGTGGGAAAAAGTGATTAAATGTTGTATGTATTTATAGATTTTTTTTTGTTTTTTTTTAAAAATAGGCATATTTTCAGATTTGGCTGTTGGGCCAATGGTTATATAGGTATTGGGCTGAATGACTCTTTTTGAAAATCTGGCCCAAAAATATTTCTAAAAATTTTTTTTACGTTACCAGGCCTGTCCTGGACCGATGGACCGGTGAGCAGGTACCAGTCCCTTATCGGGCCGGTCTTACCGGTCCAAGGCCAAAAATAGAGCGGACCGGCCCAAATTTTTGTTGTGTTGGACCGGTATCCGGTCTGGTCTCCCAACCGACCCATTTATCAGGCTTAGGTGTGAGAGGCTGACTATAGAAGGTTTTAGAAGACGTAGAGATAGGCCGCTCGGGAGCCAAAACAAACATGCTTGCTACCTACTAATTACTAGAGCTTCAACTAGGAAGAAGAACTAGGTGGAGGTAATCAGATAAGAGTTGACACATCTTCAACTTACTTGACATAACTCCAGTTATACGGGAAAGTATGGAGACTGAGAATATTGATAGAAGGGTAAAAGGTAGAAAAAATATTGTCATACTTTTATGTGGAAGAGATAGGATCAGTCTCCTCGTAAGATTTATTGCATGAAATATATCATGCATTCTCTACTCTCACTTCATTGTAAGAGAGACACAATTATACTTCTACTATATATGGATGGCATAATAATTACAGGAGTAAATCTCAAAGATTATTGCATTACATTTATTCTTAGGTATTAAGGTTAGATACTTTTCAGGTAGGATTCATTTGAGTCAGAGTGAATGTGCTACTAAACCACTCAAGAAAATGTATATCCTTAATCAGTGAGTATGCCTTTTTCTTAGAAACATAACTTACAAGAGGCTTCTTGAATTCCATTAATTAATACATCCTTGCATAGAATCATTGTGGGAAGTCTTCAGAGACTCACTAGACGAAGAGTCTACTCTACAATACTTGAATTCAAGATGAAGCAAATGAAGACTGAATTTTTCAAACCAAGCTTTAGGTGTGTGCACTACATCAAAAATGATCTTTAGCGGCAATATCTTAATTGCCGCTAAATATATTTTTTTAGCGGAAATTAGCTTTTTTGTAAATGTTCCTAAAGACTATAGAAATATTAGATCAACGACAATTAGCTAATGATAGTAAAGATTTGAGCACTCTTTGTTAATGTGCATATTTATTAGCGCTAAAGCTATTTTTGTTGTAGTGTTGTTTGAGGAAATACAGTGCCTTCCTTAGTAAACAAACATAATTTGGATAACTAGGATCAATAAAACCTTGTGGTTGACTCATGTAAACTTCCTATATTGAAGGTATCTATGCATAAATGCATGTGACATGTAACTTCCTAATTAATTATTTCAAACTAATAACTACAAAATAACACTACCCTTATAGTTGTGGCTTTGATAGCAAGGTTGAATGACTCTTTAAAATCAACTCCTTCAAGCTTTGAGAAGCCTATAGCAACTAGTTTTGCTTTGTATTTGTCTATATATAGTTCCATATTCTGTTAGTTTTGACTTGAACACTCATTTTAAGCCTTTTCATGTAGTCTTAGGTATCCAAGTGTATGTCTTGTTCTTATGTAGATCGTTAATCTCTTCTTGCATTGTTGCAAACCAGTGTAGAGTTCTAATTGCCTCATTTTTACTACTTTTGTCAATGTATGTTCCTCTTTTACTTGCAAAGAAAGAGATTTAAGTTGGCGGTACTAACTTTGATTTGTATCTTGTTACCAATTACCATGTGATGACCTTGTGATCCATTACAACAAAAACAACTTTTTAGCGATAATAAATATGCACATTAACAAAGAGTGGTAAAGCCTTTACCGACATTAGTCAATTGTTATTAAATTCAATGTCGCTATAGGCCTTTAGTTAGGGACATTTACAAAGAGTGTTAAAATATAATTATAACACCCCCAAGATATTTTTAAGCTAAGATCAAGCCATCCTTCATATGTGTATGCGATTTTACCGGATGATTCATAATTGTGTAGATGCATGGAGGTTAATTATTTAGTATGAGAATAGATTTGGAGATGAATTAAGGTCATAGAAATCCTCTAGCACAAAGTCGAGTTGAAAACTTCCTTAGCAATTGAGTTTTGGTAAAATATTTTACTTAGGTTAACTCCAAATGATTATATCTCCTATAATATTAAGTGTTAGGTGTCCCATGAACTATTAAATTAAATATTTATGTGTCCTCTTTCCAACACCATCAAGTTTTCTTTCATTGGAGTTTGGAGTAGAAAGTTATGATTGTTTTACTGAAGCATGTACGGACAGAACAATTCGATTAGCTTACTAGCCAATTTGGCGACTCGCCGAATAGTTCGGCGAGAACCAGACTAAGCTCGCCGAATGGACCAAAAAACCTTCACAAATTGTTATTTTAGGTGATCTAAGGCACGCTTTTGTCGACTCGTCGAATAGTTAGGCGAGGAGACCTCTAGCTCGCCGATTTGGCCGACGAAACTCACTAAAAGGTCTTTTTTAAAAAAAACAAATTGGTTTTCTTACGTTCCCAAAAGGGTATTCTTGACCTTTTACCCTCAATTAACATCCCTAAGCCTATATTATAGCCTTATTACCTCCCTATTCATTCCAAACTCTCAGACAAATCAAACTCACACGTTCTAAGTTATTTCAAGAGGAGAAAAGGCTAGGGTTCCAAGAACATTCGTCGAGTTCTTCAAAATTCTTCAAGAATCTAATTCTTCCAGGTATGTAAGGCTATCTATAAAGTAGATTGAGTCCATCCACGTGCCCTACATCTTTATTGATTCGAGTTGATTTGAGTTTCGAGTTTCCATGAGTTGAGTTCTTGAGTTATTTATAATTTATATTGAGTTTTGTGTATAAATTCCATGTGTGTTCTTGTATATATTTTTATATTCCTTGATTAGTTTCTTGAATTGAGTCTTGTTAAAAGTATGAATTCATGTTTGCATTTACATGAACCCTAATTGAGATTTTTATTTCTTTATGTTAAGCATTGATGGAGTTTTTAAAGAATAATTTGTGAATATTTTTACATTAATTATTTTATGCACTATTTGGAGTTTAAAGAGTGAATATTTTCATCTTTGATTTAGAAAGATTTTAAGCATGAGTTGAGTTTGAAAAGTCTCTTAATTATTACTATGAGTATGGATTTGAGAAATCTTTTAATTATTATTTTAAGCATGAGTATTTTGAGTATAAACGAGTTGAGTATTATTACATTAAACATCTATTTTGTGATTGAGTTGAAGAGTTAAACTATGTTTTTAAATGCATTCCTTGAGTTGAGATTATATTGGTTTTAAAGAAAAGAGATGAGTCGAGACGAGTTGAGTTTTGAGCTAAGTCCAAAAGAGACTAAATGATATATTTTGAGTATTTTCTCACTTGACGTATATGAGAATAATACAATATTTTGGGAGTAGTATTGAGCACCGATATGGGGTGAGCCCATAAACTACGAAGCCAGCGTAGGATAGGATCGTGACCGTTAATACGGGCGACTCCAAACTAGTCCCAAAATGATGGACTTTGAAAAATTTTGCATCTAGAGATGAGTTTGCATCCCTTACCTTGGCAAAGTATTGGACGGGTGTGGCAACGACAGCAATTCGTTTTATCATCACTAGCTCATAAGTGGTGGTTGTCGGTTAGAGAAACTCCCCAAAAAGTAAAGTATGATATTTTTATATATTGAGTTACATTTACTTATTCATATCTTTTAAAGCAGTGTTTTACACATATTGCATGCTTTATTGAGTTGAACTATTTTCATAGTCGATTCCTATGAGATGAGTTGAGTTGAGCATCTTTGAGTAAGTTTTCTTTCAGCTATTTTACATACCTTACATTCCATGACATAATTTTGCGCTGCATCGTTTTATGATGCATACACAAGTGATAGAGATCCTCAATAGGCGCATCGTTGAAGATCAACTTTCTACTGGTGAGGCCTCTTAGCATTAAGAGGATCTCTTGAGTCTTTATCTTTCAGTCTTTATTTACCAGTGAGATAGCCATGGATTGTCCCAGTACCCATTTCAGAGTTAGTTTTAGAGGCTTGATAGACTAGTCACAGATAGAGTTTATTCAATTATTTTTCAGAGTTCATGTTTTTAAAACATTGAGTTATATTCTATATATATTTGAGTATTGAGATTTATTTCAAGAAGTTAAGTTTGCATGTACTATTTGTGCCCATCTGAAATCATTTTCATGAGTTAATTCTTCCGCTGAGTGAGTTAGCCAGACCAAGTGGTTTGCTTGGGACCAACAATGGTTTCTGAGTGCTGGCCACGCCTAGGGTACCCTCTCGAGGCGTGACAGTAATTGTCACTAATAATTACCTCTAAATAAACATAATTATTGGCAATTAAGCTATTGTCGTTAATTAATCGCCGCTAAAGATATCTTTTGATGTATTGTGAGATTAAGATATTTTTGTAGTTGTAAATTAATTCATTAAGGATAAAAGAGTAATTTTAAAATTAAATTATTTCTAATTATAGTAAGATGACATTCATTTTTGGACGGATTAAAAAAAAGTGTCACATAAAATGAAACGGTGGGAGTACTAATTTATACACAATAAATGAAGATTGGATTGTGGAATTACCTCCTTAAAACAAATCTTAAAATGTCTACTTTTTGAAGAATTCTTGAGCAGATTTAGATTTTTTAATTAGACAAGCCACCATTAATCATAGATGTTAGGTCTAGCATTTATCGTGTACAATTAACTCAAAACATCCATATGCCCTTCCAAGGATGATGGAGTTAGCCCATCAAAAGGACTAAATATGGTAAAATTGCTTTTGATAAAATTTATTGAGTACAAGTAAACTCACTTCTCACTTGCCCAAATCACTCTATTATCAGTTATGAGGCATCAATAGCAATTGCAGGAAAGAGTACCTGTCACACCCAATTTTCGAGCGGGTCGAAATAGTTCACAACATTAAAAATGGTTATGTCTCTGATTTTTGAAATTGTTTGTTTAGAGTCGCCACCTAATTTTAAGGAAAATATTAGGAAAACCATTGTAAATGTAAACTCTGTTTTGATTTGGGATATGTATGCATCTCCTTCTCGTTGGGGTATGTATGCATCTCCTCTTCACATATCTGCATCATCTCATCCTCGCCTCCCTCATTTTCTCCATCAAAGAGGTCACTCATGTCTAGTATTAGCAATAATTACTTTATTTGTAGCCACAATAAAAAAGAAATGAATAAGATAATAGGCAAGTGTAGATATATAAATATGTAATATGTTGTAAATGTAATTTGGGTGAAATCTCTAATAAGATTAAGGATGTCAAAAATCATTGAGTTTTAAAATATTAAACTACTCCAAATATATATACAAACAAAAATATTTAAAAGTCGACAGGAAATAAAATTATCTACGTTCTTATTTTCTTCGGATCAACACCGGCTCATTAATCGGAAGACAAAATATATAAAGTTTTTGTCATTTTTCTGCTCGGTTCAACTTTCATCATTTCCGAAGGGCCTAATTACCCCTACCCCTCTTAAGTTTATTTATTATTATAATCCTAAAGCGATCTAAAAGAAATAATAAAAACTAACACCTTAAAAGGTGTCTAACGTCCCCACTTAATATCCAAGAGGCATTGGATGTACTATTTAAGATAGGTTTTAGACCGAAGGAAATATAGGCATCCTAATTAGACACATCGTCAAACAAAACAGATAGGACAAGCAATTAGCACATAAAATCTCAAGTAAGCCTCTAAATTAATTAATTAACATGCTTGAAAACACAGATAAGTTGTGAAGGTTATTATGATCATGTGTGTGCGTACAAATTTGAATAATATGACGGACAAACTTAATTACTAAGGTGATTTTGATAAAAGAAGCATGCTTGATAATTTAATTATTAACTAATAATATTTTATAAAACCCTATTAACATGACTTTAGTTGAGAGCATGCTGAAAATTTATTGAACACTATAGATGTGATCTTCTAAATGTTGATATGCTGAAATTTATTAAAATATAGACATGATTTTTTTAAAAATAAAATAACATGAGAAATACTTATTAGAACCCTATGGGCATGACTTCTACATATGATGTTATGAAAAAATATATTTATGAAGGCCTAATATCTATTTAATTGGCATGCTAGAATTATAATACCTATAAACATAATTATTATACGATAAAATATGCGGGAAATGTTGTTAGATCTCATGGACCCAATAGACTCAAAATATTCTCACCGACATGGTTTTCTATATGCTTGAAATAATATTAAACCCTATAATCGATACCTAGATGATTAGTATATTGAAATTTATTTTAAATATTATTTATAGACATGGTGTCTAAATGAAATGATATGTTGAAAATTGATTAAAATTTGTAACCATGGTTTTAAAATAAAATAACATGACAAATATTTATCAAATCCTATAGACATGGTCTCTATATATAAACTATGATAAACATTTGCTACTATTCTAGAGGCTTGGTTTTAATATAAGGTGCTAAAATATTTATTAAGAATCTAGAGGTATGATTTTTTATTAATAAATATTATACTAAAAAATATTTTATAACGGCCTATAGACATGAATTCTACATAACAGATAAATTATTTAATTAATGCATGATTTATAAAGCTTGACCACATTCTTCATTAAACATGATTTCTATATGGTTAAAAATCTTATGGCCATGGTTTTCAAATAAAGTATGTATTATTAAATTCTATAGATATAGTTTCTATATGAGTCAATATGATGAAAATATTTGTAATCTTATAAGCATAATTTAATTTCTACAAAAATACTAAAGATATTCATTAAGTGCTAAAGACATGATTTATGTATATTTCTTACAATAGAAATCTTGGTTTTATATGCTTGCAATATTATTCAATTCTATAAACATAGTTCATAATGTTATAAAAAATATAATGATTTATGTATATTTCTTACGATGGAAATCTTGGTTTTATATGCTTGCAATATTATTCAATTCTATAAACATAGTTCATAATGTTATAAAAATATTTATTAGCAAATATATAGGTATTGCATCTATTAAAGTAGCCTATTAAACTTATTAAATCTTAAACATGGTTTCTATACAAATTAACATGCTAAAGTCATGTAGATATAGTTTCAATTAATATGCTGAAAATATTAAGCTTAAACCGTGACATATGATTTAATTAACATGCTGGAAATTATCTATCAAAAGCGTTTTGTACATGATATGTAATAATAGAATGGTTGATAGTTTGAATAAAATATACAAGAGTTGGGCATGTTGTTTAATATATATAAATATATGAAAATATTAAAATTGATAAACTAATTAAAGTATAGGGCTTATCAATATTTATTTGTGCGGTAAACGTATTTCATTTAAAATTAAAATCTGAAAGTCAACAAAATAATTAAAATAACTAATTTCTTTTGGTATATTTGTTTAGCGCACGCAACCACATAAAATTTGTGTCAAAGTAAAAAAAAAAAATTGCAAGTAGCACGTAGATTCCCCCCCCCCCTTTAGACAGTCCCCAAATATATATTATTATGCAGAGTGGGGTTTACAAGATTATTACAAACTAAAATAAAAGATAAGTGAGTAATACATAATATGTAAACGAAATACTACATGTTAACATTTCGTTCGCAAATCTTCGTGTTTTGAACTTTGAAGTTCAAGCCCTGCTAAATCATAAAGAAAACACAACCAATATACAAATATATATAGAGGTATATCATGATTATATAATTTTGCTACAACAAAGCAAGCAAATAGAACAAGAACACATTTCAAAATAATAAACCAATATATATCAAAGAAATGGGAACTAACCTAGATACTTCATGTATTTATTTTGACAAAATATAATATGTAAGAACCTAAAGTAAAGACAGTACAATAAAATAGGAAAAGAAAGTACTAACCGGTTCATATGAGTTTTATGTCAATGAAAAGCGGTAGCAATATTCGAGATCCAAACAAGTTGAAGTAGCAAAGAGGCAAAAGAAAGAACTTAAAAGCAATTAAGTATTTTGTTAAAGGCTTCTCTAAGTTGTAGTGTTCTTTTTGTTTTGTTTTGTTTTTTTATGTTCTTGTATCTTTTTTTTGTTTGTTTTTGTCTTTTTTGCTTTTGTGTATCTGTTCTCTCTGTCTGTTGTCCTTCTTTTCTTCCCTTAAATGAAGAATGAAGATGTGAGTTCTTCATTTATAATGAAGAAAGGTATTCAAGAAAATCAACAAAAGTAATTTTACTATTCTTAGTCAAGATTTTTTCAAATAATTCAAACAAAAGAGCAAACATTTCAAAAGGGGTACAAAATTTCAATAAAGTCAAACAAAATTTTCAACAACAAATCAATTAAGATTTCAACAATGAAATCTATCAAAATTCAAACAACCAAATCAATTTAGTCAGATATATTCAAAACAAATGGTGAAAAAGTCAGAAAGAACAACTCCATTTGTCAAAAGAAAATCTCAAATATCATGCCAAGAGGGACCTACTATCATTAATTGTACATAAATTATTACTTTAATTTACAAATCAACTTGTTTCATAATTAGGCTAAATATACAAGAAAAGAACACATACTACACAACACGTAAATATCGATCATTTATTCATAGCTAACTGAAATATCAACAATGAAGTAATATAGACACAATAATACTCGTATACTTCAAAGGCCGACTAAGCAAGTTAATAACAAACATTACATTCACATACACAGAAAGAAGGAGGGGACAAGCATGGTTTTTTTTTATTTTATTATTATTATAAAGTAGCATGAGTGCTAACTTTATCTAAAGTGGTGGAGCGCTAACTTTATTTTTAAATTTCAACTATACTTGTCCATAATCAAATATAAGATTATAAACATTGACAGAAAACAACAACACAAATACGTATAATAATCTTCATTTCTAAGAAACAAATAAACATTAAAACAAATGATCTACATTTTACGTATAATTAAAATATAAGCTTATGAATATGAATAAGAACAAAAACAAGAGCAAAACAACATAGTATGCTTTGAAATCTTAATCGATTATTAATGAGCAAAAAATCTTTGAATTTCAAGTTTAATAAATCATTTGAAGTAGACAATCAACCCAATATTTGTTTTGAAAACAAAATCTGTAAATGGAGTCTAACATGAGAATACAAAATATAATCAAACCAACATATACACAACAATCATATGAAATTTAGATTTGCAAGAAACATAACATATATATCTATATACACATATAATGAAGGAAAAAAATTTAAATGCAACCATACCAACATATACACAATAATCATATAAAATTTAGATTTGCAAGAAACACAATATATATATAAATCTGTATACGTATATAATAAAATAAAAGTAAAATGAAATCATACCAACATATACACAACAATCATATGAAATTTAGATTTGCAAGAACACAATATATATATAAATCTATATACGTATATAATAAAATAAAACTAAAATGAAATCATACCAAGACGGATCTATGAAGATCCGTTTTCGATTTATCGTTTTGTTCGTTTAGCAACGACGCTCGAAGAGATCGTCGTCACTGGTTGGAGGCCGCCGTCGTCACTGCCGCTGTGCGCCGTCGGAGGAGCGAGGAAGGAGCAGCAGTTGCAGCTGCTGCGTTCGTGCTGCTCGCTGGAGGTGTTGCTGGAGAAGCCGCTGCTGTTCGCCGTCGGTGGCTCGCCGTTGCAGCTGCTGGTCGCTGGGAAGTTGCTGCGCGTTGACGGAGGAGCTGCTGGTTCGCAGCTTACCATCGATGGCTGCTGCTGTTGCAGCGATGGAGAAGCTTGGCTGCGCATAGTGTTGTTGCAGTTGACTGCTGCGCGTCACTGCAGCTTAACGTCGCGGCGTGTCGTCGGCTGCTGCGGTGTGTTCTCCGGCGGCGGCGCGGTGGTGAGAGGGCTGCTGGACAGCGAGATGGAGTAAGAGGGAAAAGAGAAGAGGGAGGTGGCGGCTTGTTGTCTTCTCTTCTCTTTGGAGTAGATGAAGAGTGGAGAGAGAGAGGGAGAGCCGTCGGTGGCGCCTATGTGGTGGAGAAGACAATTCTTGTTGTTGTCTTCTTCTCCTTTTGAGAAGATGATGAATAGAAAGAGAGAGTTAGGTGAAGAGGTAGAGAGAGAATTAGGTGAAAGAGATAGAGAGAGAATAAGATAGTTTTAGGGTTTTGGGGTGTGAAAAAGGATAAGAACGAATGAGAGCCGTCCGATCAAAATACAATCTATGGTTGAGATTATAATTTGATATAAAAATAGATTACATTAAAATTTGATTAGGAAATAATTATAAGTAATTGTAAAAATAAAATGTCATCTAATTAATTATCAAATACATGTTGAATAAGTAAAATCATAAATTTATAAAATTATAATATTATATATGTAAAGTAAATATGCATGTACATACAATATAAATATTTGCGTATATACATATAAAATGTCACATGTATATAATACATACTAAAATAGATATGTTAACATAAACAAGTAAAAATATATAATAAACTTAAATAATAACCCATTTTTATATACATATGTACATAAGATCTATTAAAATAGATGTAATACGTATATATTAATATGAATGAGTAAATAACAAAATAGACTTAGTAAGTAATATATTTTTTATATAAAGAAAATACTCATGTGTATATATATATATATATATATATATATATATATATATATATATATATATATATATATATATATATATATAATGCATCGTATGCATACTAGAATAGATATGACATACCTATTAACTAAAATTCACAATAAACTTAATTAATTAAAAAAAATACTTTATATGCATATGCATATAAGTCGTATTAAAGTAGGTATGCAATATGCACAAATTAATATGAATAAGTAAATTGATAAAATATACTTAATTAAGTAATATTTATACAAAGAAAATACACACACACGTATAATATATACTAAATAATGCGAAGAAAAAAAATAATAATATTTGAATGTACAAAGCTTGTTATTTTCATAAACAAAAAAAATGATGTTAATAATATTAACAAATAAAAAATATTATAAGCTATGAAACCTAAAATATATGATTTTTTATTACTATTATTATTATTATTATTATTTTTGGTAAAAACTAAAAATAATTAACTTTATACATATATATATAATTCAAGAAAATAATTTTTTTAAAAATGCCTATCTATTAAGATAGTGATTCAAAAATAATTATAGGTCGGCCAAAATTGGGTGTCAACAGTACCTAGATCAAATCCCCGTAAATTTGGCAGTAAACTTATCTTTAGCACTTTAACTATACGAATGTTTAAATACCTCATTAACATCTTTCAAGTGAATTAAATATCCCAAAATTCCCATATATTTACATATAATTTTTTACATTTATTGAACATTGGAAATACATCCCTAGAAGGAGAGGAACATAGGTAATATATTCTTCAAACATAATATTATTTATTTATATATATATATATATATATATATATATATATATATATATATATATATATGTTGCATATATTTAAATATGGCTATGAGCCATTGAATAGCATCGATATTCTATTACTTAAGAAGGTGACCCTCTATATCTTTTGTCACATGAAGGGCAAAACCCAAGAGAACGAGAGGCTCTGGTATGTCTTCAGTTTTCTTCTCATACACAAATGTACATGTAGTCCATTGATGGTCACATGATGTGATAATAGTGAAGGAATTGTACAACTCTAACAAGTCTCCACCAATCACTTTCCAAGTGATTGTTTTAGTTTGAGGATCAACGGCTTCAATCACTTGCTTTGAAACCTTGTCTTTTCCGTCTACAATCAATAAAGTCAAAAATATAAGAGATGATAATAGGCTACTTCAGTTTGAACATTCACAATCACATAATATTCAATTGGAAATGGAATTTCTCAGTACCATCAAACACTCCTAAAAGTTAAAGAATTGATTCATATGTAGAGAGAGGTAAAATGTGTATATATTACCGTCATTATAGTTCCAGTTAACAACTGAGCCAACTTTTACAGATTCACCTTCATGAATCTCAAATTTTTGGATCTTGTCAGGGCTTATGTTGGATATATGATGAGTTTTGGTGTGAAAAATATCATGAACCAAGTGTCCTCCGCACTTCACCTCTACTGAAGCGATCAACTTGCCTTTCACACCCATATATATATATATATATATATATGTATATATTAGGTATAGCAAAATGTTTTGAAAAGAAAGTGGTGATAAAATGGTTACAGATGATAGTCTTTATATAGATTACAATTAGCTGTACCAAAAATTATTATAAATATCATAAAACATGATCCACGACATGTCGTGTTAGGTTGTTAGCCCATTACTGAGATAACGACAAAAAGGGTATTTTATTCGGTAATAGATTTAAAATAGTCTCATGAAAATGAAAAAAAAAAAGAGATGGTATTTTTAGGTGTTTTACCACGCGTTTAAATAAGTCAAAATTGCTTATAAGTCACATTTACCAGCTTATAAATTTAGTCAATAACCTCTAATTAATATTACGAATTGCCAATTATGACTTATTGTTGGTTTTCTCTTTTTACTTCCGCATTTAACCTGTTAATTGAACTAAGCATTGTGTATCGCCTATGAGGATTGGATAGACGCCATCACAGCTTAAAATTTTTGAACCATGCATGACAGAGAAATGTGTATTATCGATGTTATATTTCCAACCAACAATCGAATCAACATTTATAATTGCACCTTCATAAATTTCAAAATGTTGAACCATAGTAGGGCTTATATTGGAAAAATAACGAGTATTGAGGTAAAAAACGTCATGAACCACATGTCTCCAAACTTCACTTCTAATAAAACAATTAACGCCTTTTACAACCATATTTTCTTCTTCGAGTTTTGATAAGAAAGTGGTATTAAAATAGTTAGAAGTTGTAGTCTTCACTATAGATATCACCACCACCAAAAGATGTAGTGCAGCATATGAGGCTGCTCCTCCTTAACCAGAGGTTTCGAATTCGAGCATTAGGTATAAAAAATCCTTGGTACGTAGGAAGTGCTTCCCCCCGGATGGAGCCCTATGCAGTGCAAATCTGAATTAATCGGACTCCAATACGAATATCAAACATTAGATGAAAAAATAAATAAAAAACTATAAATATCAGCTATTCACTGTGTAAACACTCACTTCTTCAATGTCAATACATTGAGAGCTTCCTAAATGTGCTCTCTCTTTCTCTTCTTCTCTTCTTCTTCTTCTTAGATACTTCCGATTTCTTCATTTACGAACACTATGGACTCTTTCTCATGTCATAAATAACATGCCAACAAATACCCTTATTTTAGTCTACCAAAGTTTTTCTCACGTTCAGAAATGGTGTATACCACAATGGCATAGCCAGAAAATGGCTAAGGGTGTTCAAACTTATCAAGTAAATATTTTTTTTATTAATGGGTGCACCACGTAATATTTAACTTTACAAGTTTATTTAATTTGTAGTTTCATTAAAACCATTATCTGAGCACTACATTCAAATGTATTTTTGAATTTTTCGAAAGATTTTAATTGAGAAAATAAATCACTCAAGGACATCAAATAAAAAAAATAAAGCACCACCAAATGAAAAAAAAAAAAAAAAGTTGAAAGGTCAACATTTAGTGAAACAATTTTTATTTAACATTTAGAATTTAGAAAGAATACTTTAAATAAAAATGAAGTAAAAGAGGGTAGAAATTCATTTTATTGTCAAAACTCCACTTAAAATCCAATAAAACTAAATAGAACCCACAACACCTAAGCCAAATTGAACGCCCTTAAGCAGTTGTTTTTACGGTGTTCAGTATGCCGTATATATTCAAAACATATAACATTTTCCCTATATTTTCGATATATTTTTTCAGCGAAAGGTGTTCTCATAATGTAGCTTTGCCCTTGTATGCCGCTGAAAGGTGTTCTACTGATCATAATGTAGCTTTGTCCTTGTATGCTAACAAACATTTTTTATATTTTAGTTGTTTTTCAAATTTTTATGATCAAATATATTTTTTTGAGTTTAACTTAAAAAAAAAATCATGGCCAAACACCTCCTAAATAGCTTAGTTATAAAACATGATCCACTAGGACTACGACATATATATCATTGAAGATTAGCGTTAGCTGTCAGCTCATAACTCATAACGTGTATATTGTCCTTCAACATGAAACTTTTAACCACTCAACTTATTATTTTTAAAATGCTGAAGATAAGGTTTACACCTCACAAGGATTACTTAATTTTAACTTAAATAGTAAAATGTTTCAAAAGGATAAAAATCCTAGAATAAATTAATCCTCTATTACATAATTAATTTTTCTTAGCCAAAGTGATTTTGTGAAGGATAGATTAATTACATAAAAATTTCCCTTGGCTCATGAGATAATTAAGAATATCACTCAGGCGAATAAAGGTAATAATGTGGTGTTTAAACTAGACATGATGAAGCCTTATGACAGAATGTCTTGACAATTTGTTATAGTTGTTTTGAGTAAATTTGATTTCTCTAAACTTTGGACTGATTTTATCTTTATTTCAATCACTGAAAACTAGTATTCTATATTAATGACTCTAGCTATGAAGTTTTCTCTTCCTCACTCGTTCCCCTTACTAGCTAGCCCGACGCCCCTGACGAAGGGCAGACTAATGAGGGTGGGTCAAACAGGACTCAAAGACTTTTAGGTTACGTTGTTAAGCTTTTAAAGATGAGGTATGCATGACACTTAATTAGGCGAATCGCACATCATATTTAAAGTGAAAAGTAAAAAATTATATAATATACCTCAAATTTACATAATACATACATTTTTGAAGTTCGATGTGGCATAGCCGAAAGACATATTTTTACGGACCTAGACAAAAAACTCATGACATGCATGCTATGGACGGGGATCGTGACATATTTCTGCATTCAATTTATACATAGGTTTATGACAGTGACACCATTTTGTCTACAAAATTATTAGAGGCATTGGAATATATTCATGCATGTTACATATACATCGAGCATGTTTGACTTTGCTGTTAAAACTGTTTATTTTTAGAAGCACTTTTTTAAAAGTCTTACAAGGTGTTTTTGAAAAAAAATATATTTATGTTTGACTAATTTATTTGAAAAATATTTTTGATAAGCATGTTGTATTTGACTAATCTTTTTTAAAAAGTGTTTTTGAGAGTCAAATTACGAAAAAAGACAAGTATCAATGCACATCTAATATTAAGATTATTTTATAAAAAGAAATTATTTTAAATATCTATTATCAAATTTTTAATTAAATTTTTATCTTTATTTAATTAAAAGGCACATATTCAGATTTTCAATTAATATTATACATAGGTAAATAAAAAATAAATTAAATATTGATATAATATTAACATAATAATTTAAATATAATTAAAAATATCAAGTAGAATAAATTTAAAAATAATTCCACAAATTAAATCACCATATACGAAAATTCACCACAAAAATAAATAAATATAAGAGATATATTGATAAATATGTATATATGGCAAGGATAGTTTGGTCTTGAAAAAAATATTTTTTTGGTTCTAGTTCTGCTTTTTTCAAGAAGCAGAGATTTTTATCTTCTTCCCAATAGCAGAAAAGCCGTTTCTGCTAATTAAAAGTAGTTTTACTGATTAGCCAATGTCATGATCCAAAATGGGTCATGAGTGACACCCACACTTAACCTCCTAGGTGGGAGAACCAACGATACAAACCTCAAGTAATAAATATAACAATAACGCGGAAGCTCAAATAAATACGTTTTTCCCAAAACCTGAAAGTCATCACATGAAGGACATCTAAATTCTAAAACTAAATCTGAAAATATCAACACCAGAATAAACCATTAACATAGTGTGTCCGAAAACTAAAGACATCATGCCATGACAAGAGATTTCATCGCCAGCTAGAAGGATAGCTCACCCTGCAATCCGATGAACTGAAAACTGACTAGAGCTGAGGTCGAGTCGAAGCCTATGGAAGACTCGCTGCACTCCACAAATAAAACAAAGAATGATACAAGTAGGGGTCAGTACATTACAACATGTACTGAGTAGGTATCATCGACTGACTCAAAATAGGAATCAATATGCAATAAGTAATAGCGGGAAATCAGCCGTAGCACTTAACAGGTAGCAACCAACAAGATCAAGATCAAGTGACAACACATTGAACAATTTTATAACCAATCAACAATATTAAAATCACACATGAGGACTCGAGCCTCCACATCATACTCTTTTGAAAAATGAGTTATTGGAGATTGGGTAGTATTAAGTCATTTTAATTTGTTTTCCTTTAATATTACCATGCCGGAATATGACATCCGATCCAAATATACCGTGTTGAAACGTGACACCCGATTCAAATATACCATATCGGAATGTGACACCTGATACAAATATAATTAATTTATCATTCTTCATGGTTACATTCCACTTCATTAACAATATTCCATCAAGTCTTCTTTATTCAAGGCACAATTTTTGATAGGGCAAGTTCAAGATTATGGATTTCATGGCCTCGCGATTTCAGACCAATCACAACAACATATCAACCATCCAAACCACAATAATTAAATGCGTAGTAAACTTCACACATTACCCAATGAATATCAATCACTATTAAGAGTCTATTTATGATATAGAATAAAAACCATAACCTTCCTCAACCGAAGTAAAGCAAGCTAATCCACCAATGTCTTTCCTTTCTTAAATGCCTCAGACCAATTTCAATCCATCAAATATATAATATTTATAAGTAAACTAATCCGTAAACATCAATATTATATATATGTTTAACCTAGACCCAATAATTCACCCAATTCTATAGACACGTTCCTAATTTTGATGTCACTTAACATGTCAACTCCCATATTTTCTGAATTTCAAAACTAGGGTTAAACCTCAGTTAAATTAAATAATCACTTTAAAACTTGAGCCTTTTGTAACGCTTCCGAACGATCAAAATATGTTCAAATACATAATCTTCATAAGAATATGAATCCAATGACACCCATATAGCTATATTTATTTTCGGATAAAAAATTGGATCAAAAAGTCATCCAGAGTCATTGAAGTCAAATCTAAATTTTTTTTTCCGATTATGTTCACTCATGATAAAATAAACTTACATGTCAAATTTCAGCTAAAACGGATCGTTATTCGACCCCCAAATCAAGATTTTATGTGAAGAACCCTAGAGTCATATTTTCTTACTTCAGTGTTATTTCTCCACTAATATACCCTAAAAATATATTCATAATCACATAAAAATTTAACGGAAAAGATGAGAATAATTATCTTGACGCTTTCTTGACGCTTTGGAATGAAAATTCTTATTTTTCTCTTCTCCTTTATTTTTCTTTTCCCCTTTCTTTTTTTTCTTCCTCCGTATTTATTTTTTATTTTTCCCAGCTTCTGCGTTCGTAGTCGCTGGTGAGCTTTGTTCCTTTTCTCTGTTTCTTCTCTTTTCTTTTCTACTTAATTATGTATAAAAATTAATAAACTCTATCCTTTTCCTTTAATAATTGGTATAAAGTGTTAAATAAATTATCAACTTAGCCCACTAATTAAATTAGTTATTTAAATTTATCCATCAACTAAATAACTATGGTTATCAAATACCAAAATACTCATAAAAAAATATGAATGAGTCTTTTATGTAAGCTCTATTTTTCAAAACGATATAATGGATCGTTACAACCAAACACCTTTAATTTTCTCAAAAAAATATTTTTATCTTAAAATAAATATTTTTGGCCTCTCAATACAGTGCTAAAGAGGCTCTTACACAACTTGATCAATAATTAGAAAGGAAAAAAGTTCTATTTAGTCCCTCAATATTACTTTTATCTCTCTCTATAATTATTGTTCGTTTTAGCTTAAATTCATGACAATCTTATATATTCAAGGTAGACAAAGACACGTGATTTAATAAATGGAACGTACGGTGCATTATTCGTGTAATAAGCCAAGCACTAAATTAAGATTCCATTTTCATGTCAATGTGAGTTAATTGGGAGACAAAAATTAAATGATGAACTAATTAGTCTACCTAATACCATTAAGCAAAGTCAAAAAGAAAATGGTGGTTGGTCCACCAGCTAAAGAACCCCCAAATTTAACATAGTTTCAAGAGAAAAAGGTATATATATCAACTATTCAAAATATGCCAATCTTTTCGTTATATTATTTGCTCAAAAATATCACCCTTCTTTCTAACTGTTATTCCAAAACAAACGAAAAATGATCAATTATATTGTTACACGTACTATTCAAAAGGGACAATTTTATTTGTTGGGGGAGGGGAAGGTGAATGTGAGAAATATAATAAGAGAAGAACATAAGTAGTATAAACACCTTTAAAAAGTAAAAAAGATGACATAATTTTTTTTTCATTCTTCTTCTAGTTGCGTGCACATTAGATGAGTTATTATTTATGAACATGGTATCATGTACCTTTTCTTACTAACTCTAGGAACAATATGATAAAAGAAATCGATTTCAATTATATCTTGATATCTTTCATTACTTATTTTAATTTTAAGTTATTTCAAATTTCAGTTGAGGGCTAGTATAATAGTTTTGAAAAGAAATAATTGAACAAATATTTAGTTGAAAAATTAATATTGGTAATTAAATTTATATTTCGTAAATTTGGCATTTGTATAAAAACATTCATCTAAAATAATCAAATTACTCTCATAACCTCCAAAATGAATTTTACTCAAATTTTTAAAATTAAGAGCACTATCTTGAACTTTAAATGGGTGGAAAAATTATCCCATTTTAAATAATTCAAGGGAAATCGGTTCTTTTTTTCCTCAGAACAATCGTTAGAAGAAATGGTATTTTTTATTCAATTGGATATAATTAAAGGATATCTTTTTTAGCCAAAAATATAAGGATGATGACAATTTTAACCCAAAAATATAACATATAATAAATTAAATTTATTTTAAATAGTTTAGAGATATTTCTTTTATCGTTTTCCCTAGTTCAAGAAAGAAAATCATGTGACAGACGTGCTAGCTAAGGAGAAAAACTAGATTGAAGGTGTCTAACTTTTTTGTGTAGTGAACAATTCCACTTTTATTTTTGTGTCAAAAAATTAAAAACAGATAAAGTAGGAAAAAATTGTTAGGATAAAGTGACCCATATAATTTTGCATAATTATTGTAATAGCTCTATTTACCCCCTCTCAAAATGATATTAATGGCATAGCCGTGCTTCCATTTCTTTGTAACGGTGCATATTAAGTTTTATTAATATATAATTATTACTAACCAAGAAGAGAAGAAAATAAGATTGCTAAATTTTTTGTCGATCAATTTTTAATTTGAGTACAATTTTACGAATAAAGTAAATATATTTTTAAATTAAAAAAAATAGAAATTATAAGATAGAAAATCGAATCGAGTTTCACCAATAAAATAGTAAAAGTTCATATATTCAATTTGTGATGTATTTGTTTAGGGTGGAGAAAAAGATAGTGATGTCATTTATAAGGGAAAAGAGATGCACTTTATATCACATATTGTATTATTTAATTATAAATTCTAATTAGGACATTTATGTTTTATCATTAGCGTAAATGAATTTGTAGCAATCATAACTTGTGTCACCATTGTGAGAAATTCTCAGAAGACAAATTTTCCTTATTTTCACGGCCTAAAAAATCCTCACTAAGTAGATGAAGAGAATCTTCTATTTGTAAATTCTAGCCGTCATATTAATATGAAAAATTCTTATTTTTTTCAATACCTATAATGATATATGTATACATTACGGATATAGTTTAATAGGAGAGCATACCAATAGACTACTATAAAAAAATTAAATAGATTTAGCTACTCCATTTTTTTAATGAGACTGAATTTCTATTTTTAAAAATCATCTCAATAATTTATTTACGATCTTCATTTCACCCGACTTATCAAAACCCTTATTTTCACCTTGCTTCATAATAATCTCCACTATTATTAATAACATATTCTTATTATTTTTTATTTCACAGACGCAATAGTGAATTAGTGTTCTGCCATTGTTGGAATTAATTCGAAGTTTCAAGGTTTGAAAATTGAATTTTCGCAAATAAGCTTTGTTTTGAGCAGGTATTGTTGTAAAAAATTGGTTATGTATTAAGAAACTCAAATCTGACACTTTAAGTGATATGATGTAGTTTTGAAGTGTTTTTGGATAAATCTCGTGCTTGAATTCAATAAAAAAGACAAAGTCCATTTTTAATATATTAATGTATGATATTGTATATTATTATATATAGGCATATAAATATCTCTTATAATTTCATATAATAATATATTTTGAGTGTATGATAATATATATTACGTTTTAAAAAAATATATGAAAATTTTGTATATTATTATATACCAAATATATAATATTGTATATCGAATTATACTTTCGACTAATATATCAATGAGACAAGTCTAGCAATCTTGTAATTCTTTTATTATGTCATTAAAGATGACGTAATTTAGTGATCAAGGACAAATTTAAGATGAAACAATCTACTACCTTTACTTCAAGAGAAACAGATAACACTGGCTGATTGAATATTGATTACTTATAAGTTATAATTAGTAATATCAAAGGAAGGAAAAATAATATTTTCTACGTTTTAATTTGTGTATTCTATTTATGTTTTTTAGTATGTTTTCAAAATAAAAATCTCTTTTCTATTTTTTTAACTCTTTAATTTTAATTTTTTTACATGATATATTTTAAATTATAAAATTAAATAATAGTTAAATATATTCTACATTTTAAAATTAATATTACAAAACTCAAAAATTTTGTTTACAAAATAGAACAAACAAAACGAAGGAAATATCTTTCCAAGGTGACAAAAGAGATGGAGACGTGACATAGCATTTTCCATGAAAGAAGTGTAGCAATCAACTTAGGTCGTTTGGCAGGATGTATTATTAATATTTTATTTGATATATTTTTTAATTTATGTATAATTATATTTTATTTGATATTATGTTACGTATAATTGATACATGTTAAATCATAGTATTAGCAATGCAAAAAATTTTAATGCATGTATTAGTATGGGTAAAAACACAATTGTTGTTAACATATTTTTCATATCCTTTCTATCAGGGGCGAAGCTAGTATAGGCTTAGAAAATTTATCTGAATCTCTTTCGGTGAAAAATTATATTATTTATACATTATTAAAATTATTTTTTGTGTATATATAGTAGAGATGAGAATGTTGAGATGGATGTGTGGGCATACTAGGAGTGACAGGATTAGAAATGAAGCTATTCGGGACAAGATATGAATGGCCTTGGTGGAAGACAAGATGCGAAAAATGCAACTGAGATGGTTTGGGCATGTGAAGAAGAGAAACACAGATGCCCCAGTGCGGAGGTGTGAGAGGTTGACCATGGATGGTTTTAGAAGAGGTAGGGATAGGCCGAAGAAATATTGGGGAGAGGTGATTAGACAGGACATGACGCAGTTACAGCTTAACGAGGACATGACCTTAGATAGGAGGGTGTGGAGGACCCATATTAGGGTAGAAGGCTAGTACATAGTCTTGTTATTCTTCCGTATTAGTAGGCGCATTACCACACTATAATTTTTTGTGCTCTGACTTCTGTTACTATCTATCTATTACTTTCTGTACTTTGATTACTCTACTTTATCTGTGTCGCTTTCGTTATTTGCGTTATTCGTTATTTGCTTTTCCATATCGCTTTTTCTTAGCCTTATCTGACCTCTTTTTATGCTTCTTTTGAGCCGAGGGTCTCTCGAAAACAGTCGTCCTACCTTGGTAGGAGTAAGGTCTGCGTACAATTTATCCTCCCCAGACCCCACGCGGTGGGATTTCACTGGGTTGTTGTTGTTGTGATATATATAGTAGATATTGAACCTCATTCGGCTTCTTCGTATGTTTATAGTTTCATATTTTGAACCCCTTAAATTAAAATTCTGGTTCCACCACTACTCTCTACTATATTAGTGGAAGATATTTTTGTAAAGCAATAATTATTTTTTTTTGAAATATACAATGCATGTTATTTTTAATATTCCAAATTAAATATTGCAGAAGAAATAATTTTAATTTAACTAATACCAACATATTATTAATATCAACATAACTATTACACTTTATTCAACACTATTCTTATACGCTCACAGAATGACACCTCAATTTTTTTCTCATGTCTTGAGGGGAAGCAATACATTGGGAGGGGTATTTCTTCTTCTTTTTCTCACAAAGTTGAACCTAATTTTCTTTTAAAAAAGAATTTATTTATTTCAAAAATAATTTTAGATGTGATTTTAAATATTTTTGTCTGATATGTGGTCATTAAATGCCAAACTTTCTAAAGTTTGGTATGACATTTTTTTTTTGAAACCCCAGGGAGATGTTGAGCGATCTCAAATCTTTCATGTGGGAAATCACTTAATCAATCCCTACAGATAAATTGATATGATTTATTAAGGCTAACTTCAAATATTTTTTTACTAAATTATAACTTTAACAAAACTTCACATGTATAATGTTTTGCCAAAATCAACTTCAGATAGCTTTGTTTACTTAGAAATCTTTAATTCGTCCATTTATTACTAATGAATTCATGATGACTTTGTTTACTAAGAAATATTTAATTTATTTTTCTATTGCCACCCATTAATGCCTTCATATTCTTAATTCATTTAATATATTAATGAAAAAAATTGTCATAGCACCATCACTTTCACAAGAAAATTGAATTCATAGAAACCAAAGTTTTTGCATTTTCATATCGTTGTCCACAAGGTCTTCATCAAGAGTTTTGTTTTATTACTTATTCTTCATACAAGTAAAAAGATGTCGTTTAAATAGGGTAAAATTCATAAACAATCATTTTCTTATTCAAATTTTCAATCAATATTATATATAGATAAATTTAAAAAATATATTGATATAATATTAACATGATAATTTAAATATAATTAAAAAGTTCAAAAAAAATAAATTTAAAATCACTCTACAAACTAAATTACTATATATGAAAAATTCCCATAAAAATAAATAAATATAAAGGATATATTGATAAATATATATTTATGGCAGGGATATTTTGGTTTTAAAAAAAATAATTTTTTACTTTTATTTTTGATTTTTTTTAAAGAGGCGGAAATTTTTAGCTTTTTTCCAACAATAAAAAAAATTGTTTTTGCTTCCTTTTAAAAGAAAATTTTAGTGATGTCAAACACTTTGATTTTACTCGCAGACAAAAAATAACATTGGCTGATTGAATATTAATTACTTAATTATTACGAGTGTTTTGTCTTTTTCAAGGTGCCAAAAGAGAGAGAAATGTGACACTGCATTTTTCATGAAAGAAGTGTAGCAATCAACTTAGATTTCTCTTCATGTCTTAAAGGGAAGTAGTAAATTGGGAAGGATATTTCTTCTTCCTTTTTTTCTCTCAAAGTTGAACCAATTTTAAAAAATAATTATTTATGAATTTTATCCAATTTAAACGACATCTTATTATTTGTAGGAAGATTAAGACATGTAATGAAATTCTTGATGAAGATGAACCATGGTTAAGGGTGGAAATATTGTGAGCAGATAAAGAAGATCTTGTGGACAACGATATTAGAAAAGGAAAATCTTTGGTATATGATGTTAGAAAGCCAAGATAAAGATGAATGAATTTTTGGGAATTTCTGTATATCCTTTCAATATTGTATTTGTATATTTTATATACAAATATCTAATTATTAATCTATTAAAGAAAACAAAAAATCCTACATATTTGTGCTATTCTCATTGGTTAAGTAAATAACAAACTAACTAATTTTGTTTTTACGTACAGGTGTTATATGCTGAGGTGTATGGCGCAGATTTGATCCATCAAAATTACTTTCAATGGCTGTGATGTTATCTTAAGCATCAATGGCTGTGATGCAATCTTGAGAATCAATGGCGGTGATGCAATCTTGAGAATCAACAGCTGTGATGCATTTTGTCCATTATCTTGGACACATAAATATCTTCTGACTTCTTCCGGAGACTTATGTGTCCGTTCATTTTCTTCTCCTTCATCTTTATTTTCTCTTCATCTTTCTCTTGAAGTTTTAGATTCAGAGATGGCTTTTTGCCAACATATGACTTTAATTTTCTTGGACAAAATCTATTTTTTTTTTGATGTATCGTATCTGTTTTTCTTATAATTTTCAATAATATCTCTATTCAACTAGGTCTAATGTGACTCGCTAAGATACAGAGGCTTGAAAAGATAGGTGGGTCCAGGATTTAATTTGGGTGTGTTTGGTAGGAAGTAGAATATTCTTTTGAAAAAAAATAAGTGAATTTTTTTATATATTTTTTTAATATTATTGGTTAGTAAATAAAAAATAATATTTCAAAAATATTTATATGTAATATATCAAAATACTATAAGGATAGAATGGGGTGAGTATTGGGGGTTTGGGGTGGTGGGGGATGGGACGGTTGGAGGGTGGGAGTTGGTTACATTGCTCGGTGAGAGATGAAAATAAACTTTGAATGTCACTTGTAAAACTTGTTTTCTCTGCTTTTATTATTGAATTCATTTTTCTTATTTTTAAGAAACTTAGAGAAAATATTTTGACCAATCAAACATAAAAAAATTAATAATATTTTTTTTCTCTATGCCAAACACACTCTTTAAAATTTATTGATACCTACAACAAATTCAAGTTAATTTACAATAATAATTAAGTTCATTTAGTAAATATTCTAATACATATATAAAATTTGACTGCAAACTGATGAATTTCTATAAACACATGTTATTTTATGGATATATAAGATGCCTATCTTTTAGCCATCAATCACTATGAGAAAATAGATTTTGCGGCGACTTTAATAATGCCACAAAATCTCTAATAGCAGCGACTCTATTAGTAATCGCTGCTAAAAGCCATTTAAGGTGACGTTAATACCCACTAAAATTATAGATTTTGTGGAAACTATAGAAATTGCCTTTAAATCTTTTATTTTGAAATGTAAAAATTATATGGAAATGTTTTTTTTTTCTGTTAACTTATAAAAATTGCACATTATGAGGCTTGAGTTGTCTTGTCTTATATATTTTCGTTTATGTATATTTATTGATAGGCCATAATTAATATAATACATTTTTGTTCTGTAACTTTGAATGGGTCACATAATATATATATATATTCAATACAATCAGATATGAGAAAGATGGTGTGTATGCGGCCTTATTTATACCTTGTATAGATTGACAGAAAAATTGCTCCCAAAAGACTCTTTGCTCAAGTAAAGCAAATATAATTGAGAAAATAGCATTATTAACAATAAATAGTACGTTAACCAAAGCAAATGAAAGAACATGTAATAATATTAAAATCAAAAAATAATTAAGATAGTAGGAGAGTACTAATAATAAAAATGATAAGAAAAACTCAACTACCTGCTAAACTTCTACACTAATCCTTGACCTTCATATATTTCTATCTAGGATCATATCCTCAGTATGTTGTAGGTCATGTCACATGTGTCATGTTTTGTTTAATTACATCTCTCCAATACTTCTTTGACCTGCTTCTACGTCTCCTTAGAGAGGCCCCAACCGAGTCTAGTTAGCAAAAAAAAAAAAAATCGTTGCCAACTTCTCACACCTTCTCGTTGGGGTATGTATGCATCTCCTCTTCACATATCTGCATCATCTCATCCTCGCCTCCCTCATTTTCTCCATCACAGAGGTCACTCATATCTTTTCTTGAATATTTGCGTTCCTAATCATATCTCTCCTATTATGCTCACGCATTTATCTCAACGTCCTCACTTTTGCTGCTCGCATAATTCTTTACTTTCATTACCTTTATTATTCGTATCACTCAACTAACTTTATATTATATGTATTATTTGTTATTTATGTTGAAGTTGGAGTAACGTTTACTCCCTCTAATTAGTTTATGATTCTGTTTAGCTTGAAGTATTTAGAAGTGATCTCATTCAATTAAATTTGTTTTGGAAGAATTTATCGTAATGACATTTTCATTTTGTTCTTATTCATGCTCAACGTTTCTTTTTTTTTAGGGTAAAAATGGGCAGATTTTTGTTTACAAGGAATAAAATTTATTTCTCTTTCAATCTGGGTTCAAATGGCTAGCAAAAATTTTCAAAAGATATTAACTAATGGCTCATTTATTTTAGTCGGATTTTTAGTAATATTCTAGACAGTGGATTATAGAAACTAGAAAGGAAAAATCAGATAAAATGTCCACTTCTTCTTCTTCCTCCTCCGCTTCTTCTTCTTCTTCTTTTTCTTCTTTGTTTTTCTTCTTCCTTCCTCACTTGAAAGGAAAAATCAGATAAAATGTCCACTTCTTCTTCTTCTTCCTTATTTCTTTATTGTTTTTCTTCTCTTCCTCCTTATTCTTCCTTTCTTCTCCTTCTTCCTTATTTCTTTATTGTTTTTCTTCTTCCTTCCTCACTTTTTCTTCTCTTCCTCCTTATTCTTCCTTTCTTCTCCTTCTTCCTTATTTCGCTATTGTTTTTCTTCTTCCTTCCTCCTCCTTCCCCCTCCTCCTTCTTCTTCTTCCATGTTCAATGCTTTGTTCAAAACTCGACTCTAAAAATCATCATGCCGGAAACATGAATCGTTTCGAGTGAATAATATGTCAAAAGACTTAAAACATTGAGAGGAGATCATAAATAAACTTTGGGACTGTTTAGAAGAGATTTGAGTTGGTTGTGATTAAAGAAAAACTAGTCTTCAATATATACTTTATTGTATCAACAATATATATATATATATATTTATATACACACATTATCTATACATAATAAAATAATATTTATATTTATATAATATCGATACGTTACATATACATATGGTCATTTTGTTGGAAATATTTTTTGTTGCCCATTCATGTTGGTAATAACCCTTATAGAAATGGATCCAAGTGATTAGGCCCATTCCAGATTTCCTAACAAAGCCCAAAATTAAAAAAATCGGGTTTTTGCTGAACAATAATAGTCCAAATATTTTTGCTATGATTCTTTAGCAGGCCTCCAAAAACATAAGGTATATACGTGTATACACTATATACAAGGTATATTTATATATTTTATTTATTTTTATATCCACAATACTTCATCTTTATTTACTTATTTGCTCAAATAGCATTTACTATACATGTTTATTATTTCACCACATATATTTACTACCTCATCTATCAAAATATTAAAAATAAAAATAAAATAAGAAACTTTCACTTGTTTTAAACATATTTTTACTTTATGACAAGTACGTGCAACTAAAATTACAAACTTGCATATACTTTAAATATACACATGTTTATTTTTAGTTTATAATAAATATGTATAAACAAGATAATAGATTTCTATATGTATGTATGTCTTGTCTAAGTACATAAGATTATAAACATTATATAACCTTAAACATACATGTATATTTTCTAATATATAGGATCATAAAATTTTCACAGTTTTAAATATTTATATTTTTACTTTACAATAAATATTACTATTAAATAGCCTTGTATATTGTCGGCATATATCATATATATCTTAGTGTATTTTCTTTTTCTCAAAACTAATAAATGCTTTCTTCATTATTACCATTATTTTCTAGCAAATAAATGAACAAAAATATCTCAAATTGTTTTTCTTAAATTACAAAAAAAAAAAAACTATCTTTGGATAGGCTCTGAGGAATGCTTAACACATTCCCCTCGTATAACCAAAACTCTTACCTAGAATTTCAGTGGTTTTCGTAAATCAAATAGAGTTTACGTTTACATTTCACTAAGAAATGATTTTTTTTATTTTTTCCAAAAGATTAGGTGTTGACTCTAAACATTTTTCAAAATCTGAGGCACAACATACGTTTGATAAACTTATTGATTTATCTTCGAAATAAATAAAGAAATACATCAAATAGGTGAAAATGACAGTTAAAAAGAGCTACTAAACAACAAAAAATATATGCAGAGGGTTCACAACAAGGAACATCACTCGCCGTAAAGATATGGATTTTGGGTCTCGATTCCAAAAGCTAGGTCAAGAGAGGATGATTGTCCAAGTCTACATAAGGAGACCACTCATCCCTTTTTCATATGATGTGAGACTCTTTAACATCTCACGCCCAGGTCTAGACATCTGGTGTGTAGGCAATTTAATTTGGGGGCAATTATCGATAACATTAATTATATTGTGTTAGCATGGAGATTCAAGAATCCCGAGTAGTGTGGAATTTAGCCAAGTAAATTTTATAAGGACAATAACAAAGGCGATTGTAATAACGATAAGTTGAGAATATAAAAAAAGCACAAATTTAACGTGATTTGCGTGACCTATGTCCACAACCAAAAGGAGGAACGAATTTACTAACACCAACGGATGCAAAAGAGAGTATAAAATTAGAGTAATTGAATGCTCTTATACCACAAATACCCAAAAGAATAATTTCACAACATTACTCCAAAAAAGGTTTTGGGTTCACACGAGTTTATGGAATAGTATTGTGTCCGCATTCTAGCGATGATACGATCTTTTTAATACCTTTGATTTTACATTTTATTGCCTTTTTCCACTCAATTTTTCTATTAAATGTATTTTCTCTTCTTTCAAAGAGAGAAGTGAAACAATTACAATAATGGTAGCAACTAAAAATAATTTTGTTGAACATTAGCAAATGAAATGGTAGGAGAAGCTATTTTAAGAAACAAGATAATTTGTTTTTTCTTTCTAGAAAAATATGAGGAAAGAAAAGAGAAATTGACTAATTGGTTATCTATGCAAGATAGTCAAAACGCGTTTTTAACGCGTAGTCAACAAAACGCGTTTTGAACGCGTAGTCAAAAAAGGAACAAAACGCATTTTGAACGCGTAGTCAAAAAGGGAGGTTCAATAGGCGAATTTTACGCGTTTCTAGTTTCCTATAAATAGAAGACCTCTTGCCCTCATTTATCCCATCCCAGAAAGAGAGAGTAAGAATACAAAGAGAGTTATACACCAAGATAAATATTTTAGTCTTGAGTGTCCTCTTTAGTAGTTGTTCCTTTTACAAGAGAGAAGTGTTAATTGTTGTTTTCTCCTTGTATTTGAGAGCTGTGTACTCCATATTTTTATAGTGAGATCCTTCTACCCCGTGGTTTTCCCTTCTATCATTTAGAGAGGTTTCCACGTAAAATTCTCGTGTCCAATTTATTTTCATTATTTTCATCATATCAAACTTTAGTTGTGGTGCTTCCTCCCCCAAACAGTGGTATCAGAGCTCTCGGTTATTCTGTCTGTTTTATGCGAAGATACTATTCGTGAATAGTAAAATTCGGTGAATAGTACTATTCACGTGAATAGTACTATTCACGTGAATAGTAAATTTCGATAACGGTACAATTTGTCACGATTGTTCGCAAAAATATTTAGAAGCGATCTAGAAGGGTGTGAAGCAAATAACAATGTCGAGTACAACAAAGTTTGACATTGAGAAATTCAATGGGACTAATTTCTCATTGTGAAAAATGAAAATAAAAGCAATACTGAGAAAAGACAATTGCTTAGCTGCAATTGAAGGCAGGCCCACAGACTTTGTTGATGACAGCAAGTGGAACGACATAGACAACAACGCAGTCGGCTCCACATGACCCCGGTTGGTTGCCGAGCTCGCGGTCTATCAGCACTTGAAGGGCTACACAATGGAGATCGGATCGGCCTCGTATGCTGATCTACACTTGGCACTAGCTGGTCAAGTATTGTCTAGTGTGGTAGAAAAGCGGACGGCGAAGGAAATATGGGATACTCTTACAGGGTTGTATGAGGCCAAGTCTTTGCATAATAAAATTTTCTTAAAAAGAAGATTGTATACTCTTCGAATGACAGAGTCCATGTCAGTTACTGAACACATCAATACTTTGAATACTCTGTTTTTGCAACTTACGACAATGGGTTGCAAAATAGAGGGGACTGAACGTGCAAAGCTTCTACTTCAAAGTCTGCCTGACTCATATGATCAACTCAACATCAACCTGACGAACAATACAGACAGCCTAGTTTTCAATGAAATTGCAGCCGCTGTCTTGAAAGAAGAAAATAGGCGCAAAAATAAGGAAGATAGACAAGCAAGTTCACAGCAAGCTGAAGCTTTGATGATGGTGAGAGGAAGACCAACGGAACATGGGCCCAGTGGGAGTTACAATCATGGCAGATCTCAATCAAGAAGTAAGAAGAATATCAAGTGCTACAACTGTGGCAAGAAAGGACACTTCAAGAAAGATTGTCGGTTCAAGAAGAAGAGTGAAAACCCTGAGCCATCAAATGCTCAAGGGAATGTTGCATGTACCTCGGATGATGGCAATATTTTATGTAGTGAGGCAATATCAAATAATGAAGGCAAAAAACTTTTCGCTGATGTTTGGATCATGAACACAGGAGCAACATGGCACATGACTTCCAGGAGAGAATGGTTCCATCAATATAATCCTATCTCAAGAGGGTCTGTGTTCATGGGAAACGATCATGCTTTGGATGTTATTGGTATTGGGTCCATCAAAATAAAGATGTATGATGGCACGGTTCGCACCATCCAGGAGGTACGACATGTAAAAGACTTGAAGAAAAATCTATTGTCTTTAGGACAACTAGATGATAATGGATGTTCGTATAAGACTCATGGCGGAGTCATGAGAATATCCAAAGGAGCGCTTGTAGTGATGAAAGCAGAAAAACTTGCTGCAAATCTATATGTGCTTAAAGGTGAAACACACCAAGAAGGAGAAGCATCAACCACGTCAGCAAGTTCATTTGAAGAATCAACGATGATGTGGCATCGTAAACTTGGCCATATGTCAGAATGAGGTTTGAAGATTCTTGCTGAGCAAAAACTTCTTCCAAGGCTCAAAAAGGTTTCACTACCCTTTTGTGAGCATTGTGTTACCGGTAAGCAAAATAGACTGAAGTTTAGCAGTTCCTTTGCTAAAATCAAGGAAATACTAGATCTGGTTCACTCTGATGTCTGGCAAGCACCGGTGGAGTCTCTAGGAGGAGCGAAATATTTCGTGTCATTTATCGACAATTACTCCAGGAGAAGTTGGGTGTATCCAATCAAGAGGAAGGCAGATGTTTTTTCATTTTTCAAAGAATTCAAAGCGTGGGTGGAACTTGAATCTGAGAAAAAGATCAAGTGTTTGAGGACAGATAATGGAGGAGAATACACTGGTGATGAATTTAATAACTTCTGTAAACAAGAAGGTATTAAACGTAGTTCACGGTGGCATATACTCCACAACAAAATGGAGTAGCAGAGCAGATGAACGAAACCTTATTGGAACGGACAAGAGCTATGTTGGCAACTGCAGGGTTGGAAAAATCATTCTGGGCAGAAGCAGTCAAAATCGCCTGTTATGTGATCAATCGGTCACCATCAACCGCAATTGATATGAAAACGCCAATGAAGATGTGGACAGGAAAACCAGCTGATTATTCTCGCTTACATATATTCGGAAATCCTGCTTATGTTATGTACAACACCCAAGAAAAATCAAAGTTGGATCCAAAATCCAGGGAATGCATTTTCTTAGGGTATGTTGATGGAGTCAAGGGGTATCGCTTGTGGGATCCCACAGCCCGCAAGGTGGTAATCAGCAGGGATGTTGTATTTGTTGAAAACAAGATACAAGCAAAAGAAGGTAGCACTTCAAAAGAAAAATCAGAGACTACTACAGTTGAAGTTGAAGAAATAGAAGAAGTTTCAGTTTCTTCTGAAGCAGCACCAGAGCACGAAGAACAAGAGCAAGCTGAGATCGAAACTACAGAAGTTCGACGGTCAATTAGGGAGAGAAGAGAACCAACTTGGCACTCAGATTATTCTATGGAGAGTAATATTGCATACTGTCTATTAACAAAAGATGGAGAGCCTTCAACCTTTCAAGAAGCTATGAAAGGCCAAGAATCATCTCTGTGGGTGGCAGCAATGCAAGAAGAAATTGAAGCTCTTCATAAAAATAAAACATGGGATCTTGTTCAATTACCACAAGGAAGAAAGGCCATTGGAAACAAATGGGTCTACAAGATCAAACGCAATGGTAATGATCAAGTGGAGAAGTATCGTGCAAGATTGGTGGTGAAAGGATTCGCTCAGAAAGAAGGTATAGACTTCAATGAGATATTTTCTCCGGTGGTTCGACTCACAACAATTCGAGTGGTCCTGGCGATGTGTGCTATATTTGACTTGTACTTGGAGCAGTTAGATGTCAAAACTGCATTTCTTTATGGAGAACTTGAAGAAGAAATTTATATGCTCCAACCAGAAGGTTTTGAAGAACAGGGAAAAGAGAACTTGGTTTGCAGGTTGAACAAATCTCTATACGGTCTCAAAAAGGCGCCGAGATGTTGGTATAAGAGATTTGATTCCTTCATTATAAGCCTTGGATACAACAGACATAGTTCAGATCCTTGTGTTTATTACAGGAGATTTGGTGATGAAGATTTTGTTATTTTGTTGTTGTATGTTGATGGCATGTTGGTAGCAGTCCCCAACAAAGATCGTCTCACAAATTTAAAGGCACAGTTGGCTAGGGAGTTTGAAATGAAGGACTTGGGACCAGCAAACAAGATTCTAGGGATGCAAATTCACCGAGACAGAAATAATAGGAAGATTTGGCTTTCTCAAAAGAACTACTTGAAGAAAATCTTGAGACGCTTCAAGATGCAAGACTGTAAGTCAATTTCTACCCCACTTCCTATTAATTTCAAGTTATCCTCAAGTATGTGTCCTAGCAATGAAGCAGAGAGGATGGAGATGTCTCGAGTACCTTATGCATCAGCAGTGGGAAGTTTAATGTTCGTCATGGTATGTACAAGACCTGACATTGCACAAGCAGTGGGAGTGGTTAATCGATACATGGCTAATCCTAGTAGAGAGCATTGGAATACTGTTAAGAGGATCCTGAGATACATCAAGGGTACCTCAGATATTACAATGTGTTATGGAGGATCAGACTTTACTGTTAAAGGATATGTTGATTCAGATTATGTAGGTGATCTTGATAAACGTAAGTCCACCACAGGTTATGTGTTTACTCTTGCTGTAGGAGCTGTAAGATGGGTTTCAAAACTGCAATCTATCGTGGCAACATCTACGACGAAAGCAGAATATGTAGCAGCTACACAAGCTAGCAAGGAAGCAATATGGATACAAATGTTACTGGAGGAGCTCGGGCACAAACAAGAGAAGATTGCTCTATTTTGTGACAGTTAGAGCGCTTTGCATCTTGCAAAGAATCCGGCATTTCATTCAAGGACAAAGCACATATCAGTTCAGTATCACTTTGTTCGTGAGAAGGTGGAAGAAGGCAGTGTAGATATTCAGAAAATTCACACTAATGACAACCTGGCAGATATGTTTACGAAGTCGATCAACAGTAACATGTTCATATGGTGTCGATCTTCTATTGGCCTAGCAGAAACGTAACATTGCAGTAATTGGGTAGAAAGGATGGTGTGAAGACTTAATTGATTCTCAATTAAATCTTCAAGTGGGAGAATGCAAGATAGTCAAAACGTGTTTTTAACGCGTAGTCAACAAAACGCGTTTTGAACGCGTAGTCAAAAAAGGAACAAAATGCGTTTTGAACGCGTAGTCAAAAAAGGAACAAAACGCGTTTTGAAAGCGTAGTCAAAAAGGGAGGTTCAATACGCGGATTTTACGCGTTTCTAGTTTTCTATAAATAGAAGACCTCTTGCCCTCATTTATCTCATCCCAGAAAGAGAGAGTAAGAATACAAAGAGAGTTATACATCAAGATAAATATTTTAGTCTTGAGTGTCCTCTTTAGTAGTTGTTCCTTTTACAAGAGAGAAGTGTTAATTGTTGTTTTCTCCTTGTATTTGAGAGCTGTGTACTCCATATTTTTATAGTGAGATCCTTCTACCCCGTGGTTTTTTCCTTCTATCATTTAGAGGGGTTTCCACGTAAAATTCTCGTGTCCAATTTATTTTAATTATTTCATCATATCAAACTTTAGTTGTGGTGCTTCCTCCCCCCAACAATATAAAGGAAGGAATACATTCATTCGCAGTCTGGTAAACTAAGCTTCTGTTATGTGCATGATTCGATAAAGGATCAGACCATAAATACATATTATAATTAAACTTATCCTACATTTCTGCAAAAGATTATTTTCACATCTCGAATACCACCACTAACTGATCATATCTTCTTTTATGTATATTGGGCTTATACTATATAAATCTGTGGTCCTTGCATTAACATGATGTTCAAATTCCAAAATCTGAGATGCCCAAAGAATGAAATATTCATTCACATAACCAACACACTATTCCTTAATAACAATTCACTGTTAGAAAACAGAATATTCTGTTCCTGAAGGCAAAATATGCTCTATATTAAAGCATATAGATCGTTAAGTTCAAGTATATATAGACTTTAATTTGTGGCAGATATAGCGTTTAATCACCAGCAGGGTTCGATTGAATTCAACATTTTTATATGTGCAGCATAAATTTATATGTAAAAAATTATTACAACAAAAAGTAGTAGGGTTGAATTCCTAATTTTAAAAATATAATGGGTTCAATATAAAAAATCTTAAATATAACATTGAACTCATAACATTCAAATCTTGGATATACCCCGTATATCAGTGGTAGATGCAATATGCACACATTAGGTTAATCTCACCGAGTATTTTTTAACACACACACATGTGTGTGTGTCGCATGTGCGCCTAGCCTAGGCGTCGTCGAGATCGCCTATGCGCTGGCATCTGCCCCCCCCCCAATCCAGGCTATTCCACGCCCCGAGTCGATCACATTTCGCTATGTTCTTCATCTTAAAAGAAGCACATGTCCCTCCACGCACTCTGTAGACGAGGCGTGAGGGGCCGATGTCAAATGCTAGACATCTATAAGTGACCTACCATGGTGGTCTTTTGTTGTGGTATACAGGCGCCATGCACCCGGGCACCATGACACTGGTGCATCCGAGAACGGTTCCTTCGGGGGCCTTTTCCGGTGTCGAATAGCTAATTCAGAACTGGTACAAACAAAAAGAATCTAACTATTTAGTTAAAACAAAGCACCACCAACAGAAGGAACGAGATCACACCTAAGACGGACCGACGGGCCTATCTCAAAGTCCAACTACGAGCTTTTTGAATTCATAGAATGTAAATTTTATAAAAGTAGAAATAAACAACTAGATATACATAATGGAATATTCATTTATCAACATTATTAGAATGATTGTTAATTTGGGTGGTTGATATTGAAATAAATTTGACCCCTTTCGTTTTCAGAGTCCTAATTAAATTCCGTAGGACCTTAAAATTATTTCCCCTCCATTATAGTTTTTCAGTTTGTGGTACAAAGATTGGCATGTGATATTGGATCATAAATTTGATTTATTGTTACTTTGAGTAACCTAATGTCTACAAATTAAAAGCCTAAAAAGTTATATTTACTATTTAATGACAAGTTGGAATTTGAATATGCCACAAAAAAAAAGAAGATTGTAGAGCTATTTGACAAATCTATTAGCTCCCTACCTATTCATTAGTGTAACTACATAATCTGTAACACCGTGAAATTTTCTAAGCTAAGACTCGGATCATCTTTCTTATACGTATGAGATTATACTAAGTGATTCTAACTTTGCAAATAAGTATTACGGTCAATTCCTTAGCGTGATAATAGATTTGAGATGAATTAAGGTCACAAGAATCCCTTAGTACAAAGTTGAGTTGAAACCTTCGTTACCGATCGGGTCTTGATATGAGATTTTATAGAGTTAGGTGATCCAATGACTTCTAAGTTGTGAATGAATGGAATCCCATGATTGTGTTTCTTGAGAAATTCCTTAAATTTAACATATTTTACATAATATTGCAAAATTGATGTTTTCTACGAACTTGTTTCTTGAACAAATGATTTAAACTAGTTATTTCATAAACCCTAATAATATTTTGACTAATATTAGATGGATATGCCTAAGGATTGAGTCTAGAGCCTTGAACTTGTGAATGCTTGATTGTGATTAGGATGTGAGCATAATGATAGTCCTGATGGAACTTGATAGTCCTTTATATTTTCATAATTGAACCCAATTGAATGGTCTCAACTAAATGTTGTCATAATGATTGTCCCAACTACTCTTAAATAAATGATTGGGAATGATTGGAAGATTGTTGGATATAACTGATGAACTAATAAGAGTCCATATGAGACTTGTTGATTGGTTGATTGAAATTGATTGTCTAATGAACATTGAGTCTTGGGAGGAGTATCGAACACCGAATTGGGTGAGAGTAAAATCCTATAATAACGTAGCCAGCATAGCAGAGGATTGAACCGTTAAAGTCGGATGCTTTCCTTTATTTGTCCTGAAAAGGTAGGATTTGATTGATTGATTAGATGATTTCCTTTACCCTGGCAAAGTATTGGGTGATTATGGCAACAACAATGAGCTTGTTGTACGATCACTGGCTCATAAGTGATTATTTTCAAATAAGAGAAACTCCCATATAGGTCTTGATAGTATTATGAATTGATTGAATTGTACATGATTGGTCTTTATCTAAACTTTATTCTTGCTTTAGACTTATGACATCTTAATTGAGTTTCTTAGTCTTGATTGATTTACTTGAGTTGATGTTATTCTACCTTGATGCATGTTTCATTCAGTCATATTACATACTCATACATTCCATGTACTGACTTCCATTTGGACCTGCATCATTTCATGATGCAGAGACAGGATCTAGAGATCATCAACAGGCGCACCAAGATGTATCATGATTTGAGTGAAGTTTATTGGTGGAATGGTATGAAAAGGGACATAGCAAAATTTGTAGCTAAGTGTCCAAATTGCCAACAAGTTAAAGTTGAGCATCAAATACCGGGAGGTCTAGCCCAAGATATTGAAATTCCTACTTGGAAGTTGGAAGATGTGAATATGGACTTTGTAACGAGCTTACCTCTTAATAAGAAGCGATATGATTCCATTTGGGTTGTTGTAGATCGGATGACTAAGTCGGCTCATTTTCTACCGATTAAGACTTCTTATGGTGTCAAAGATTATACTAAGTTGTATGTTTGTGAATTGGTAAGACTTTATGGTGTTCCCTTGTCCATTATATCAGTTCGAGGTAATTCACTTTGCACTTTTGGAAGTCATTTCAAAGCGGTCTTGGTACAAAGGTTAAGTTACGTACCTCTTTCCATCCTCTAGAGGATATATTGAGGGCATCTGTTATTAATTTTTAAAGGGAGTTGGGATGAGAATTTGCCATTGATTGAGTTTGCCTACAATAATAGTTATCACTCTAGCATCCAAATGACGCCTTTCGAAGCATTGTATGGGAGGAGATGTAGCTCCCCGATGGGATGCTTTGAAGTAAGTGAGATGGCCTTAATTGATCCAAATTTGGTAATAGATGCCATGGAAAAGGTCTAATTCTTAAGGGAGAGAATTAAGATGGCTCAAAGTCATCAAAAGTCTTATTCAGATGTTAGTAAAAGAGACCTTAAGTTTGAAGTAGATGATTAGGTCTATTTTAAGATTTCAACCATGAAAGGTGTAATGCATTTTGGCAAGAAAGGGAAATTGAGTCCAAGGTACGTTGGACCTTATAAGATATTGAGACGTGTTGGTAAAGTGGCTTATGAGTTAGATTTGCTATTTGAGTTAGATATGGTTCACCCGGTGTTTCATGTGTTTACGTTGAGGAAGTTTGTGGGTGATCCAAATTTCATTGTACCATTGGAAGATGTAAGCATTGAAGAGAATTTGACTTTTGAGGAGATTCCAGTGGAGATCTTAGACCGACAAGTTAAGAAGCTAAGAAACAAAGAAGTTGTGTCCGTCTAAGTATTATGGAGGATTCAACACGTAGATAGTGCTACTTAGGAATCAGAGGTGGATATGATGAAATGATAGCCGTACCTCTTTTCCTATACTAAAGCCTAATGTAGTAAGTTGTTCTTATTCAAGCTAATTGAACTTTTACATATTCAGTTCTTCCTATGTCATTCATATGCATGCATGCTCATGAAATTTGATTTTTAAAGCCATGTTTTATGTTGAGTTGAGATTTTCATGTTCTATTCATTTTAAAGTGTCATTATATTCATGTTGGGTTGCGAGTCCCCTTTTCATGTTCTTCCTATGATAATTTAATCTCATTTGAGGATAAATATTCTCAAGGGGGAGATATTGTAAGACTTCGAAAGTCAAAAAATTGAAACTAAAGAGAAATCTTTAAAAGAATTGACTGGACACAATATTACGACTCATCCTATGACTCGTATAGATTTCTAGACTCGTAGAGATAGGTCATAGAGGGAGTTGATGTGTCTCCAAAATACGGCATTTACGATGCCCAAAACAAGGAGTTGTTGTAAGTTTTCAAGCGCATTTTGTTAGTTTGATATGTGTTTTTAGTTTGTTTTCAGGAAAATTGAAGCATGCTTGGGTTGATGTTATTTGGCATGGTTCATATGGAAATTTGATTGACTTGAAGAATGTTGGTATCTTGGTGTTGAGGTGAGGTCAAAAGGAAAGCAAAATATGTAAGAAGTTCTAGGTTGACCTGAGTTTGGGAAGGTTTCGCGATAACGTGAAAGGAGAACTTAATGAATGAACTTCACCGGACCTTAACGGACATTGTACTGGACATGTGGAGGTGGAAGAACCATGTTTTGACCAAGTATGCACACCAATACATCCACCACAGACCGTGGTGTGCAATACTAGTCATGAAGAAGCTCCTTCATTCGTGAAAAAGGCTCCCAAGAAGGTTGCGAAGAAATTGGCTAAGGCTCACACCAAAGAAGCCTCACCACGTGTTGTGGTCCTCACCACTGGCCATGATGGGCACCGTGGGGGTGTTTCCAGTCATCAAAATTCCAAGGGAAGAATGGTCAAGGACAAGGCAAGCACCAAGAGCCAAAGCAAGGAGCAGCATGGCCAAGGAGACCACCAATGGCCTCACCATGAGCCGTGGTCCTCACCACTACCCATGGTGGGATGGTCAGACATAAAATGCTAAGGAAATGACCAAGGAAGTCCACCACTAGCCGTTGTTGCTCCCATCCAGCACCATCAATGTCCAAAACAAAGTTGATTTCCAAGTTCGTTTAGGATTAATTTTAGGTTTCTATAATTACCCTCTTGTGTTATATTTTTAGGCTACACCTTTCTTAAACTTTTTACACATTTTTCCTATTGTTTGAATGCTAGAATACACGACTAAAAACTATAATTTAGAGTTGGATTCATTGATCAAAAGCTACTGGACACACAACTTAGATTCTTTGAGTTCTAGTTTTGTGATTTAAATCTAAATCTTCTTCTTTTATTGTGAGTTTGATTCATTGTTATTTGTAAGCCTTCCAATACATGATTTGTTCATATTTTATTGAGTTATTCACCATAATTATGCAAGGCTAATCCCACAAATAGGGTTGTGGGAACCATGACGATTTAACTAGAATAGGCAAACGTAGGATTGATATTTGTGAATTGTTTTTGCATGTATTGTGATTTCCTTAATAAAAATACTTCCTTAGTGAGTGCACGAATTATAATAACATTCCCGTATTCATTTCTTGAACGGTAGGGAGGTAGTGATTAGGAAAAGACTATTATAACAGTAATTCGAAGAGTCTGGCTTCGAAAGAAGGGATAAACTTTGTCTAAGTTACTTGAGACAGGAAGGAGATAGTATTCTGAGATCAAGGGCGAGGGTTAGTAAAATATACATTCTGAGACCGAGAGGAGATGAATGAGATACGTCTGAGAAGGATCAGGAGGTGAATTAGATGTTACCAAACTCGCTAGATTTTGCATGCAATACAATGAACGATATCATTAATACGATTAGTCTATTAACTTACAAGTCATAGGGAACACAATCCTAGTCTAGTCTTTATATAGTTTTCAACTTCGATCTTGTTTATTTGTCACTGCATTATTATCTTGTTTCCGAAACACAACCAAACCCCCCACTTTTACATTATGCAAGTTTATTTTCGAGAAGTAGTAACTACGATTGAATAGTGATAGCTAATAGATTTATTTCAACCTATTCCTTGTGGGTTCGACCCCGACTCTTAGTTGGGTAAAATATACTGCTAACAATCGTCTATATCTCTTTAGAGAGGTATAATTGAATATTATCAAAATAGAACCATTTCCTAGTTTTACTGTTTATTTTTGTTTTTGGTTACTACAAGGCTTAAGTTAGTGCAAACCCTAATCAAGGAGTGATCAAGTAACTTACTTCGGGCCGCGACGTTAAATTAGGCGCTTCATGGGAGGCAACCCACGTGGAAACTTGCTGAAGTCTGAGTAATCAAGTACATTAGGTCGTATCATGACAATAAATCAGGCGTTTCATGGGAGGCAACCCATGTGGATACTTGATGAAGTTCGAGTAGTCATATAACCTACTACTGATGCCTAGGGCATCGCAGGTGATCACTTCCCTTGTTTTCAGTTTTGGTGTTTTTGAGTGCATTGGGGATAATGCACAAATTTTAATGGAAAGTGGGGCATCCTGAAACCCTTTGGAATTTTTCTTGCCATGTTTCTTTTCTTTGAAGGTTTATTATCTAGTAGAACTGGCATGTTTAGGTTTTTTGTATGAATACAAGTGTCTATAGGAGTTTGTAGTATGCCCGTCAAAGTAAAGAAAAAAATGCCCCCCATTCAAAAATTTGTGAATGATTGTGTGATTGCATCTCAAATGTGATAACTGATTTGCTAGGATCTTTGTAACATTGTACATGGTGATTTCCTAGTTATGACTATGTTGATTAGGGCTAAAGAGCATAAGATCAGTGCCATGTGTATGTGAGATAAATTTATATAGTTTGATTGATGCATTTATAAGCTAGAACTTGTCTGGTTAGTCTCATTAAAACAACTGGATAGCTGGATTAGGATAGGATTATAGGCCTTAGTTGATAATGAGTCGTTTAGCCTAAATTTAACCAACCAAATGAAATTGTAACCTTTGAACCAAAAGTTTGAGCTTTAGTGAACCTTTTCTTTGATTAACCAAAATTCTCCTTCCCTTATTGTCTGTGAATCTCTATTTTCCTGGTCCCTCCAAGGACAATGTGTACCTAAACTCAGGCCAAAAGTCTAAGTTGAGAGTGTCTATATAAGGAGAATCAGTTTTATGAACCTTTATCTTAGCTCTAGTCCCTCCTAGGTGATTATGTACTTCAACTTAGGCCAAAAGTCTAAGTTGAGGGTGGCTACCATAAGGAAAGGAGAAAAGTTAGGGTATGAAAAGAATGGTGGAAAGGGAACAAAATAAAAGCATAGGTTCTAGTTGTAAATGAAAAAGAAAATAAGTGCAAAAGTGAGTCATAAAGAAAGAAAAAGATTGAACAAAAGCGGAAACCATAATCGAGAAGAAAGAATGAGGGAATAAGGGAACAACAAGAGTTTTGGGGGTTGAATACAAGTAGCTAAGTCAAAGTACCATTTGAAAGGGCAAAGTAGTCAATTTTACCTTAAATGTACCTTACCTGATCCCTAGCCTATGTTACAAGCCTAAAAAATCCTATTGTGATCCTAAAAAGATTATTCAAGAGTTGAAGTGTTGAAAATAAGGGTAGGCCTATGGCCTTTACGTGTGCATTGTTGAGCTTCTTTTGAGAGTGCGAGTAATCTTGTTTCACTCTCTGTTTTTCTTATATACACTGATGAGAGACTTCTTTGTAGTGAGGGCACTGTGATTGTGTTGTTTGGTTACTACATTGACTGGTCTATGACTATTTTCATTGATTTAATTAAGTTATGGATAGGACAGTGTCATGAAGTAATCCTCGTGAGTTGGTTAGAGCTTGAGTGCATTGCATGAGTGTTGTTGGGAATAGGTTTTATGTAGCGGGGATGCTAGATGTTTCCTATGAGTTGCTTGTATGTAAGGCCTCGTAAGTCGAAAAGTTGGAACTAAGGAGAAAAGTCTCAAAATTTTGAACCCATCAGTTTGAGTGAGTACCTCTACGGCTCATAGAGATTCCCACGGCTTGTAAGGTTGGGTCGTAGAGTGACCCTTCGAACAAAAGTTGAAGTTTCCTCAAGAGAGGTTCTACGATCTTCCAAGACGAGTCGTCCCCAAGGAGACGGGTCATAGAAATCCCTCGTCAACCAGAGTTCAGGGGCTTTGTTCAATGTTTCCCTAAGACCAGGATGATGACTTGACAGGATGGCTCGTAGAAGCAATGACGGGTCGTAAGAATCACCAGTCCTAATACTTCAGAGGCTAGTGTATTTTCAAGTTTTCAAACCTGCAAAACGGGTCATTTGGACTATGTTTTATGGTCGTTCATAAACTTCAGAGACTATGTTTTAGGCTCTTTTCTTAGGCCTGCAGGACAAGTCATTTGGACGACTCGTCGTTACGTCGACGACCCTTATAAGGGTATCCGTAGGGCCAATTTCCATATTTAAAAGGACAATTGTGTCTTTTCCAAAATTTGGGTCAATGAATCTAGACACTTTTATGGACAAGTTTAAAGTTTGTAAACACTCTTCTCTTCAAGACCCCCTCCTATTCAATTCATTCTCTCAAAATTTCCAAGGCAAGAACTCACAAGGTCCCTCAAGGTTTCTCTCAAAATTCAGGCTAGGGTTTCCAATTTGATCAAGGTTCTTTTTCAATTCCTAGTGAATTCAATCAAGGTATGTGGGTTTTCATCCATGAGTCCTTCCACCCATGGAGCCCAAATATTTTCTCAACCTAGTATTTCAATTCAAGATGATGAAATCTTATGGGCTTTTACATGATAACTTTAAATTCATAGATTATGATTTATTTGAAGTTTCTTTACATATATTGATGGATATTGACTCTTGATTTCATGAAGTTATGATGTTATTAAAGTGCCTATATGAAGGCTTGAAAAGAGTTTTAAGACATATATGGTGGGTTGCTTTAAGAATGTGTATTTTATGCATTTCCCTTACTCTCATGCATGCAAGAATTCTTTAAAGGCATTGAAAGGTTTTTACCAAATGAACCCACCTAGTTTCTTATGATGAAGTAAAGTTGAAATGAAGTGGACTCCAATGAATGTTTTGAAGAAATGATTATGAATGGGAGTTTTTATGAAATGATTGATTGATGAAGGGCTTCTTAGCCAAAGTAAGGTTTCAATGTGAAAGGATAATTCTCGCATTGAATCAAATGAAAGGATTTAACGAGCTATCCACCGATTGATGTTTTAATGTTAAAGTTATATAATGCTTATGCTATATTGATGTTTAAATGTTATTCCACGGGACTTGACCTAGCACCGAATGTAGCATGTAGATGGAGGCTCGACCGAAGGGGTCCATAAATAAAGTCTCATATTGCATTAACCATGTACCACCATAGGGGCCCTTGTCGGCTATTTTAGGATAGTGGATTCACGATTAGTCATTAAAGTTAAAGTTAAAAAATGTGTTGATTGGAATTCTACCTGGCAAGTTGACTCCACCTGGCCAGAGTTGAACTCAAACCCTATCTGATCTCATCATTCTTTGTCAGGCAATTTTCGCTGTGTTTTTAGTTTTCCATAGGTTCTGTTTCTCTCTTCTTTTTGTTTTTATTTTCAAAAAATTGGGCCCTTATAGTGTGTTTCTCTATTTTATTTTACAATTTACCCTTGCTGACGAAATCAATGTCATTTCCTTATGATCATATCTTCTACCGTTCTACGGGTGAGTTTTCATCTGAGGGTTATTCTTAGACCTTCTGTGTGAATTTTCATGTTGGCTGGACCATTTGGCCTTTCTATTGTTTAATCTTTCTACCACAATTATGTCTCAATCTTGAACAAGTTGGAGTCGGCTATATGAATCCTCATTGACCGTGTTACTTCTAAACTTATCTCAAGTCAATATTATACAAAATTAGCCAGACCACTTTAACCTTTCTAATTTTGAAAGATACCCACTCTGTTCTGACTTTGCATTTTCTGCATGAAACCAGTATTATCAAAGGCATGCTAAAGCCTTGAAGCGAAGCTCAAAACGTGTTGAGTGCTTCACCTTGCTTAAAAACTGAATTTAATGGACCAGTATCAGAAACTTCGATTTTCATCAGATTTCGAGCAACTGAAACTCCATAAACGGATCTAATTGCATCAAGCCTTGAAGTAGTAGTGAGAGTGTGAACATCTGCTCTACCAGCTCCATGCTGTGTACAAAGAAATTCTAAAGTGATGTATTTCTAAACATGTGCTTGAACACGAGAGAATAAGTAATAAAAACAATAAAGGAACATAACATTGTCAAACAACTAACCTTTCTACAAGAGAAGCTCACATGTGTGTGATGAATTGCAAACCTACTAATAAGGTCAACAATTTTTGGATAGTCATCGGCAGAATTCTGAAGGGTTTTCCTTCGCGCAGCCATGTTATAAAATAAATTCTCAATCTGGGGAAAAAACAACCAAGCAAAAGTTCTTGTAGCAATTATTATAGCTTCACACATAAACAGAGAAAGTATTAATGAACTTCCGAATTAAGGACAGTTCAATTAGTGGAACTAAGCTTTTTCATAGAAAAATAAAGACTTAATCAAACTTGAAGCCAGAATGCTTCTGAGCTAGGTCTTATATACCATTTTAAAAAATAAAAGTTCTATTGCCTTCATTGTTCCCACATCCCAATGTCCATCAAATTATATATGAGGACTTAAAGATAAAGAGCAAAACACGATCATAGAATCTAGGAAACAAGACGTTGCCATCATACCATTATCTGGGTACCCTTGACAGCAGCACAAGCTTTTGGCTCATCCACCATCAAACCATCTCTATATGTTGCCCTGGAAGATCCCAAGGAAGAAAAAAAAAGTTATACCAACAATTTACTTTTTCTCTAAATCATATAATGACTATTTAGATAAAAATGAACATGAAGCAAAGGCACATTCAGAATATAAGCTTGTTGGTTTCGATCTTTAAAGTTCTTAGCACAGAACTTATTGTACTTTTGATTCATGGGTCCAGAATATATAAATTAGTGGCTTTTCACATATATATCCATGTTCCATGTTGACAATAGTGGGTTCGGTAACCTGCAGCTAATAAGCTACATTCGTCACTAACGTGAAGAAACCTAAAAAGAAAACAACAAAAGCCTGCTAGGGAATAACTCTCAAAACTCCGAGGCAAACTAAGTTGCTGTGAAAGAAAACATTACGGGGAAAAAATACTTTGAGAAAGAAAGATGAAATTACTAAAAGCACAACCTACATACAAACAAAAAAAAATTTAAGGGAAAGCATATCATACGCAATGAAAATGTTTATCATGCATGATGTAATTCCCTAACACAATACAACATATATTCCTGTGAGGTATTTCATTTTCAAGGATGGAAAAACAACTACTCTTGTACACATTATATCACCTGTATCCATGCAACTGGCCCATAGTAATGGTGGTGACAGTGACATGACCCACATATGTCATGCTAGCCAAGGCTTCTCCTCTAAATCCCATCGATCTAATGGACTGCAAATCTTCAAATTTACTCAGCTTGGATGTTGTATGCCTCTCGCATAAAATTGGCAAATCTTCGTACTATAAAAAAAAAACATAAAAAAGGAATCAAAATAAAATCTTTCAGTGGAGAAGCATAGGAGTCAAAATATATATATAGCGGTGGTTGAGTATTAGTACTTCCACTGCCCCAAAATATTTGGCAATTTCAGTAATAATACTTAAATGTGCAGTTTCGGAATATTTAAATTAAACTTAAGAAAATAAATTTAACTGGAAAAGTTGTTTAGAATGAGAACTGAGAAGCGTACACGGATTCCATGGCCATCGTCGGAAACTTGGATAAGTTTAAGACCACCATCCTTAACAACAACGGAAATAGAGGTGGAATCAGCATCCAGGCTGTTCTCAATGAGCTCTTTGACGGCAGACACTGGCCGTTGGATGACTTCCCCAGCCGCGATTCTGTTAACCACAGATTCCTCCAGACGCCGAATCTTCGGTGGCTCCTGGGGAATCGAGGCTGGAATGGGTTCATCTTCCATTTCCACTTCAATAATAGCTTGTTCAATTTCCATGGCCACGCTGCTCTGCTATGTAATAATGTGGCGGAGGGGCAGTCATGGAGAAGGAGATTAAAATTTCACAGACATGCTGCAGCTGTACTAGCATGGCCACGCTGCTCTGGTTATTTGCTTGATTGCTTCGTTATTTGTGCTTGTATTCCAACAAAAATTTCATGGAGTAGGAAGTAGTCATTCTTTTCATTTTTGTGTATACTAATGAGAATTACATTCTCTCAGTCAGGAAACATCTTGCTTCGATATTTTATCAGTTTTTACCATGTTCTTGATTTTCAGTTGAGATTAGGTTTTTTGGCATCTTTGGTTTATTGAGTAATCAAGAAAAGTAAATTTTAGCCTCCGATTTTTTGGCTTCTTTTGAACTCCTATTTGCTCAACTGCTGTCTTGCGTATAGCATGATGTCTTCATCACTAGTTTAGTGGAATAAAGCAAAACAGAGACAATGCATACCTTCCATTTTTGCTTCTTTTCATAATGAATGCATGCAGAAAAGCACAAATAAAACGTTTGATGTAGGGGTGGGGGTGTACCATATCCAATCTGACCATCTTCACAGCCAGCACTAGCAAGAAGCTTCCCTTGGGATTGTTTTCCCAGGCAAAAACAAAAAAAACAGAACTTGTACCTGTTTCATACTTTGGTTCTTTGGGGGTAGGGGCCAGGGAATTTCATTCTCAAATCAGAAACTGTACATTTGTACATCCTTTTGCTTCAAGGAAAGCCACATCAAAATTCTCCTAGGTTTAACATCTCTCAAAAATTCTGTAGAGCTTTTCCAGTGATGCAACCTAGAAAAAGACAGTAGATGATCAATAGCATAAACATGTGCGACTCAAGATAACATCTTTAAAAAGAAGAGTAGAAAGACGGGGAAGGAGCGGGTGAGGAGAGATCAAATATCTGCTAGGAAAAAACCACACTAGAGATTTATGCTTTCTCTCCTTTTCATTTTTTGGTTTCCTATTCGTGCCCTTTGGAAATATAGGAATGAGAAAGATTGTGACACTAAATCATAATAGGAAAATATGTAAAGCAAGAGATGGCAACGAAGAAAAGTTTTACTTATATGGTACCTGAACAAAAGTTCCATTTGTAGCCATAGAATTAGGGGGCTTGAAGAAGAGCCTGAGGGAGGGAAACAGAACATGCTGAATTGACCATTCACGTTGAGCCCAGACATTTTCGGCCTCCAAAAGTAATGCTTCCTCAAATTCAGCCTCCATGGTATCATTCTCTTAGTAACAGCAAATTCAGAAGTTAGTCCTAGCTAAGAAACGATCCACAAGATTAATATGAAAGAAACACATAGTAATGTGTTGGGAGGAGACATAAATAACAGTAACACTCAGTGAATGTCATAAATATATAGAATTCAGAATTATAGTCATTACTGTTAGACTAGCAAGTGTGTTATGATAGAGATAAGTATCAAATGAAAGTATTTGTAACCACCCTCATAGTCATTTTATGATTTTTGCGTGTTTTGCCTATTTTACCCCTTTTCGTAGGTTCAGTACAATATTTGTGGTTTGCAGGGATGGGCGACATGGCTCCCAAAGTGGTTGGACGAGATTTGGATAAGTTATTCATTTTGAAAAGTTGAAATGGTTGGACAAAGTCAATATTTGAGGAAGATGAGCTCGAATGGAATTCCACCAGTTCCGTTAGTCCCGAAGGATCATCTTTGAGTTAGTTGGACTATTGTTTCGGGTCCTGAGGTATTCGGATGGGTTTCAAGTCATTATATGGGAAGTTTGGAAATTTAGAAGTTAAGAGTTGACTTCAGTCAACATTTGGTCAAGATGACCCTAGATGGGTGATTTTATGGTTCCAACTAGTCTGGATCGTGTTTTATGATTGATTTGCACAATTGGTTTGCGTCTGGAAGGTCTCAAATGAGTATTGGGTGTTCGTTCAGAGTTTGGTGTTTCGACGTTGTTGAGTTTCAATGGTACTACCTAAAGCAAATGAGCTCCAAATGGAATTTGGATTGAACCTTTATATCTGTATCGTAATTTTCGAAATTATTGCATAAAGAGTCGTCATATTTCGAGTTCGTATAAGACAAATATGCTCATTTTAGTGTTGGGAAGGATTGTTGGCGCTGGTGCGACCACAGAAATAGATACACATCCACAAAGCCATAGCTACAGAAATCAGACTGTATGCGTGAAACCGCAACTGCGGAACTGGCACCGCAAGTGCAATGCCAACAACAACAACAACATACCCAGTGAAATTCCACTAGTGGGGTCTGAGGAGGGTAAAGTGTACGCAGACCTTACCACTACCTCATGGAGGTAGAGAGGTTGTTTGCGTAGGTGCAATGCAAAAAAAATGATCGCGAAAACGGAAATCGCTGAGATAAAATCTCAGATCGTGTTCTATTTGGTATTTTCAACATTTGGGGAGCTCCAATAAAGGCAATTTTCGATGTATTTTTCTCCTATGATCAACTAGCACGTGATTCGAATTCAAATTTAGTCATTTTGCAATAATACCCATTATTGTCACACTTAAATTCATGGTTATGAATGTGGGAATATTGATTTTTAGCCTTAGGTGTATAAAGTATGATCTTTTGTCAATGGGGAAGGCAATCTTCAAGATTTTTGTCGCGAGGGTAAGATTTTTAACTCCCTGATTGGTATTTTTTAAAATGATACTCCCTGATTGGTATTTATTTTCTGATTTGTTGATTATTTCACCGTTTAAACCACGTCTGAGCATAGAACTGGAGATTTCGGACCTAAAGATTAAGAAATTGTATTTTGTTGGTTTGACGGTTGATTTGAGCTCCGTTTCTATGAAATTTTATATTCAAGTTTCTTACATTATGGGTAACATGATTTTAAAAAAAAAATCTTGTTTTTCCCTTGTGATTTCAACCCCATTTTCAAAATGGTTTTCGACAATAGATTCCTAATACTCCAAGGAACATTTTCATGTAGAAATTTCCAGACTTTGCCTTCATTTTCGGATCGGGTTTTTGGGTCGGTTCGACCCGGATTTCAAAAACTATGATTTTGGTGTCCTTAGCTCTGTAATTTGATTAGGGATTCATATTTGATTAGATTCTTACGATTCGGAGCATCGACGGAAGGTAAAGATCCAAGTTTCGGAGTAGTCGGGTGCGATATCTAGGCAACTGAAACTCTAAACCTTAGTAAGCTTTGTAGAATGCGTATTCTTGTTACGTGCTATTTGATTTGATTAAATTTGGTATTGGGATGATCACAAATCAGAAAAATACTTGAAATTGAGCATTCGAAGATATGTAAAAGGAAAATTTATCTAATGAATCGAGCTATTTGATCTATCTGACTTAGTTGTCTCGTTGTGAAGCTTACATTGTGATATCTACGACATGAATTGCATATGATATTGGACTTCATTCCTTCCCATTGATTGTATGAATATTCTCATTTGCATTTGGGTTGATGTATACCATTGAGATCCTAATTGATGAATTCGCCTTGATGTAAACCATTGAGATCCTAATTGATGAATTCGCCGATGTGAAATGGTTTCAGCATAATGAAAGAGGAAAACAAAAAGGATTCAAAGGACGTGTCACGCCCTGTGGTTGTTATACTATTACATCGGGGGATGTGCCACGCGCCGTGGTTATATTATTGTATCGAGGGACATGCCACGCGTTGTGGTTGTTATATTTTTGCATAAGCGGGATGTGCCACACGTCGTGGTTGTTATTTTACCATCACATTAGGCATTCAACGCGACTTGACTATCTGAGTATTTGCCCTTCTTATGTGAGCTGTTGAGACTGAAATATGTGTGATATTGACATTATCTATTGAGTTGTGGAAACATACCTGACTTATGTGTTACATGAGCTATATCTGCATATAGAAATAGTTAGATTGGGCTGCTCTGCTTGCAGATTGTATTATGGAGGTTCGGATAGGGTGTCAGGAGTACCTGTTCTATTTAGCTTTATATGTGTTTACTGTATTACTTGTTAAGTACCGTGTTGTTTGGTACTCACCCCTTGCTATTTACACCTGTGTAGGTTCTGAGCTCAGACAGTGATTCAGATTTCTCCTTCCTTCATCCGCGGCTTTTGGAGTTACATGAGAGGTAGTTGTTGACGCCGGCGATCTCTCTCGTTTCTTTTACATGCTTGTTCCATTTGAGAGACAAACACATTTTTGAAACTTGTATTTATTTCATTTCACTGTAATAGAGGTTTGTATATGTGACAATCAATCCTTTGAGGTATTGTAAATGACTAAGACTTCTGCAAATTTTCGTGTTTATCTATCTATTATATTGTTTTTGCTTATTTCCACTTAAATTGAGTTTTGGGCTGACTTGTCTCGGTGGGTTGAGACGAGTATCATCAGACCCGTATTCGGACCATGACAAATTTACTCTCCTTAACGGATTCAGAGTCGGATTATGGTAATATCTTATGATAGTTGCAATCCTAACTGTATTTTGGGTTGATATGAGGTGTTTATATGGGTCAAGACATTGAAAAGGCAAAGATTGTAGGATTGCATTACTCTATGATTACACTGCCTTGAAATGTGTATTTGTTGATTTGGGATCAGAGTTGCATGCCTGCACATAATGCATTGCATTTCATATGAATCGGAGTTGCATGCCTGTCCAATATCATGTATGGAACGGAGTGGCACGCCTGCCTAATATTATGTACGGAACTAAGTGGCAAGCATTCCCAAAATCATGTATGAAACGAAGTGGCATGCTATCCCGAGGTAGCTGCTTAGTTGATCCGCATTTCCTAGATCTCTCCCATCCGCTTATTTTGTCCATGCCTTTTGTATTTCAAGACAATGTAGTAGTTATTATCGAACTGTGATACGCTAGAGGCTTGTACTAGTGACACAAAGTTTTGGGATGAGTCGTATCTATTTTTCCGCATATTTTATGAGTTTTATGAAAAATATCGTTTTATGAATTATCTTGATTCTTAAATGTTTATTCCAAGTGTTCCTACTTCATATTTCGTTTTATTACTTTGGGTTGGCTGACCTATCGGTGCACTTACCCGATTTTGGATCGTGACAGTGCCCAGGTCACAAGAATATCTATCTCCAATATTATCCCAACATAGCTAGCATGTTATAAGTTGGTCTTTCTTTTTTTTTTAATCCTTGGTTAAGTTGGTCCATCTTCCTGTGGCTTCTACTTTTGGATTGCAATACAAGCTGTTTCATAGCATTTAGCTGATTAAAGCTAATTGCTATCTTAAAAAATGAAAGTTGCGAAGTTTAAAGCACAGCTATCGCTGCTTATGCCTAATTGGTATCCCTAATTCTCTCACTGGCAATGCTGAATATGGCAATCTCAACAAGGTAAAACAAAGAGCTGTTAATTTACAGAAGGGCCCAGCGATCCTAAAGTATAATGATTTCTTAAAGTGCCAAATTGCAGTAGGATCTGGCTGTCAATGACGCAGACTAGGAGTGCAGCTCCTTCACTAGGACCAACAGGAACCCTTGCTACCCTGCAATAAGTACATGCCAGTCATAATGGAATTTGTTTTTCAGAATAGTTGCTTACCTATGTTTTCTACAGAAGTTCCTTCTCCACCACTTGAAAGCACTCTCTTTCTGTAGAATTTCAAGCCATCACCTGAGGGATTAGGCAATAATGGTGGATGCATGGCATAAAAACTTCCTAGGGCAGCAGCAATTGTCTGAAAACAAATTTTCTCATCCTCCCAGTCAACCTACAAATTAACAGAAGTAAAACGACACAGTTGAGCAAGATGGGACAGAAGGAGTAACAATTTAGTCTTGACCTATCTACCAACATTTGTAGCTTTGGGATGTCAACAATGGCCCTCAAATTTCATGAAAATATAAATTTGTTCAGTGAAAAAACAAATTTTACCGCCAATTCACATAAAGCAACTCTGATTATCCACACAAACTACATAGAAACCATAAGAGCCACAATAATAGGCAATATATATCCCCCAATAAGGCAACTGTAATATCACATGCTTAGATTAAAATTCATCAAATCCTAATACCTCCATATACTTCCTATGGATTGGTAATAAAGAAAAATAGCCTTTCATCTGGTTAAGAGGGACTTGGTAGTGAGAGAAGGAGGAGGAAGAATTCAGCAGCCATCTCTTTTTGCATTACACAGTGGAAGCAACTATGGAATCTGTTTTTCAATATTTTCAACTTCTCTTTTATCAAGCCTTTCAGTTTGAAAGACATGTTGACTCTTTGGGACAAAACTGGGATCAGTAAACCAGAAAGAAGTTTGAGGGTTACAGTGTCAGCTTGTATCTGTAGGGTTTTGTGGACTGAAAGAAATGCTAGGTGTTTTGAAGGGAAAGTTATCTTTGTACAAATGTTAAAAGTACAAATGTATTTGGTTTGTTGGCTTTTTGGTGCAACTTACAGGATGTAAAGGATAAAACAATGTCAGATTTGATCAAGTCACTACAGAAATAGATTTCCATATAGAAAGATACCCCTCTTTTTGTTTTTGCCCAGGGGATTTTCTTATTTATACCTACAGAGCACTTTCTTACTAGGCGTATGGACATAGATTTGGTTGAAATTTGGACAAAAGAATTTTTGAAGTTGAAAAATGGTAAACAATTTTCACTTGAAAAACTAGTCAAATCCAGGTTTTCAAATTTGAAAAACTCCAATCCGAAAAACTAACCAAAAAGTCAGTCCAATGTATAACCCAAAAATGTTCGGAAAAAAATGCAAAAAAGGAAAAACTATGTCCAAACAACTCTGTTAGTTTGGTTGTCCTATGTACTCAAAGAAACAGGTTCTTTGAGCAATGATGCAAGAATGTAAATTGAAGAATGAAGTAAATCAACACAAGAATTTTAGCAAGAAAAACTCTTTGCTCAAGAGAGGCAAAAACCATAACCATGGAACAATCCCAACCTCTACGCCCTTAACTCTTCTCTTCAATGACTCAACCTATCAATGAAGTCCCTTACAAACACAAAACAACACTTACTACAATCAACTAAGAAAGTAATCAAGATCTTGTTTTGGTACCAATCCAATAAACTAACTATTACAACTCAAGAACAACATAGATAAAACTTGATATGAGCAGGTTCTTTCATTGTAGCAACAATTACTTCTTCAAGACTCTTTGTGCTGACTCTTTCACACTGACGCGGTGATGCCTCTCTCTTTAGATGTGGTCAAATTCCAAAGCTTTGTGTTGTGATGTTATAGAAGTAAATAGCTGCCTTGTAGCATTCCAATCCAAATAGGAATTGATTCAAATATTTCCATCAATCTAATCCTAGTTTGACTTGGTTTGAATCTTCTTCATGCGTTGGGATTCTTTCTCTTAATTCAAAGTTAATACAATGTGTTCAATTTATGGTAATATTTTCATATCTTGAACTTCAGTTCCATGTAGAATTAGATTGAGTCATAGGTGGTTGCTCCATACAGACTTCTTTCTCAAGATCACCATGTAGAAAAGTATTCTCAATGTCTAACTGATGAGAAGGCCAATGACAAACGGCAACCATAGATAGAAAAAGACGGACAAATGGTACTTTAGCTATGGGAGTGAAAGCGTCAATATAATCTAGCCCAAATATTTGAGTATACCCTTTGGCAACAAGGCAAGCCTTAAAGCAATCAACCTGGTCGTCTGGACCAATTTTGACTGCATAAACCCAACGACAACCAACAGCAGATTTAGTTGCTGGAAGGGAGACAAGCTCCCAAGTACCACTGTTATGTAAAGCAGGCATCACATCAATCATAGCCTACCTCCATCAAGAATGAGAAAGTGCGTCACTTGTAGTCTTAGGAATAGAAATAGAGGACAGTTGATACAAATGCATAATGGGGTGATGATAGACGATGATAACTCAAGAAAGTATAATGTGGGTTAGCATGACGAGTGGATCGTATACCTTTCTGAAGTGCAATCGATTGGCTAGGAGGAGGCAAGTTGGCAGTAAGAGCAGGGTCCAGCACATGACATGAATCATCCGGGATTAGTGCTGGATGCAGACGACGACGATAAGTCAGGAGTGGTGGCACTACAACTGAAGATGTAAAAGAAACCGTAGATTTCTCAAAAGTTGGTACAGGTAAGACCTGAGGTATGGGTGAGACCTCGCAGAGTCAAGATGATCAAAAGATGTATAGTTTGGTTGAGATTCAAAGAATGAGACATCGGCGGACATAAGGTATCGACAAAGATCAGGCAAATACCAACACTACCCTTTTTAAAGTCAAGAGTAACCAAGAAAGACACATTTGATAGCACGAGGGGCTAATTTATCTTTTTCTGGGGCTATGTTATTAACAAAGCATGTGCTCGGAAAGACACGAGGCGGGATAGAATAGAGATGTGACTGAGGAAACATTATGGAATGTGGAACCTGATTCTGAATAGAAGATGAGGGCATTTTATTAATTAAATAACAAGATGCAAGGACTGCATCTCCCCAAAAACGCAACGGAACATGGGATTCAATGAGAAGAATGCGAGCAGTCTCAATGTTTCTTCCTTTCTGCTATGCTATCCTGCTGAGGGGTGTACATACAAGATGTCTAGTGAATAATTCCTTGGTGAGTCATAAACTCCTGAAACTGGAAAGATAAGTATTCTAAGGCATTGTCACTACGAAAAGTACGAATACAAACACCAAACTGATTTTGTATTTCAGCAAAAAAACTTTTGAATATAGAAAATAACTCAAAATGATCTTTCATTGAGATAAACTCAAGTGCATCTTGAATAATCATTAATGAAACTAACAAAATCGTAAGATTGAACTAACGCTACTAGGACCCCAAATATCATAATGAACTAATGAAAAAATACACTCTGAACGACCCTCAATACTACATGAAAATGTAGCACAGGTCCGTTTCCCAAGTTAAACTAGACAAACTAGGCACCATCTTCTATATCTTGGATAAACTCGGATGTCCCAAGGGTTTGTGAATTAGGTCTGGAGGATCTGTAAAGAGCATGCTGTGAAGGAATATGAAGAGATAAGATAGTAAAGCCTTGTGACTCATGTCCTGTGTCAATCATCTATCCCATACTACGGTCCTATATGAGAAAAAAATCATCAAAAATGTTTTGCTACAATGTAGGGCAAGCCCCAAACAACTAACATATGCCAAATTAAAAGGAGAACCAAGGACATAAAGAACAGAGTCTAGAGTCTAGAGTGACAGAAGATAGGAGTTTGGTTTTTCTAACCCATTTAGGTTTTGTTTATATCTCATTGGCTAAAGTAATAATAGGAAGAGATTGTGAATAAACAATATCAAACAAAAGTGATTTGTTACGAGAAATATGATCAGAAGCGTTGGAGTCCATGACCCATGATTCAAGAGTACTAGACTGTGAAATACATGCAAAAGAATTACCCGCAACAGAAACATCAGGTTGAGCAACCGAAGCTATTTGTGGAGACGTTTGCTTATATGGAAGGAACTCATCATATTATGTCTGAGCAATATGAGCATTATCGGATGGTCGATCAGGATGAGCAACAAAAGCTACTGGTGGAGATGGGCTACTTATTTGCACGATAACGAAATAACTCAACATATTCCTTTCAAGCAATAAGATCATAACTGGTTGGTGGACCATGCAAAATATAACATGTCACGAGTGTGTCCAAGCTTATGACAATAACTACACTTGGATCGAGATTTCCCAAAACAACCTCTTCGTCGATTTTCCATAGATTGATATGTTCATTTTTCTATGGTTTGAGATGCGAGAACAGAGGAGTCAATGGTTGGTGCTGAAACTACTTTGTCATTGGGAGGTGCAGCAGGACAAAGTAGATGAGAGAATAATTCATCGATTGTAGGAACTGCAGGACTAGCTAAAATCTGATCACACTGAATCATGGTCGGTAGGAAGTTTAGCAAGTGCAAGAACTAAAAACATCTACTTGTGTTGTTGTTTTTACACGTTTGTAGCTACTGGCATCAATGTTTCAAATTACTCCATGACTGCACGTACCTGTCCCAAGTAAGTAGACATATCGGATTTTTGTTTCTTTAAATTGGTCATTTGAGATACCACATTATAGAATCGAGATATGTCATTAGTGAATAAAGCACGCGCCATTTGCCAAACCAAATAACATGTCTAGAAAAGGCGAAACAAGGGCATCAACTTGGAATCAATAGATCACCATTGGACACTACATAATTGTGCATTAACCTTCTCCCATTGTGCTTTGGCTTTTGCATCTTCCTCACTAGCCTTTGCCTTTCATCTACTACACAAGCATTGTTCGTTAAGTGGTCTTGGACACCTTGACCCTTGCACCACAACTCAACCGAGGAAGCACAAGCTAAATAGTTTGAGCTTTCCATTAATGGTTTTGAAGTGATTATAGGGCTTGGACTTCCAAGTCCTATATTTTTTAGCCAAAATATCAACCCCAAAAGACATTGTGAAATTAGAATTTGTAGCCAAAGATCAATAAATATGTTGCCAATATCAAAAACAAATATCGCCGGAATCTGGAAAAAACAAAGACAATGGTCAACGGAAAATTAGATTTGATTGCCAAAAAATTGTCGGAATCAGGAAATAACTATATGGCCAGCCTCGAAATGAAGCGGTGATCCTACTGGGAAAAGAAAAACTGCCAAAAAGTAGCTGGAACGGAGCTCACGCGCCGATGCGTGGTTAGATCTCTCCAAAAAAGTTGCACCTTTTATCGGCGCATGAGGGAGCATGAGGTGGTGTTTTTCGATGGGTCTGATTGGGCTTTTGGTGCCGGAGAGTGAGGGAACCAGTGGTGGTGTTGGTTTTCACACCACTGATGGAAATAGATGATGACACAAATCAGTCTTGCCAGTCGCCGGAAATTGACACGCGGTGACATGTCTGACTAAGTTTAGTTTCTCACCAATGCTCTGATTATTACACAAAGACCCTATTTATAGACAGTCATACAATCTCTTACCAAGTAGGATACTATATACTAATCCTATTCCTATTCTAAGTAGGATTGTATATGCCTATTACTATTCTAACAAATATATTTCGCCAGCCAATGGAAATCCAAGTTGATTCATTTCTGAAACACGATAGATTCATTCAGAGGCAAGCCATACAAAACTAATGTAGCATAAATTCCTTTGAGAAAGGCAAGTAAAAGAGGGCAAGAAAAAACAGGGAAAACCGAGGCTGGAAATTGTAGCTACTATATAATAAACCTTGGAAAGCACAAAAGTCAGAACGTAAATTGAGACTACTCATTGAAAGAAGAAAAATAATGTACATTGGAAATCGAGTACCAAAGTAATCAATGTTAAAGGGCTCCATAAATTAATTTAGGATGATACTTGGCAATGTAGATGAGTTTACAGGCTCATAACTTCCAATATACTAAGCAGATCAAGCTGCTTCATATGTGGTCGATCAACTTCATTGTGCAACACCCACAGGTCCACAGTCATGGGCAAGAACATTATAGAATTGAGAAGATCTTTGTTACATGGAATAGGAATGAACACAAAGAAATAGCAAGGAACTCACATCATTTCCCAAACAAAGCATAAATTCTGGGATGCGGTCGATGTCAGGTGTGTACTGATCCAGTATAACAGGAAGTCTAGACATATTGCCATTTGAATCGATATGAATACTAAAATACTCTTCTAGCATTCCAGCCTTTTGCTTGAGCAGTTCTGTATTCATCTGAAGTCATACATAGAAAATGCCAATGCTGATTAGGAAGGGTATAATGATGATAGGTGACAGAATTACCTGAATTGAATAGACAAAAAGGAACAATATCTTTCAGTGTCCAGGAGCAGACATGGACAAGAAATAGAATTAAATTACTGTAGCGCAGTTACAGTTGACTTAAGATGAAATTACCTCAGCAATCTTTCTTCTTAGCTCATTGCTTTCATCGCCTTCTGGATCTGTACCCTCTTCTTTCAGAGCAAGCATTACTAACTCAGGTAATGATGCTGGTTCACTCAGTTGAATTGCATTGAAATGGGCAAACCGACGTAAAACTTGCTGATACATAAGCTCTTTACTTTTGTAGCACCAAAAGTAGGTAAGATCATCAAATACATAGTTAAACGAGTTATCTATTGAAGGAAAATTTAAGGAATTAAAAGAGCCATGGAAAAATTACACAGCATCAGAAAAGGCAGAAAGTAAAGCGAGAGATGCAAGCTGTAGAGATATTGGAATCTTCATTGTCAAGTGCTCTAGCAGGGTTTTTTTGAGAAAAGGTAACTTGTATTATAAACAAAGGAATACTCAGGAAGTATTCCAGCAATACTTACAATCAAAAATACAAAGTGTTGCTGTCCTCCAATGAACTCATAAGTAATCTAAAATACTAGGGATATCCTCATCTTCATGAGGGTATTCATGTTTAAACCAAAAATAGAAAAGAGCCAAACAATTCAGCTTCATCTTCTCCATAGAGTAGCTCTTGTTTTCAAAATATCTCTGATTCCTTTCCATCCAAATAGTCCACCAAATGCAAGACGGAACAATCTTCCATCTCTCCCTGTACCCTGACTGATTTCCATCCCTATTCCAACATGCCAAAACTTCCTTTAGGTGTAGACCAACTGATGCCAACTGATGTCCCTTGTATTAATGAAAATCTTCCAAAGGTTCAATGTCTCCTTACAGTGTAAAAAGAGATGATTTATTGTCTATGCCTAACATTCACAAAAAAAGCATCTGGAGCACAGCTGGAGGCCCCTCTGCATACGGTTATCATGAGTGAGAACAACATGTTTTGCTAAAAGACAAGTAAAACAGGCCACCTTGAAGGGCACCTTAACTTTCCATATCATTTTCCATGGCCAGTAGCTTGGTCGAATGTGTGTCCTCTGTGAGTTTCTGTAAGCTGAACCAACTGAGAATCTTCCCTGTTTATCTGTAAGCATGTGTTTCTTTTTTGTTATTTCTTTTCTTTTTAATAACTGAGAAATCTTCGAGAGCTAGTGGCACAAGATTCGAAACTCGGTGGATAATAGGTCAGGATTTCTACCCTTATCCACTTAATACCAGGTATTTTTGTTGTGGCAAGGTTCGAACCCATAACATTCGCCTAGTTAAGCTGGTTTTCCATCCCTTGCCCAGGCTTCTATCAGTTTCCTTCAATCTTTCAGAATACTTGGACTTCTTTTATTGTTAAGTATTGTGAGGATAGGATTGTATATAATGTCCTACATGAAAAAGGATTGTAATGTATAGTCTATAGATAGGGCTCAGTGTAATAATGAAGTTTACACGGTTCAATAACATTTTTCCCATGCTTTTATTACTCACGTGGTATCAAAGCTTTGATGAGAAATGTCCAGGAAAGAGAACTCAGTCAGACAAAAGCCTGTAGTTACAAAAGCCAACAACCTCCTCTTTTTAAATATGCTTTGAGAAAAGATCAATTGTTAATTACTTTCTTATTTAAATTATATATTTGTGAGGTTTAAATATAACTATATTATGCACATTCAGATGTTGAAAAACAAACCGTCTTAAACATTCAGTGTTCAAACCTAGAGACAACATCTTAATCATTCAGATGTGTATTCAGCTTCAGACGTCTTAATCTTAATGAAAAAAAATGAGGCCTAACTGTCTGCCACATTGGAAGCTAAAGTGCCCTTAATCTGCTTTGCCCAAACAGTCTGAAGAATCCCATGAAATTCAGGATGAGTCATTACTGTAATGTAGAGTTTGGAAGGTGTTGGTCTAAGGACCACATTTGGTCTATACTCCATGACAATGGGGGAATGATCAGAAACCCCAGGGTTGAGGAACTCAGCATCAACCTGTCCATAAGTCTGTAGCCACTGCAAATTTCAAATGACCACTTAATTTTGGATTAAACTCTAGAATCCTGGTCCTGTCTGTTACAAAAAGTGATGCGCAAACCCTTAGCTTTCAATGGAGTCACTTGGAGGTCATCCACACACTCCTGGAACTCCTGTGTTTCTGCAACTGTGACAATGGAACAAATTCTGTCCTCTTAAGAGAGGATGGTGTTGAAGTCACCACACAATAGACAAGGATTTTCCATCCTAGCAATATCAAATCAGCCCACAGTGATCCTCTGTTCAGAGCTTCATTCCTTGCATATACGATAGTAACATAGGCAGCAAAAGAACATTGAGGCATTCTCAACTCTACAGTGTATGAACTGTTCACTAGTTTGGAGGATCTGCAGCTGAACACTGGTCCTCCAAAAAGCCGGATCCTCCCATTAGGAGCCATGGGGTAATTGCACCAAGTGTGCCATCCCTGAGCCACCTTCCTTAGAATGTTACTTGATTTATTTTCCTTTACTCTAGTTTCAGTGCATCCAAAGGCATCCACCTTATGCTTCTGCAAAACGAGTCTCAACTCTTTTTTCTTTTGGGGCTGGTTCAAGCCCCTTATGTTCCAGGTTGATATAATCATGGGGGATTTGGGCCACTTCTGGATCCCCAGCTTGGCCATCAATATTGAGCTGTGAATTACCCTGTAAACATTCAAAATGGTTGCTAGTTTGAACATTGCTCCTCTCCCCTGTCTCGACCCCCCTCTTAGAAGGACCTGCACTCTTGTGAGGACTCAGGTCCTTGCCCTTCCCCCCAGCATCCTCTTTTGTATCAACCATGTGGGTAGTGTCCTCAGTGGCATTAGTTTCCTCTTCAGTTCTTGCAACCCAATTCTGTTTTGCACCTCTGGTTTGCCCTCTTCGACCTCTATTGTGTCTTCTCCTTCTAGGAGCTTCCTGTAATGCAGGTTCCTTTTCCATCTGTTCTTTCTTTGCCCAGCAGTCTCCTTCCAGATGGCCAAAACGCATACAATGCTGGCAAAACGTGGGCCTCTATTCATAGTGTATACTTTGTTGGAAGCACCCAGATGGGGCTTCAGTATCAATAGTATTCATCAGTGGTTGAGATACATCGACCTCAACCAGTATTCGAGCATAGGAGATGCATTCCATGGCAGCCCTACCGTGCACATAGGCTTCCCTACGGCACTCACGATCTTGCTCAATGCTTCACTCGACCAGTACCCTACCGGCAAGTCAGGTAGTGTTATCCATAGAGGAATTGTTACTTGTTATGATACGTGTAAGGTCCACCCATCAAGACCCTGTCATACTCTTCCTGGAATTCGAATCGGAATATGAAGTAGCCCTCAACATGAGCTAAGATTTGGGGTTTCGCGACGAACCTCCAGGCATTAGCAACATACAGTTCCATACTCTTAATGTACGGTGTGTAGCCCATGAAAATCCAATATGTGAGTTCTTCCAATATTCCTCCTGTGATTTCAGATCTACCACATATTTTCAGGCTAAGCACACCGCACACATTAGCAAGCCTCGCTAAAATGCACTAAGAGAGAACACATCCATTCGAGGTTGACAGAGAGCACCTCAGCCCTTTTTAATGAAGGGTAAAATAATCCCCTTTCCTCTATCACTTTAAACTTTGTTCTTTATGTCCAAGTTATCTTTTTAATCTTGCATATGTCAGTTGTTTGACTCATGCCCTAAATTATGCCATAATATCTCTTGATGATTCTTTTGTTATGTGGAACCGCAATACGGGACAAACAATTGGTGCAGGGCATGAATCACAAGGCCTCTACTACCTTACCTCTCCTAATTCCTTCCCAACGTGTCCCATTATAGATCCTCTAGACGTAATTCACAGAAGTTTGGGACATCTGAGTTTATTCAAGCTACAGAAGATGGTGCCTGGTTTGTAGAGGCCATCCATATTAGATTGTGAGTCATGTTAACCTGGGAAACACACTCGCTCTACCTTTCCATGTAATGTTGAGAGTCATGTAAAGTATTTTTCCATTAGTTCATTATGATATTTGGGGTCCTAGTAGAGTCGGTTCAACCTTAGGATTTCATTATTTTGTTAGTTTCAATGACGGTTATTCCAGAACTACTTGGAATTGCTTAATGAAAGATCGTTCTATGTTATTTTCTATGTGCAAGGAGTTTTGAGCTGATATATAAAATCAATTTGGTGTTTCTATTCATACTTTTCATAGTGATAATGCCTTAGCATACTTATCCTCCTCGTTTCAGCAATTTTGACTCACCATAGAATCATTCGTCAGACATCTTGTCTGCATACCCCTCGGCAGAATGCGGTAAGGTTTGTTTGGTAGGATGTATTAGAGGAGATAATGCTGGTATTAGCTTTGGTATCATTTAATTTCTTGTTTGGTAGTGTTTTCAACTTAGGTATAACTAATACAGGTGTCAGTTATGCACCCTATTCAATACTATTCTTATACATAGCAAACCATGACATTAACAATATCAAGGTTATAAATAAATGAATATATATGTAAGTGGGAACAAGCAAGCAGCCAATGGTCAACATGCCCGCTTGTGCTGCTTGCTTGTTGAATGAAAATGTAAATGTGGGTCTTACTTTAGGTTTTATTACTTATTAACTTTAATTTTCTTAATAAATTCTAAATGAAATTAACGCTATATTTTCTTACTTATTAACTTTAATTTTCTTACTAATTTTCATTACTTATTAACTTTAGTTTTTTTCTTTATAAATTATAAATGAAATTAACTTATTCCGCCATCTATATTTTGTACTCATTTTTATTTGTCCACTTTAAATTTTGTACACTTTTTAAATTAATGATTAATATGAATATTTTGTCACAATATTCATATTAATTGACATATAATCTTAGGTATTAGAAAATGATTTGAAGAATAAGTAATTAATGTGTATAACAGAATGCGCTATTTCAATGCCTCGATATGAAAGACGACCAGCTCTACAACTTTTAGTGTCATATCTTTCAAAACAAAGTTGTATATTGTCCGGTTTACAACCCCCACTACATTTGTCTTTATGATATTTACTATATTTCGCTTGTTTCGAATACAGTACGTCCCCCCTTTTTTTACTATATGAAATCCACACTTTTACACCCGAGGTTCCGTAGCGAGTAGATACTTCCACAGGAGCATAATTTATTTTATGGTTAAATACATTACGAGACGTTTTTCAATCTCTTGATCTTTCTTTCCGATCTGTCCTACCCTGACTTTCTCGCTCTCATTATTCATATTTTTATATTGTTTTCGATATGCTTGGTTCTATCTGACCTATGTCTTGTTTCCTTGTTTTTCCTCGATTGTTCTTCTCTCTTAAGCTGAGGGTCTTTCGGAAACAGCCGCCCTACCTTTCAAGGTGGGGGTTAGGTCTGCGTACAATCTACCCTCCCCAGACCCCACATGGTGGGATTATACTAGGCTTGTTGTTGTTGTTGTTGTTGATATGCTAAAGGTGAGAAGTAAAAATAAAAAAATATTTTTAGTATAGTTGCCAAACAAAAGTGAACAGAGGGAGTATTTGACATCTTTTTTCTATTTTCAGAGGTAAGGTTTAACCAAAAATCCAAAGGACAAAGGAAATTTAGTTGGAACAATTGTGCGTTCTTTTTGTTGACAGGAAAAAGACAAAAACAATGCTTGAAAATCAGTGTTTCGCCATGAAAATTTGAAATTTAATTTGAAGTTATGGTACAAATTGGGAAAACAACTAATAGCTACTTTTAAAATAATAGTACATTCAAATATGAATATTATTCCACATATCGTAAAAAGGTATAACCAATTGCTATAAAAATTAATATTATTAGGCACGTACACAACACGGGATATCGTCACTAGTAAATGAATAAGCATGGTTAAAAACAGAACTGCCTTTGAAGTCCCTTAAAGGATACCAAACTAAAAATTGTGGAGGGTACTATTGTAAACAAATGATTTTTTTAGAAATTATGCAATGCATCTTATTTTTAATACATAAACCATACAGTGGAGTAGACATAATGTCAACATAACTAGACACCATATTCGGTACTATTCTTAAACACCCTATCAAACGATCCCTTAGTGCACTCACTCTTCTCATTCAATCCCATGTTCCATTGCATTTTTGGGCGATATAGTTCTCACGTCTTGTTATTTAATTATTCAGGTGCTCTCATCTTCGATTCAAAATCAAATTTCTTATTCAATATTGTTTGCTAAGTAACCTCTATACTCTTTTCTTCATCATATCTTTGGAATCACATTTTTTTTCATAACTTAGCCCGGTAAAAAAAAATTAATCTCTTGTGCTCTCAAATGTGTCTTTCTTGGTTATTCTCTGATTCGAGGGGTATCGTTGCTAATCACCTGATCTTCATCAGTACCTTATGTCAGTCGATGTCACATTTTTTTAGTCTCGACCTTACTTTACATTTTCTTCTCATCATCCTAATATTTCTAAGGTCTTACCTATATCGACTTTGAGGAACGATGGTCACTTCTAAATTTCCAGCCACAATGCCATCACACCTAACCTATCATCGCCATCCATGTCGAGCATCATGCTAAGATGATTCATGTCCTGCATTGGACCCTCCACCTACTGCAAAGTTGTCTCCTCCTAGTCAACTTGATTGCACATAAAAAGAGGTCTATTATCCAGTTGTACTACTGACCCCCATACACTTTTTTAAAGTTATCATCGTCTATCATCACCCATTATGCCTTTATATGATTTTTGTCCTCTATGTCCATCCCTAAGTCTACAGTGAAGCACTTTCTAATCCAGGATGGCGACAAGCTATAATAGATGAGATGTTTGCTTCACATGCGAGGGATACTTAAGAGCTTGGTCCTCTTTCTTCAGGTAAATCAACTGTTGATTGTTGTTGGGTTTATGAGCTCAAAATTGGTCTGAAGGCCATGTTGACCAGCTTAAGGCTCGCCTAGTTGCCAAGGGGTTATACTCAGATATTTGGGCTTGCTTACAGTTGTATTTTCTCTCCCGTGACTAAAATAACATTTGTCTATCTTTTTCAATTCAATGTTGTTGTCCGCCATTAGCCTCTTTATCATTTGGACATTAAGAATGTTTTTTCGAGTAGAAGTTCTAACCCACAAGGGTAGCGTTAAGGTCTGTGTACATCTCAACCTTCCCAGACCCCACTATGAGACTAAACTGGGTTTGTTGTTGTTTTGGTTTCTCCACGGTGACCTTGAGGATGAAGTTTATACGGCAACCACTTTGTTGCTCGAGGGAGTCTAATAGCCTTGTATGTCGATTGTGCCGATCACTCTATCTAAAATTGTCTCCTTGAGCCTGGTTTGGAAAGTTCAGCACAATAATTCAAGAATTTGGCATGACTCATAGCAAAGTTGATCGCTCTATGTTTTATCGACATTCTACTCCAAATTTGTGTATTTATGTAGTGGTTTATGTTGATGATATCAATATCACCGATGAACCTTCATAGAGATGCAACAAAAAAAATTTAAATCTTCCTTAGAATACTGACATCCTATCAAAAAGATAAAGTGGTAGATTACCTCAAGTTAATCACATTAACAAGATAAAGGTGTGTATTGTGTTGAAGCAAAGCAAAAATCTCATCCGCCATCCCAGTATATGTGCAATGCCTAACAATATCCAATAGACCTAAAAGATTAATAGCTCGAGATTAGTAGGAGTAAAAGGCTAATTTGTTTTCCTATCAACTAAAATTTTGGTAATCCATCAGCACATACCAGGGTGACAGTCCTTATCAATCTCATTAACAAGCTCCTGGATGCTAGTGAGGTCTGCGGTTTCACTAGGATTCCTCCTTTGTCTGATGGAAGACCTGCAACATTATTCTTTGCATGAAAAAGTATGTTGGTAGCATGTTTAACTAAATTATCAACCTGATGTTTGAGTAGTTATGGTATATACAACTTAATTGAAATATCATGTTTGTATGGTAATGTGCATGCCTATATACTATACTCAATATAGCTAACTTCCAAGGAACTTCTAGTTCAGGGAAACCAAAGCAAGCCAACAAGATCTACAAACCACATAATCCTCCTTCAAGTTTTAGAACATGTATACCTCCATCCAGGAACCTTTACCGTAAAATAGTTTTGGCAAAGGCAGTAAACAAGAAATATCCACTTCAGCTTCTTCCACAGTGGTGCCATCATATAGTGCAAAACAATAAGGATGATTATATAATAGCAGACCTTCCTAAATATTTATCATTTACATGATGTTCTTTTTTCATGTTGTCTACTGTCAAGAGAGCACTTCGAGAGGTAGCATCCAAGGAAGCCAATCAACACTTGAAAACAAGGACCAGTCCTTGAAGCTCCTAGAAGACTAATGGCAAGGTCACAAAGAAGAAAACTTTAAGAGAAGCTCCAACGCCTTGAAGTAAAGATAAAAAAGGAACATTGTATGATTGCAAGGGAATTCAAATTACAACTTCTCAGGTTTCATCAACATAGGACTCAGCAGAGAATACAATCTCTAGCCAACAAGAGCAGGAGTGACAGACAGTTGTAACTAGGAGATTGGGTAATCTCAATAAACAGCCATACAAGCAACTAACGCTATCCAATCAGAGTTTCTCTAAGTTATCGGCCAAGTTCTATGGCCCTAATCAGATAAGTCAGAAGGTTGAACCAGTGGCATAAAAATTACCATTCCCCCTCAAGTTGCAACCCACCCCACATTTCATGTCTCTCAACTGAAGCTATGTCATGATATGCCAGTTAATATCAATCACCCTCTGGTGGTTGACCTGGCAAGTCCATACTGTGTGGATCCCCAAGCTGTATTAGAGAAGAGGAGGATTAAAAAGGGGAGTAAAATTGTTTCTCAGCTTCTCAAGAGTGGAAGGAAATGCCTAAAAACAAGCTACTTGGGAAAATTATCATGTATTGAAACCAAGTTTCCAACATTCTTCGTCGGGGACAAGGATGGTTTTAAGGGAAGGGAAATGATGCAGATCAATATTGAAGCTGCAACTGAAGAAGGAGCAGGTTCTTAGTCGAGTTGTACACTGGGCTTGCATAGTGGTACCTAGCCGTTGAGTTTTTATAAGACCAGTTGTTGAGGTGACAGTTAAGTCCTTTATCTTCTAAATAACAATTTATCTGACTTACACATTAGACCCAGTAATTCACTTAGGGTTCCCTATCTCGTCCCTACAAGAATTATGTTATACTACTGTACTTGCCTTATCCATTAGAGGGCCATGATGGTGAGTCATATAGGGTTAAAAAGGGATATATATTGTAATGAACTCATTTGATGTTGGTTTTTATCAATGAAAATATACCGCAGTTAGCTAGTTTAGCTTAGCTTCTTCCATTCTCTGTTTTTTCTCAAATACTGTTTCATTCTGCAAAATTTGATGCCCAACCTTGTGTTATCACCAAGCTACTGTTCATACAATGGAGACCACTTTATCAAAGATTTGTAGCTTAAATCACTTATTTAAGGTCCATTTCCTTCCTTCTCAATAGATAATTGAACTGTCCATCCTTAGACCACTCCATTTCACAACACCCACCCCTTAATGTAGTAAGTGACATGTAAATGATATCCTGCAAAGGGTTTTGGCAGAGATAACTGTAGATCGTGGAGACAATCAACATTAGGGTCCCACCAGACACAAAAAATGGGTTTTTTCCCTACTCATGTTATTTTTTTTCTTTGTTTATAACGGAACCTCAAAGCAACAGTGTTTTGATGTTGCGCTTTTACCTTTTTAAACAATTGGTCAAAAACACACCACTTTGTTAAAAAGCATTACTTACCAATTTTAAACTTCTTCGTTAAAAACAAAACAAGATTACAAGTTAAAAATATCTAGTTAAATGTACATATACTGTAAACCCATAGATGCTTTAACAAACAGCTATGTTTAACAATTCTAGGTCTGCATTCTACAATTAATATATATAGATATAGATAAAGATTCTTTTTGACAGTCCCCCTATACTTTTGATGTAAATTACTACAGGAGTTCATTATTGGTGTACTTCTCTGTTGATAATACCGGTTAACTTTCTCAAAAAGAAAAACAATTTAACTTGAGTATTATCCATTAATAGGATAATAAGGTGTGTTTTGCCAAGTAGCACAGTCAGGAAATATACAAGTGGCTTATGAATCTACTTTGAGTTTCTTTTGGCCAATTTAATGATTTTGCAAGTAGTGGTCACCTTTGGCAGCTGCAAAAGAAAATAACTTATTTTGGACTTTGGGCCATTGGACAATATAAAGTCTATTTATCAGAAGAATCTTGTTTACAAATTACAACAAGGGTAAGCTGCCTATGGTCTTTTATTTAAGGAAAAAACCACAGGTCAAGTCTTCTAGGTTTCGAGCATGGAGCCTCAACAATTCAGCAAACGTTAAGTGAAACACCTTCATCAATGCACTGTAGAATTTTCTTGGGTCAAAGGGGTTCGCCCTTATAAATATGTGTCATTTATATAATATTTAAACATATATAAAAGTAGGAAGAATAATTGGCTAAGGGAATATGATTTGGACAACATGTCCCTCCCTTGACTGAGCACTACAAGAAAGAAAAGCTAACGATAGATTTAAATCCAATTTTGAGTTTCTAAATAATCCCTCGGTGCAAATGCATGATGCATAATATTTACATACCAATATTCTAACAGAAATTGAAGGACAGGCGAGCAGCCTGTCATACTACAGAAATCTAAAACCATTTAACAATTAGAAATCATGTGCAGGGAAAGATGAGACCCACCTCACAGAGCTCAAGCAAGAACTACTTTCTGAATTACCAGGAGGCTTCATCTGCATGTAAGCGTGCAACCTTCCGGAAGGGTCCAAAGTATCTGTTCGTACCATTTTATGTGGCACTTTTTGTGTCTTTATCCCTTAATAAACAAGAAACATAATGGATATTAAAGAGGCAGAATCTGCAAATTATCAGATTCTAAAAGAACTAGATAAGTTATACCTTATTTCTAGGAAGAGAAAGTCAGTAAATGTAAGCAACATACCAGAAGGAGACAGTTCTTTAATGGAATCTTTAATTGTGGCCATTGGACTGGATGAAGAAAAATCCACAATCTGTCTCACATTTGAAATATGGTGGATAATTAGGAATAGTGAACAAGAGAAAGCATACCAGTGGGCTGGCAAGGAAGCATGATAAATCTAGTGAACAGTCCGGGAAAAAAGTTCAGGTCAAACTTCAATGGGAGCCAAGATTTTCACCAGAGTTTAAAATATTAAAAGTAAACATACGAAGAAGCTAAAGAAGGTTCAACATCTACCATGTATACATAAAAAGATATTTTTAACCATGTATAAATAATGTAATTTTCCGTCGAATGAGTTCGTACATGGCCCTACCTGTCTCTGCCGGCAAACATACAGCTTCATTTTGGCTACAATTCAAATTTCACCAATACAATGGGATTTTCATATCCTAATCTTATGGATCTGCATTCAGGACTGCAAAAGGAAGGAGTTTGTTTGGAAAAGCACCTAAAGGACTGAGAGTGTGCACAGTCGGATTTGGATATGACAACATTAAGGAAGCAAAATGAAAACAACAAGTTCAATAACTCTTCTTAATTGTTACATTGATATTTCGGCAAAGTATATCTCTAAGTATCATCCTCTTCTTTTTTGGATTGGTAAATGTAATTCATCAATATACAGGGAGGTTCATTACAGATTGCGTAATGAACTTAAAAAGTCAACCATGGTATCTATTTTTCAATTGCCACATACATAAATGATATATACACACATACATTTGCACTTAATGCTAATTACACATTCAGATTTGCTTTCAAATATTATTGCATTCCTTTCCCTCCAAAAACTCTACCATATTACTGATGGAATGGTGTTTGAAGTTTTCCTCTTTGTCTTTCCTAAACCTTTTTAAATGCCAGCATTATAGTAACTCAGTTTTCAACATAGTCCAAATAACTCCCAGTATGTTAGGAAAGAAACTCCAGATTTGTGAGGTGAAAGAGCAATGAAGAAATAGGCTATTGTATTCTTCGTTTTGCTTTAGGCGGAGGCACCATCTACCGCACATAGTTCCCTCTTTTGAAGGTTCTCATGCGTAAGACAGACTTTTGCCACCAATAAAACACTCAACTTTCAGTGGTGCTATGTTTCTCCAAATGCATTTCCAGAGAAACTTTTCAGCAGCATTAGCCCTCTACTGTGTACCATGATTTGACAGTAAACCTTCCTTTAGTGTCAAACTTTAACCATCGAGAATCGTTCCGGGAAGAAGGGCAGGGGTCTTGTGAAGGAGAATTAGTAGTGAACATAAATTGTCCATTTCCTAGGTATTGATGTTGCAGCTGAATATGATATTCCAACCTCGATTGTCTAATAATCTAATCGCATCAGAATTTTGTGCCCGATTGAATAAGTTTGGGTACAGATCCATTAGTGTAGACTTTCCAGACCAGGTATCAAGCCAGAACCTACTTTCCTGCCATCTCCAATTACTATTGAGGTCTTTGATTGAAAAGAAACCCAATGGGCACTCATGTGTCTCCAGACCATGTGTGAGGAAGTGGTTGTTTAGTAATCCAAGGATTGAGAAGTCCATATTTAGTAACAATCACATCCCTCCATATTTAGCAATCGTTAGTAAGAAGGGTATTTTTGAGCTATTTTGTTAGTTGGGGGCATTTTTGAGCCAAAAACATAACGGAGGGTAAAATTGGCCCACTGTTCAAGGGTATATTTGGCTCTTTTTCCTATAATAAATATAAGTCAAATTGACTTATCAAAAACAAAAAAGGACATGGAGCCATATTGTTGAGAACTGCTGCTTTTTATGTGTATAAGTATGACATGCTTACATATCTTTAAGCAACTGTCAGGTCGGTGGTCCTTACCTGTTCATGGAATGTTCTCGACTCATTGGAGCTTCTCAATTTTGACCCTACTACAGACTGGATCTTCTCTATGACGAACTCTTGATTCAAAAGGCTTACCTGCATATCAATAAATGATTCTATATGAACCACTAGTAACTTTTCAAGAATTGAACCATTAAACAATCATCCAATTCTTTCTCTTACAAAGCAGATTCTATTTTGTTACCTTTCTCATAAAACAAATGCTACCCTATCTATTACTCATCTATCTGCTACTCTTATTAAATATAAAAGTGGGAGAACCCTAAGTCCAAAGTTGAATTGCAAAAATACCTATCAAAAGGCAAACGACTTTTGTACCCTTAAATCAAACACTACCACTATAATATTTCACAAAAATGTAAAGACAATATCAGATTTGATATTGTACAATGAATCAACCGCAATATGTCTCTTATTTTTATCAAATATAATGTTCAACGTATTTGGTATTCTTAAGGAAACTGTGGTGTTCTTTGCATTTCTAACTAGGAGTAAATTCATGGAATATTTATTTTTTCCATATTGCAAATGAAATACGAAAACTTATGCTTGGTATCTGTACCATTTTATAACAACCCAATGCAATAAATTCTTGGACACCAATATACCATGAATGTTCGGCTACACTAAGAATTCTTAAAAATTTAATGAGGAATCACAAGGCATTGATGGTGATTTCAACACAGAACAAAGATATACAAGGTAGTATTTTTTAAGGATCCAAAGTTGGTTTTGTCAAAGAAAGAAATTGAGACAACCAAGTTCTCATAAAGGAACCAAAAGTTGAGCTCTGTCTCCACCTGGCCAGAGTTGAACTCAAACCCTATCTGATCTCATCATTCTTTGTCAGGCAATTTTCTCTGTGTTTTTAGTTTTCCATAGGTTCTATTTCTCTCTTCTTTTTGTTTTTATTTTCAAAAAATTGGGCCCTTATAGTGTGTTTCTCTATTTTATTTTACAATTTACCCTTGCTGACGAAATCAATGTCATTTCCTTATGATCATATCTTCTACGGGTGAGTTTTCATCTGAGGGTTATTCTTAGACCTTCTGTGTGAATTTTCATGTTGGCTGGACCATTTGGCCTTTCTATTGTTTAATCTTTCTACAACAATTACGTCTTAATCTTGAACAAGTTGGAGTCGGCTATATGAATCCTCATTGACCATGTTACTTCTAAACTCATCTCAAGTCAATATTATACAAAATTAGCCAGACCACTTTAACCTTTCTAATTCTGAAAGATACCCACTCTGTTCTGACTTTGCATTTTCTGCATGAAACCAGTATTATCAAAGGCGTGCTAAAGCCTTGAAGCGAAGCTCAAAACGTGTTGAGCGCTTCACCTTGCTTAATGTGTGCTTCAGTGTCGTCATCAAAGTTCTAATACATACTTTTCCTTTCCAATGAGCCTCTTCTAAAGAGGCGACGGTAAACAATTGATATTTCACTTTATCGTGTGTTTTTTTCAACTTATTTGTTCATATACTCAAGCTGAGGGTCTCTCGGAAACAGTCTCTCTACCTCTACGAGGTAATGAGAAGGCCTGCGTACACTCTACCCTCCTAAGACTCCACTTGTGGGATGTCACTGGGTATGTTGTTGTTGTTGTTGTTGTTATTTGTTCATATATTTGTCATTCATGCTTATAATTTTTTGTTTGGACTAAACATATATATTTGTATTTTTTTCTCCCTTCCGCCTTTTTCATTAAAGTTCATGCTTTATTTGCGCTTTGTGCTTAAATCTCCAACGGACCTTAGAGCTTTTTTGCGTTTTTTGTTTTTGATAACACTGCATGAAACCAAGTAGAGAGTAGTTGGAACTAAAAAATGAAATACACATAAAAAGTTTATCTCGACCCCCACAGGTATATTACCAATTCCTTGGCCCTAGAAATGAAGGTTACAACATATTTTTCCCGGAAGGAATTTTCTTTGTGAATATAGATGAACCAAGTAGAGATTACTTGAAATATGAGAGTTCTCCTATCAAGTTTCAATAAATACAAATCAGCAATCTCATGGTCAAACCATCATAGGTTTTCCAAGCTCTATGCAGAAATGTTTTCCATATGCAGCATTAAGTGTTCAACAAGTATCTGATAAAGTGATTAGAGGTGCTGCCATACAACGAAGGTTTTTGAGTGGAGGTGAAATGTCCGAAGATCCACTTAAGTAACAATATTCAATTTTCCTTTCTACAAGTAATAGTTCTAATTCTGCCAACAATACCACCTGTTAGGCTAGAGATTCATGAAAGTTTCAAGTAGAGAATCATAGATACCTCTCTCTTTGTTGGGTGTATATTCACATCAACATGCTCGGGTGGCAAAATGATTGACATGTATATGAAAGGTTTTGATGCTTTAGGCAATGTTGCAGTATAGACTATTTCAATTGCCCTCTTCAAAGCACCACAATCAACGAGTCTTTCTGGAAAAGAAAGAAAAGGAACATTTGCCAAATCAAGACAGTAAGCTAATTGATGGTAGTAACGAAGTTGTACATTAAGGAAACTTGTTGAAAGCATCTGAAACATCTAAGTCATGTTTATAAATATGGGAATGACCTAGTTCTAAACTTTATTTTCTTAGAAGCTCTACATGTGTACTGAAAATCCCTCCCCCACCCCCCCCACCCCCCACACATAAAAGATCAATTTTCTTTAAGGTTGAGGGAAGCAGTTGTCATCAGATCATAAAGTTGAAAAGATGTTAAAGGAAGCACAAGGTGCAACGCCCAAGTCCAGTATCACAATAACTCGAGATTTGAGATTGGATGGAGAATACATGCAAATTTAATGGGCCTACATATGACAGTAATATATCTGTAGCGGATAGTTGACCCAGTTTCAAGTAACTAGTAAAGCTGTGTTTATTAAGGCTGCAACAGACATAACATTAACAACCCTTTGGTCTCAGCTTGACCACGTGTTATATTCTTAAACCAATACTACTACATACCATTTATAAAAAGCACCATTGTTATCTTCTTCGCAATATAATTAGAGTTGGAGATGAAACCATCCATCTTAAAAACTGAATTTAATGGACCAGTATCAGAAACTTCGATTTTCATCAGATTTCGAGCAACTGAAACTCCATAAACGGATCTAATTGCATCAAGCCTTGAAGTAGTAGTGAGAGTGTGAACATCTGCTCTACCAGCTCCATGCTGTGTACAAAGAAATTCTAAAGTGATGTATTTCTAAACATGTGCTTGAACACGAGAGAATAAGTAATAAAAACAATAAAGGAACATAACATTGTCAAACAACTAACCTTTCTACAAGAGAAGCTCACATGTGTGTGATGAATTGCAAACCTACTAATAAGGTCAACAATTTTTGGATAGTCATCGGCAGAATTCTGAAGGGTTTTCCTTCGCGCAGCCATGTTATAAAATAAATTCTCAATCTGGGGAAAAAACAACCAAGCAAAAGTTCTTGTAGCAATTATTATAGCTTCACACATAAACAGAGAAAGTATTAATGAACTTCCGAATTAAGGACAGTTCAATTAGTGGAACTAAGCTTTTTCATAGAAAAATAAAGACTTAATCAAACTTGAAGCCAGAATGCTTCTGAGCTAGGTCTTATATACCATTTTAAAAAATAAAAGTTCTATTGCCTTCATTGTTCCCACATCCCAATGTCCATCAAATTATATATGAGGACTTAAAGATAAAGAGCAAAACACGATCATAGAATCTAGGAAACAAGACGTTGCCATCATACCATTATCTGGGTACCCTTGACAGCAGCACAAGCTTTTGGCTCATCCACCATCAAACCATCTCTATATGTTGCCCTGGAAGATCCCAAGGAAGAAAAAAAAAGTTATACCAACAATTTACTTTTTCTCTAAATCATATAATGACTATTTAGATAAAAATGAACATGAAGCAAAGGCACATTCAGAATATAAGCTTGTTGGTTTCGATCTTTAAAGTTCTTAGCACAGAACTTATTGTACTTTTGATTCATGGGTCCAGAATATATAAATTAGTGGCTTTTCACATATATATCCATGTTCCATGTTGACAATAGTGGGTTCGGTAACCTGCAGCTAATAAGCTACATTCGTCACTAACGTGAAGAAACCTAAAAAGAAAACAACAAAAGCCTGCTAGGGAATAACTCTCAAAACTCCGAGGCAAACTAAGTTGCTGTGAAAGAAAACATTACGGGGAAAAAATACTTTGAGAAAGAAAGATGAAATTACTAAAAGCACAACCTACATACAAACAAAAAAAAATTTAAGGGAAAGCATATCATACGCAATGAAAATGTTTATCATGCATGATGTAATTCCCTAACACAATACAACATATATTCCTGTGAGGTATTTCATTTTCAAGGATGGAAAAACAACTACTCTTGTACACATTATATCACCTGTATCCATGCAACTGGCCCATAGTAATGGTGGTGACAGTGACATGACCCACATATGTCATGCTAGCCAAGGCTTCTCCTCTAAATCCCATCGATCTAATGGACTGCAAATCTTCAAATTTACTCAGCTTGGATGTTGTATGCCTCTCGCATAAAATTGGCAAATCTTCGTACTATAAAAAAAAAAACATAAAAAAGGAATCAAAATAAAATCTTTCAGTGGAGAAGCATAGGAGTCAAAATATATATATAGCGGTGGTTGAGTATTAGTACTTCCACTGCCCCAAAATATTTGGCAATTTCAGTAATAATACTTAAATGTGCAGTTTCGGAATATTTAAATTAAACTTAAGAAAATAAATTTAACTGGAAAAGTTGTTTAGAATGAGAACTGAGAAGCGTACACGGATTCCATGGCCATCGTCGGAAACTTGGATAAGTTTAAGACCACCATCCTTAACAACAACGGAAATAGAGGTGGAATCAGCATCCAGGCTGTTCTCAATGAGCTCTTTGACGGCAGACACTGGCCGTTGGATGACTTCCCCAGCCGCGATTCTGTTAACCACAGATTCCTCCAGACGCCGAATCTTCGGTGGCTCCTGGGGAATCGAGGCTGGAATGGGTTCATCTTCCATTTCCACTTCAATAATAGCTTGTTCAATTTCCATGGCCACGCTGCTCTGCTATGTAATAATGTGGCGGAGGGGCAGTCATGGAGAAGGAAATTAAAATTTCACAGACATGCTGCAGCTGTACTAGCAAAATACTTGCCGGAGAAAAATTGAGTCAAGGGTGTATGGGTGTGAAAAGAGTTTTGAAATTAGTCAAGCTCAAAAGTCTAGTTTAATAGTGTGTTTGGATTTACTTTTCAGCTTATAGATGATTGAAAAGTGCTTATAAATTTAAAAAAATTAGGATAGGTCAACTTTTTTTTGACTTATTAGCTATTTTCAACTTATAAACTGCTTAAAATAATAAGTTCATTCAAATAAATACAACTATTTATAGGGGTTTATTTTAAACACAAAATGACTTTAAATTGGCCAGTCAAACACTCAAAAAAAATTGAAAACAGCTTGTAAGTAGCTTATAAGCCAATTCAAACGGCCTTTAAATTGTAATTAAGTTAAATGGAATGTGAAATATAATATTCAAAATTTCTTTATTTTTTACAAAATACAAAATATAAACCTCACTCCAACTATTGATTTGATCTCATATTCAAATTAGTCAGATCAGTTTTGAAACCGTGCACTCAAGCCATATTATGAGTCTTTTTTCTTCATTAAATTTTTTTCTATTGAATTTTTATACTAAATTTAACGAGACACATTATCGGACATTCTGGAAAAATATTATAAATCTATTGAATTAGTAGATTGTCTATTTACTTAATACATAAACTACGTACATTCATGTATATATATATTTTCTGTTATATGAATTATTTGAATAAGTATGTATTTATTAAGTTGGACATTTAACATGCTTGCTTTTAGAGTGGTTTCTTAACTATAAACGGGGGTTATTTATCATTGTGATATATACTTGAATAGAAAAAAAGTCCCCATTTATCTTATATCTTATCTTCTTATATTTATGGTTATGTTGTTTAGAACTTAATTTTATAATATTTATCAATTTAAAAAAGGCTACTTACCAATATTTACATGCAACAAAAATTATTTTCAACAAAATGATCATAAGTATATAAAATTTATCAATATTGTATAAATAGTGTATAATCATGTATAGATGATATATAACTACGTATTAGAGAGATATATACATTATTTATACAATATTTATAGATTGGAGATAAGTATTTTTCAATCCAAACCAACTCAAATCTCCTTTAAACAGTTTCAAAATTTGGATATGAAATTCTCTTATTGTTTTGAATATTTTTATTATATTATCACTCGAAATCATTCACATTTTTTGTACGTCAATTTTTAAAGTCAAGATTTGAATAAAATTTGAATATGCAAGAAGAAGAAGAAAAGGAGGATGAGGGAGGAGGAAGGAAGAAGGAAAGCAACAAATAAATAAGGAAGAAGAAGGAAGGAAAAAAGGAAGTAGAAGGAAAGCAATCATTAATGATCAATAAGACAAGAACAAATGCACTTCTAATAAAATAATAGTGACCGCATGACTATCTTGAGTAATAAGTAATAATTGAGCTATTTTGGATAAAGAATTTTGATTCAATGGACATTTATCTAATTTTTCCATTTAAAAATTCACAAACATTCAATATTTGGGTGCTACATGATTTCTTTTCCAAGAATTTCTCCCACAATTCACGAATTTGCAACCAAACTAACTAAGTTTCTTTCTACAATCAAAATTTATAATTGTAGAAAAATCTTCAATTGGGCGTTGTGATTTCAAAGACCAAAAATGCAAATGAAAATTTCAAATCTCTAAAATGACAGTAGTAAATGATTCATCATTGATGGTTATTAAAAAGTTTTGATCTTTGAATTCATGGTTCAGATTTTACGAATTTGTGATTAGTTTGGATTGGTTGTACTTACAAATCATTGAAAATATTGTTTGGAGTTTACATATCAAATTTGAGAGGGATTGGTTAAATTTAAAGTTCATTTTAGGACAAATATTAGAGTAAAGCTCGAATAAGACGAAGTCTTAAAATTGTATCACGGTTGTATTAGAATTGTATTAAAATTATATTAATTTTGTTTCACAATTGTATCTAACTTTTGTTTGGTACATCAATAACTAAAACAATACATAATACAAAATTATAATAAATTGAATACTGAAGGTTTGAAGATTTAAAAATATAGATATTTGAAGTCAAAACAAGAAAATTTACAAACAAGATCCAAGTTTAGAATACAACACCAACAATAAGGATAAATAATGTTCAAAGCAAGAGAGAAAGATTTACAATTGATCTCTATTATTGTGTAGAACCCCTTCTTCAAGACTTGTATTCTTTGTCATTTCCGGTGGTTGACATCCTAAAAACATAGATAACTACCAAAGATCTATTAAGAATATATTTTTGTATGGTCTAGGTATGTTTTTCAAGTGATTGGGTCGCCTTTTATAAAGGTTGAGATGAAATTTGAGCGAAATAATAATTCTTCCCAGAGTTGGGTCGCTGACCTCGCATTTACGAGGGTAGGGTCACATTTGCTACATTTGCATGTTGGTTGCTGAGTTTGCCTACATGTATCACATTTGCGATGTCTAGAGGTTGCTTTTGCGATATCAACTTCTGTATCTCTGCTCCTTTTTTGTAGGTTTCACATTTGCGGTATCAGAAACTATTCTTTTTTTTCCTTATTCATCTGTCAAATCAATTTTGTCTTATTTTCGTCCGATTCCACTTCTTTTCGCTTCAAAGCTTCCTTTACCTTAAAATTACCTGAAATCAAGAAAATGCATACGATACCATCATGCCTTCAAATTAGTTATAAAGGATGCAAAAACTAAAGCAAGGAGATCATGAACAACTGGTAATTTCACCACTTATCAATATTTATGCATTTTGAATAAGAAAATTTAAGAGAAAAGAACTACTAATGCAACACACATGTGATATCAAACTATTCATTCAAATAGATTAAAATCAAAACAAACTCAAATGGAGAGTATACTATTAATTTAACCAAAGTAATATCATTATCATTATCATTAGACTCAGTTCCATTGATTAGGTGTGGATGTTCGATTCTTCGATCCATTTTTATCAAATTTTGATTCGACTTTTTGAACTTCAATTCAATTTAATTCAACATTTCTAAAATAATTTTTCGGTGTAAATGTAAAATAAAATGAGGACCAAATCAACACTAAAAAGCTTCAAATATTTAAATGTGAATCAAAATAAACATATTTGCACCATCTAAAATTGCACATAGTAACTAGCTAAGAAGCCAACACTAGCAGCAGACGGACATTGACTATTGCCCAAGTCCAATTTTCGATTCTCAAAATTAGGAATATTAGACTTATTTCAATAATGGGGTTGACTGATTCAGAATAAAAATGCCAAATAAATTAGGGATATGAGCTTGGATCTTTAGAAGTTTTGGCCTCAAATATAAGTATTAGTCATTTAAAATATTTTTTAGTTTTTATTTTCGTAGAACCGAAACCCTTAAATTGAAGAATCAAACTTTTGAAGAAAAAAATTGAAACAAAACCGAAGAACTGAATTAGTTTGACTTTGTAAGATTTTTTGTCATTTATGCCTACCCCTACCATTGATCTGACATGTAAATTCAGATGGACAATTAATACAAGTTATAACCAATAACTAGCGATTATACCCAGAAACAACCCTTAATAATTTTTTTCAATATGAGGAAGACCTAAAGTTAACACGTAAATTATTTGTTATAACTTTTACATAAGTTTCTACACGTTTTTCATGGGATATCTGGCCAAATGAATTTTGCAAATTTGATGCTATTCAAGCAACACAACAAAAGAACCTGAAATTGGTAGGTGATCATGTGGTTGATTTTTGCTCAAGCTTGAAGGTTCAATTCACAATCACCATAACACTTTAAAAAATAAGTATCCACTTTATGTTTGATTAAAATATGTGATTATGTGTTAAATATATTATATGCAAGTAATGTTGGTTATTTGCTTGATTGCTTCGTTATTTGTGCTTGTATTCCTACAAAAATTTCATGGAGTAGGAAGTAGTCATTTTTGTGTATACTAATGAGAATTACATTCTCTCAGTTAGGAAATATCTTGCTTCGATATTTTATCAATTTTTACCATGTTCTTGATTTTCAGTTGAGATTAGGTTTTTTGGCATCTTTGATTTATTGAGTAATCAAGAAAAGTAAATTTTAGCCTCCGATTTTTTGGCTTCTTTTGAACTCCTATTTGCTTAACTGTTGTCTTGCATATAGCATGATGTCTTCATCACTAGTTTAGTGGAATAAAGTAAAAAAGAGACAATACATACCTTCCATTTTTGCTTCTTTTCATAATGAATGCATGCAGAAAAGCACAATAAAACGTTTGCTGTAGGGGTGGGGGTGTACCATATCCAATCTGACCATCTTCACAGCCAGCACTAGCAAGAAGCTTCCCTTGGGATTATTTTCCCAGGCAAAAAAAAAAGAACTTGTACTTGCTTCATACTTTGGTTCTTTGGGAGTAGGGGCCAGGTAATTTCATTCTCAAATCAGAAACTGTACATTTGTACATCCTTTTGCTTCAAGGAAAGCCACATCAAAATTCTCCTAGGTTTAACATCTCTCAAAATTTCTGTAGAGCTTTTTCAGTGATGCAACCTAGAAAAAGACTGTAGATGATCAATAGCATAAACATGTGAGACTCAAGATAACATCTTTAAAAAGAAGAGTAGAAAGACGGGGAAGGAGCGGGTGAGGAGAGACCAAATATCTGCTAGGAAAAGATCACACCGGAGATTTATGCTTTCTCTCCTTTTCATTTTTTGGTTTCCTATTCGTGCCCTTTGGAAATATAGGAATGAGAAAGATTGTGACACTAAATCCTAATAGGAAAAAATGTAAAGGAGGAGATGGCAACGAAGAAAAGTTTTACTTATATGGTACTTGAACAAAAGTTCCATTTGTAGCCATAGAATTAGGGGGCTTGAAGAAGAGCCTGAGGGAGGAAAACAGAACATGCTGAATTGACCACTCACGTTAAGCCCAGGCATTTTCGGCTTCCAAAAGTAATTCTTCCTCAAATTCAGCCTCCATGGAATCATTCTCTTAGTAACAGCAAATTCAGAAGTTAGTCCTAGCTAAGAAACGATCCACAAGATTAATATGAAAGAAACACATAGTAATGTGTTGGGAGGAGACATAAATAACAGTAACGCTCAGTGAATGTCATAAATATATAGAATTCAGAATTATAGTCATTACTATTAGACTAGCAAGTGTGTTATGATAGAGATAAGTATCAAATGAAAGTATTTGTAACGACCCTCATAGTCATTTTATGATTTGTGCGTGTTTTGCCTATTTTACCCCTTTTCATAGGTTCATTACGATATTTGTGGTTTGCAGGGGTGGGCGACATGGCTCCCAAAGTGGTTGGACGAGATTTGGATAAGTTTTTCATTTTGAAAAGTTGAAATGGTTGAACAAAGTCTATATTTGAGGAAGATGAGCTCGAATGGAATTCCACTAGTTTTGTTAGTCCCGAAGGATCATCTTTGAGTTAGTTGGACTATTGGTTAGGGTCTTGAGGTATTCGAATGGGTTTCAAGTCATTATATGGGAAGTTTGGAAATTTAGAAGTTAAGAGTTGACTTCAGTCAACATTTGGTCAAGATGACCCTAGATGGGTGATTTTATGGTTCCAACTAGTGTGGAATGTGTTTTATGATTGATTTGCGTCTGGAAGGTCTCAAATGAGTTTTGGGTGTTCGTTCAGAGTTTGGTGTTTTGACGTTGTTGAGTTTCAATGGTACTACCTAAAGCAAATGAGCTCCAAATGAAATTTGGATTGAACCATTATATCTGTATCATAATTTTCAAAATTATTGCATAAAGAGTCGTCATATTTCGAGTTCGTATAAGACAAATATGCTCATTTTAGTGTCAGGAAGGATTGTTGGTGCTGGTGCGACTACAGAAATAGATACACATCCGCAAAGCCATAGGTGCAGAAATCAGACTGCATGCGTGAAACCGCAGCTGCGGAATTGGCACCGCAAGTGCAATGCCAACAACAACAACAACAACATATCAAGTGAAATACCACTAGTGGGGTCTGAGGAGGGTAAAGTGTACGCAGACCTTATCACTATCTCATGGAGGTAGAGAGGCTATTTGCGCAGGTGCAATGCCGTTGATGCAAAAAAAAATGATCGCGAAAATGAAAATCGCTGAGATAAAATCTCAGATCGTGTTCTATTGGGTATTTTCAACATTTGGGAAGCTCCAATAGAGGCGATTTTAGATGTATTTTTCTCCTATGATCAACTAGTACGTGATTCGAATTCAAATTTAGTCATTTTGCAATAATACCCATTATTTTCACACTTAAATTCATGGTTATGAATGTGGGAATACAGATTTTTAGCCTTAGGTGTATAAAGTATGATCTTTTGTCAATGGGGGAGGCAATTTTCGAGATTTTTGTCGCAAGGGTAAGATTTTAACTCCCTGATTGGTATTTATTTTTTAATTTGTTGATTATTTCACCGTTTAAACCACGTCTGAGCATAGAATTGGAGATTTCAGACCTAAAGGTTGAGAAACTGTATTTTGTTGGTTTGACGGTTGATTTGAACTCCGTTTTTATGAAATTTTATATTCAAGTTTCTTACATTATGGGTAACATGATTTTTTTTAAAAATTCTTGCTTTTTCCCTTGTGGACTCGGGGTTGACTTTTTTTTAATCCAAAATAGAAGTATAGCAATATGGGTGTCTACGGACTCGTTTACTAATATAGAAAATATAGGTCAAAGATAATAGTGATTCTAAAATGGTAATTATGCATGTATTGTTAATCCTTTTATAGTGATTATTTTTTAGCGGTTGCAAACGTTAGAACTCGCCATAAATCATAGTTTGTTAAATAAAAAAAGTATAGATTAGGAAAAGAAATTATCAATGGAGATTTGAAGTTTCTAACCCTGGTCTTATGACTTGAGCTTTTACAAAAAAAGTCAATATGAAATGAATGACGAGGGTCAATATGCGAACACTCATAGACCAAAAGGCGTTAGAGTGATATTCATCTATTTAGGTCGAATAGACGTTAGATGAATCATAATCGTCATTTTTTATTGTATAACAACGGAATGGATCACTATCAACATAGACTTACTATCGTTATGAAATAATGGAGAACATAATCCTAGTCTTTTCTCACATTTTACAAAAACAAACATTCAGAAACATTGGTTATTGATATTTACAATCGTAAAGTGTTAGTTCATCTTGTTTCTTGAGCTTTTAAAAGGAAAGTCAATTCGAAACAAACGACGAGAGCTAATAAGAGAACACTCATAGCCTATCACCTACTTTGCCAAGAGGTGGCAGGAGCGCAATGACGTTAGTCCAAACCTTCTTAAACAACCTAAAGGCTTGGTCCGATCTCTTTCTAAACACTTACTAAAAATATGATCGTTCACAAATTTATTGGAGCATCAAATTTCATACCTATTTCATAAACAGTAAAATGCTTATATTTACTTATTGATATCAATTTTTATACACTTTTTAAACACTGATAAAACAATATAATAGACGGCAAATTTATTGGGACATCAAATTTATACTTATTTCACACAGTAATTTTTCTATACATACCAAACTAAATTTACTAATTGATACCAACTTTATACATTTTTTAAAAATCAATATTATTACAAATTGATATCTAGAGTTGACTACTAAAGATTTTGTGCACAAAAAATATAACGACATAACTAATATGGATATAAAAATACAAATTGCATACCGTATTCATATCAATATATTTTGTGTGTATAATTTGTATTCAATTAGTGTATAAATAAGAATTTCAATGTGTAACTAATATGAAAGATTAATGCAAATTTAATATCAAACTCATACAATATATTTTATGTATATAGTTGGCATGTAATTGAATTTTAATGGTATAAGTTGATTACTCAGATTATATAGATTAAATGTTAAGATTATACTCAAAAAATTATAATTTTAAATTTCATAAATCATGATAAAATATACGAAAACATAGTTAATAATGCATAGTACCACTAATAAAACAAAATATAGGTAGTTCAATGTCAAAAACAAAATTAAAAAATATCCAACATCTTTAAAAGAAAAAAAGATATTCCTCTATCTGACAACTGTTTTCCTGAGTCTTGCCTTTGAACTGGAGAAGTGGAATTTTTTTTCTTCACTGTTGTTTCTTTCTTCTTCAATGTTATTTGATTCTTTTTCACTGGAGTGTTATTCTTCTTCACCGGTGTTTGAGTTAATATCTCAAAACTTGGTGTCTCTATCTTCACATGTCTTTCATCTTCGACTAACATACAACTCTTTCTAGGTGTAAGAACAAGTTTTAATTTTTTAGGCATATTGTGAAAAGCGAACGAAAAAAAATGCACACACAAAAATATTACTTCAAGAAACGAGAAAGATGGAACATTTGTTATTGAATGTTAGATAAAAGATGATTTTCTTTGAAATATGGAGAGAGATGGAGAAGAATGTGGAGAATGATGTGGTGAGAGAAAAATTACTATTGAAAGAGACAATATGGGTAAACATGTGTAAGTTGAAATTCCTTAATTATAGTAATAATGTCACGACCCAAAATGGGCCATGAGTGACACCCACACTTAACCTTCTAAGTGGGAGAACCAATGATACAAGCCCCAACTTATATTAGCGATTCAACTTATAAAATACGGCAATAATGCGGAAGCTCAACTTATAAAAGTAAGAAATAACAAAAATTACTTTAAAAGTCTATTACATATGTTCCTCAAAATCTGAAATTCATCACATCAAGGACATCTAATCTCAAATATCAAGTCTAAGAGTATCAAACACTAGAATAGATAAATAAAATAATTTATGTACGAAAACTAAGAACATCATGTTATGACTAAGAGAATGCAACACGAGCTCGAAGGATAGCTCACCCTAGAATCTGATATACCGAAGATTGGCTAGAGCTGAGGGCGAGTCGAGGTCAATGATACACTCGCTCCACTCCACAAAATAAAACAAAAAAATACAAGTAGAAGTCAATACAGAAAAATATGTACTGAGTAGGTAACATCGGCTGACTCAAAATAGAAATCAATATGCATAAAGTAATAACAGAAAATCAACTATAGTTCTTAACAGGTGGCAAACAACAACATCAAGATTAAGTGACAACACAATGAAATAATTGTCACGCCCCGAGAGGGTACCCTATGCGTGGCCGACACTCAAAAACCATCTCTGGCCTCAGAGAGAATTACTTGGTCTCATTACTTATTCGTTCATCAGCGGAAGACTTAATAAAAATACTTATATGGGCTCTCCATTAACAACATCTAATGAAAGAAGAAATTTTTTAGAAGAAGTAGTTTCAAAGGAGAACTACTCCAATTACATCATTAAACTCTGTCTATGAAGCCTCTAATACTCTTAGATGGTGACAATGACATGTCCATGGCTACCTTAAAAGAAACATAATACTCAACAATAATTAAAGGATAAAGAGTTCCTCTGAATACAAGAAGGACTCACCAAATAGCTGAAAAATAATGATCTTCAACGATGCGCCTATTGAGGATCTCTAACACATGTATCTGCATCATAAAACGATGCAGGTCGAATGACGTCAGTACGTGGAATGTACGAGTATATAAAATGGCAGGAAGGTATGGACAGATATCAAGAAACTCCTCTCAAGAAAACTCAGCTCAGAACTCAACATCAATATGTAATGCAAGTTTAATAATAATAATAATAATAATAATAATAATAATAATAATAATAATAATAATAATAATAATAATAATAATAATAATAATAATAATAAGCAATGCTTACTCAGTTGGGAGTTTCTCTAATCGACAACCATCACTTATGAGCTAGCGATGATACAACGAAGCGATGTTGTTGTCACATCCATCCAATACCTTGCTAGGGTAAAGGACATCACCATCTTGGATCCACTCATCAAAGTCCTCTTTTTGGGACTTAAGAGGCATAGCCTCCATCCTACGCTGGCTACGTAGTTCTAGGGTTTGAGTCAATTAAACTCTTACCCAACTCGGTGCTCAATACTACTCCCAAAATATGTGCTCATATTAATCTCATCATCTAGTCTCATTGGACTTTAATTTAAATAATCAAACTCATCTCATTACCTCTTCATCAATCATTATACTTCAAAAACAATATCATTTACATCTCATCAAAACATCTTGCTCAAAACATCATTTACTCAAATTCATTTAAACTCAACTATTTTGCTCTTTTAAAACTCAATAAAATACATATATAGTATTAATTCATATCACTCTTTTTATCAATGAAAATATTAAAAAGCCAACATCTTTACTCAAAACATGTGTAAAAATATTCATGAACATCAAATCAATTAGGATTAATGGGAAAGTAGCCATGAACAATAATTCCAATAATATGAGAGATAACAATAATAATAATATTAATGCATAAATATATCTAACTCAATAGAAAATGAATTAATTCATTTAGAATTCAAGATTTGGATAAAACTCAACTATAACTCAATTATAATAAATTTAAATATTGGTCGCATGGACGAACTCAATCTGATGCTATGAAAGCCTTACATACCTTAAATCCGAAGCTTTACTCCGAATTGGAACACTCTTGGACCCCTAGCCTTTTCTTCTCGCCGGAGCGTTTTGTGTACTACTCAGAGTATAAGAATCACCGAAGTAGTATTTTTATACTACTAAAACTAAAACTATATTTGAGAAGGAGTAAAGAAGTATATAGAGAAGAGAGTTGCTTAAGAAAGCTTGATGAATAAAATGAGAAAATAAGGTGGTATTTATAGGTGTGGATAAGGGACCTAACAATAAATAAACATAATCATAAAGGATGATCTTGAAAATTCAATGGAGAATTTTGATGTCATGGATGATGTCAAATGGTTCTACATCTTTCTATGGTAGGTGAGATGAGATCTCTTTTAACAGAGTATCCGTTTTCGAAGCTGCGTTTGAAAGAGATAAATTTCTTATTAGAATTTGGTGTCTTTATAAGAATTGTAGATATAGAAGTCTAGTTTCAGTTAGTTCAAGAATCATATCCAATTTGGAGCATGCTGCATCGAGATATGAATTTTATTCTATAAACACTCCATTCCGTCACAGCACTATGTCTTGCAAAGATTAATTTATTTGATCTACCTAAGCTCCGCATCTTAAGATATATTCTCATGAAAGTTGTAGGTAATGATGTTGTGGTTACTCAAAAATTTAAATCACTTAATTTGAACTAGCCTATGAAAAGTTATGCCTAAAATACAGAGAGAGTATTATTTTCATCGAGAATTAAAATACCACATACAACGTTTTAGGAGGTGTCATAGGTAGGAATACTCTCATTGAGGTTTTGCATACCTTAGAGTAAAGCTTAAAGAAAATGAACACAATTTGTATAATCAAAATACTTTAGGCACGGGAGAACATAATTATGATCAAAATACTTTAGGCATGAGAGATCATAATATGATAAAAATACTTTATGCATGAGAGATCATAATATAATCAAAATACTTTAGTCATGAGAGAAATAATTATGATCAAAATACTTTAGGCATGAGAGATAATAATATGATCAAAATACTTTAGGCATGAGAGATCTTAATATAATCAAAATACTTTAGTCATTAGAGAACATAATTATGATCAAAATACTTTAGTCATTAGAGAACATAATTATGATCAAAATACTTTAGTCATTAGAGAACATAATTATGATCAATATACTTTAGTCATTAGAGAATATAATTATGATCAAAATACTTTAGGCATTAGAGATCATAATATGATAAAAATACTTTAAAACCTTTTTATGTTTTCATATAAGGACTTTAATAAATCAACAATTCAATGCATTTAAGAGCCAACATAAATTAACATAAGATAGGTGATTAAACTTCAAATATTTAATAATCTATGCAATTGGAATCATGATATGAAAACCCATAAAGTTTCATGCTTGAATTAAATAGAAAACTTTGATAATTCATTTGGACTTCATGAATGAAAGAATCCATGAATCAATAACATTTTAGGGGGTGTTACAATATCCCCCCCTTGGGATTATTCGTCCTCGAATTAAGATGAAACTAGGAGACATCAAGAACGAATATCATTAAGACGTCAACAAAACTCCGATGTTCAAATGGTCAATGACTCAAATTCAAGAATACGCATCGACTCAAAGGTAGAAGTAAGGAATATTACCTTTAATATCATCATCAGAAGGTACAAATAGATGAGGATATTTAGCCTTCATATCTTCTTCAACTTCCCATGTAGCCTCTTTAACAAATTGATTTCTCCATAGGAGTTTAACAGATGCCACTTCCTTAGTTCTTAATTTGCGAACCTGACGATTAAGAATCTGAACTGGAATCTCTTCATAACTCAAACTCTCTTTCACCCCAATGGTCTCAGTCGGTACAACAAGTGAAGGATCTCCCAAACACTTCTTAAACATAGAGATGTGAAACACGGGATGAATAGCAGCTAATTCTGGGGCAATTATAATTCATAGGCTACGTTACCTACCCTCCTCAATATCTGATAAGGACCAATATATCGGGGACTAAGCTTTCCTTTCTTTCCAAATATCAGCACACCCTTAATGGGTGAAACTTTCAAGTATACCCAATCATACAGTTCGAACTCCAAATCTCTCCTCCTAACATCAGTGTAGGATTTCTGGCGACTCTAAGCAGTCTTCAACCTCTCTTGGATGGTTTTTACCTTCTTCATAGCTTGGTGAACCAAGTATGGTCCAATTAACTCTGCTTCACCAACTTCGAACCAACCAATTGGTGATCTACATCTCCTCCTATACAGAGCTTCATAAGGAGCCATTTGAATACTCGAATGGAAGCTATTATTAAATGCAAACTCAATAAGAGGTAAATGATCATCCCAATTACCTTTGAAGTCGATGAGACAGGCTCTTAACATATCCTTTAAATTCTGTATCGTAGGCTCTGCTTGGCCGTCTGTCTGCGGATGAAAAACAGTACTAAGGTTCACTCTTGAACCCAAACCCTTCTGAAATGACTTCCAAAACTGAGTAGTAAATTGAGCTCCCCTATCTGAGATAATAGATAAAGGAACTCCATACAGAGTAACAATATCCCTAAGATACAGTTTGGCATAATCCTCTGCAGTGTCTGTAGTCTTAACTGGCAAGAAATGAGCCGATTTGGTCATCCTATCCACAATCACCCAAATAGAGTCATGTTGTTTGCGGGTTCGTGGTAAACTGGTAATGAAGTCTATATTGATCATTTCCCACTTCCATTCTGGGATCTCTATATTCTGAGCCACTCCACAAGGCCTTTGGTGCTCAACTTTAACTTGTTGGCAATTCGGGCACTTGGACACAAACTCTGCTATATCTCTCTTCATTCCACTCCACCAGTATACTTCTCTCAAGTCATGATACATCTTTGTTGAACCTGGATGGATGGAATACCTAGAATTATGGGCTTCTTTCATGATTCTCTCCCGAATGCCATCAACACTTGGAACACATAATCTTTCTTGATATCTCAACACTCCATCTCCCCATTTGGTAAAAATCATTACCTTCCGCTTGTGAACCTCATCCTTCAGTTGAAGAAGAATGAGATCCTGATCTTGCTTTTATTTCACCTCTGCAACTAGAGATGATTCAGCTCCATTTTGGACTATTGTACCACCCTCACTAGAGTCAATAAGTTGAACTCCCAAACGTGCAAGTCTATGCACTTCCTTTGCCAACTCCTTCTTTTCTTCTTCCACATGGGCCGTACTCTCCATGGAAAACCTGCTAAGAGCATCAGCAACTACGTTTGCTTTAACTGGATGGTAGAGAATGCCATGTCATAATCCTTGAGCAACTCTAGCCATCTCATTTACCTCAAGTTTAGCTCCTTCTGGCTGAATACATACTGCAAGCTCTTATGGTTTATGAACACATCCACATGTACACCATAAAGATAGTGACGTCAGATCTTAAGAGCAAATACCACAGCTACCAATTCAAGGTCATGAGTGGGGTAGTTCCTCTCATGAGTCTTAAGCTGTCTGGAGGCATAGACAATGACCTTACCTTTCTGCATCAATACACATCTCAACCCAACTCTGGAAGCATCACAATAGATTATAAAACCATCCGTTCCTTCGGGTAGGAATAGTACTAGAGCAATAGTCAATCCAGCTTTCAACTCTTGAAAACTTTTCTCACAAGCATCAGACCATTGAAACTTAGCCTTCTTCTGAGTCAGCTTAGTCAATGGTGAGGATATGGATGAAAATCCATCAACAAACCTCCTGTAGTAACCAGCCAAACCTAAGAAACTCCTTATATCGTTGGAGAGGTGGGTCTGGGCCAGTTCTTAACTACCTCAATCTTTTGTGTATTAACTTGAATTCCATCACCAGATATAATATGGCCTAGGAATGCTACAGACTCAAGCCAAAACTTAGCATACAACTCCCTCTCTTTAAGAGTTTGAAGGACAATTCTAAGGTGATTAGCATGCTCACTCTTACTTGTAGAGTAGACCAAAATATCATCGATGAAGATAATTACAAACGTATCTAGGTATGGCTTGAATACTTGGTTCATGAGGTCCATAAAAGCTGCTGGAGCATTTGTCAATCCAAAGGACATAACAAGAAACTCAAAATGACTATAGCGGGTTCGGAAAGTCGTCTTCGGGATGTCACATTCTCTCACTTTCAACTGGTGATAGCCTGATCTGAGGTCTATCTTAGAGAAGCATGTGGCACCCTGAAGTTGGTCAAATAAATCATTTATTCTGGAGAGAGGATACTTGTTCTTTATGGTGACCTTGTTTAGTTGTCGGTAATCAATGCACATTCTAAGGGACCCATATTTCTTTCGAACGAATAGGACAGGAGCGCCCCAAGGTGAGACACTTGGCCTAATAAACCCCTTATCTAGGAGGTCTTTCAGTTGTTCTTTCAACTCTTTCAACTCAGCGGGATCCGTCCTATAAGGAGGAATGAAGATAGGTTGTGTATCAGGAAGGACATCAATACCAAAGTCTATCTCTCTATCAGGAGAGATTCCGGGTAGATCCTCAGGAAAGACTTCAGCAAACTCATTCACAATGGGAACTGACTCAAGAGATGGAGCCTGATCATTAATATTTTTGACTCGGACTATATGATATATGCATCCCTTAGAGATTAACTTTCTGGCTTTAAGGTAAGAAATAAATTTACCCTTAGGTACTACAGAACTCTCCTTCCACTCTAAGATAGGCTCATTTGGAAATTGAAATTTGACAATTCGGGTCCTATAATCAACTGAGACATAACAATTGTAATGATTTCCTCATTATTTCCAATCATTAGATCATTATTAGTTTCCAATTCAAATCCTAACCAAAACAACCTAACCCACTGGAATTTTGCAACATTCAAATACTTATCCAACCTTAATTAGTATAATATATATGAGCAAGGATTGGATATTTGAATGATAACTTTTTCCTGAAGTACTTTTGGCTGTTGCTCGTCATCGTACATGTATGTTTTCCTCCTCTTCTATTTTCTTTTCTTTTTAAAATTAATCAAGTAATAAAAATGACAAATTCTACTAACTTATTTTAATAAATATAGAATAAGTGGTATAAGATATTAAATAAATTAAAATTCTACTAACTTATTTTAATAAATATGGGATAAGTGGTATAAGATATTAAATAAATTATCACTTTAGCCCATTAATTAAATTAGTTATATAAATTTACCCATCAACTAAATAAATATAATTACCAATAATCCAAAATACCCATTTAAAATCTACTGAAGGAGTCTTTTATGGAATAAGAAGCTTTAGTACTCAAAACGACCTAATGAGTCGTTACAAATAAATTTGTACAAAAAAATGCTATCTTTTCTCTTACTTATTAGTTAATGCTAACACTTAATAAAATAAAATTAAATATAATATAAATTAATATATATCTGTTAAGACCTGTAATTAAGGTTTTATTAGTAGTAATTATAAAATAGTCTATTTAAAAATTGTTATATACACTCTTAAACAAATATGTTTGGTGATTTTTCCTTTTTTAAATTTATACTCCCTGTATTTCATATTATTTGATCCATATAACAAAAATAGATGTTTTATTTTATTTATCTATTTTAACATATTTTTAAAAATATTATTAATATTTAATATTAAATAACTACATAAATTGAGTGTAAACAAATTTAGAGTTTCAAAACATCATAAATAAGATCAGTTTAGTAAAAGACATTTTTTATTAGCTTTTTTAAGAGATATGTCAGGTCAACAAGAGTTAATTAATATGAAATGGAATAAGTACAAAACACCATTGACATTTTTCATAGCATAGAATTTGTGAATTATACTTGAAGTATTTTATAAAAGTTTGCTTTAAATGTTACCTTCCACGTAACAGTTAGGACCAACAAAAACTATAATCTTTTCTCTTTTACGAAGTTCTCATTAATTCAATAGATCATTTTTTTCTGTTAAAAAACATTATCCAAACTATTTTTTAGGTGAAATTTAAGTCGCTGAAATAACGTGAACTAGAGTTAAGAGTGGTCTAGACAGTAGACTCAAAGGAATCATAAATGAAAATATTTCCTTCTTTTTATTAAAAGAAATTATAATCCAACCTATTTACATACATAATATTTTGTATTAATTACGGCAAATGGCATAAGATATACTTTTATCAAAAAAAATATTAGTTTTGTTACCTGAAATAACGAAAATGAAATAAATAAACCATTCTGTTTATTTCTTTCTATTCCGTTAAAACCCTTTTCTTTATTTCTCTCTCTATTCAATGAATTCTTCAACGGCTAGCACCGATTCATCGCCATAACTAGCATCTTTATTTGTGTTTCAACTCAAAATCTTCAATTTAATTTCTTGATACAGATCTATTGAGGAAAGTTACTTTAGTTCGTTTGAGTTTTTGTTTTAAAATTGAATTTGAAAAAAAGAAATTCGTGGTAATTTGTTCAATTTCGATCAGCTGAACAGTCAAGTTTTTTCTCGATTTCGTTTGCTCAATTTCGTTTGAAGTTTTATTTTAAAAATTGAATTTGGAAATCATAAATTCATTTTAATTTCCTCTATTTCAATCTGCTGAACAGTCGAGTTCATACTCGATTTAGTTGCTCGATTTAGTTTGAGTTTTTGTTTTAAAATTGAATTTGAAAATCAGAAATTTGTTGTAATTTCCTCAATTTCAATGTGCTGAACAGTCAAGTTCGTTCTCGATTTTGTTTGCTCGATTGTTTTAAAATTAATTTTGAAAATCAGAAATTCGTTGTAATTTCCTCAATTTCAACCTACTGGACAGTCAAGTTCGTTCTCAATTTTGTTTGCTTGATTTAGTTTGAGTTTTTGTTTTGAAATTAAATTTGAAAAACAAAAATACTCGATTTAGTTTGAATTTTTGTTTTAAATTGAATTTCTTCACTGATTCGTTCCTTTTCTCCCTTAAATTCAGATTACTGTACGAATTTGCACAATTTATGTTAGTCTATTGTATGAATTTGCAGGCATAATTAGTTATAAAATGGCCACAATACCTGTTATGCTTTACCACAATGGAAGATGGGATAGTAGAAATCGATAGGTTGATTACCATGTAGATGCAGTTCTTATAAATTCTGAATCAAGCTGCGAGACTTTTGTGTCGGTAATTGCAAGTCACTTATCAATTGACACTTTTGTTAAGAAAATCAACATCAACTACAAATTGGATGATTGGTCAGCACCAATGGTAATACAAAATAATATGGGGATACAAGTGTGTGCTGAGTTGAAAAAGGATAATTGGGATATCACTAAATATCCTTTGTGCATCACAACAATGGAGCTTGAGGTCCAAGGGCATGAGTCAAGCTTGATTCCACATTTGTGTGCATCTGATTGTGTCTCAGCCTCTCAAATTCTTAATACATATGATTTTAATTCAATGCTTGGAATTGATGATGTGATACAAGAAGTTGGAATGGGATCATGTCTGGAAATTCAGGAATATTCATATGCTGAATCTGAAATCATAACTAACCCCTATCAGAAATTGATTGAAAAAGATCAAGTCTATCAACAAAAATCTATTTTAATTAGTATAATGAAGCGTTATTCCATTTTGCATAAATTTCAATTCAAGGTCATCCGATCAAATGCAAACAAGTAAGCATTAGTTCTCTCTCTATTTACTGATCTCATCTTTTACGGAATCGATCTTTAAAAGTCATTTAATAGAATGGTATTCCATTTTAATTTTATAAATAATTTGTATTATCCTTGATTGTTTTGAAATTTATTGTTTCTATTATTTTAATATTTGAATTGTGGACTCACTTTAGTTTATTTTTTATAGTTATACAATAGAATGCAAGAATGGTAATTGTGATTGGGGTATACGAGCATCAAGTTTGAACAAATCTGAAATGTTTAAAGTTAGAAAATATCTCAGCGAACACGTGTGTCTACTAGGGGCCAATTCTATTTCTGAAAGACATGCAGCAACATCTGTGGTTACAACCATTATAATGAAAAAAGTTGCAGAAACTAAAATTGATTACACACCACGGGACATACAACGTGACATGTTGGATGATTATGGTATGTCACTAACCTACATGCAGGCTTGGCGAGCTAAGGAAAAGGCCTTAGAACTAGTGAGGGGCGATCATGCTGATTCATATCGTTAATTGCCTAGTTACCTTTATATGTTAAAAAAAACTTATCCTGGTTCTCATGTAAAATTGCACAAGTCAAACGATGGACATTTTTCTTATGTATTTGTGGCATTGCATGTGTCGATAATAAACTGGGAGTATTGTAGGCCTATTGTAGTTATTGACGGAAGTTTTCATTAAGCTGCATCCAAAGGGACAATGCTAACAGCTAGCACTTCAGATGCAGTAGGTTAATTTTTTCGTGCTTTCAGTTGTGTGTTAAAATTGTGTTCGCTTGTATTAATTTATCAATTGATTTCCAACATGTAGGTAGTATACTTCCACTTACTTATGCGGTTGTGGATTTAGAGAATGATGCATCATGGCAATGATTTTTTCAACAATTCAAGAAGGCATATGGTCAGAGACCAATGATGAGTGTAGTTTCAGATAGACATGACAGCATAATCAAATCAACTTCAACAGTTTATGAAGGAGTTCCTCATTTTTCTTGCATCTGGCACTTGTGAAAAAATATAACGAAGAATTTCAAAAAAAAGTCAGCATAAGATAAGTGAATTATTCTATATAATGGCAAAGGCTTACACTCAATTGGAGTTTAATAAAAGTTTGAAAGGGGTTGAAAGGATAGACAAACGAGTTAAGGACTACTTGTTTTATATTGGATACAGTAAGTGATCACGTGTGCATGCCCCGGTGAATAGAACTTGGACAATGACTTTCAATATCGCAGAAATGATAAATTTAGTAAATAAGGAAGTTAGGGAGCTGCCAGTTTTGCCACTGCTCGATTTCATGCGCTTGCTAGTTCAGAAATGGAATAACAGCAATCAGTCAAAGGTAACGTCTACAGCTTTCCACCTTGGTCAAAAATACCATGAAATCTTGAAACTTAACAAAAAGGAAGCAGACAAAATGAGGGTATGTAACTATCTAAATATATTACAATCGTCTAAACATTTTCTAACTGTTTAAAACTATTTTGACTAATTGTTGGTACGAGAAACTACTGAGTACTTGTATACAGTGATTGATGGTATCACAAACTTCACAGTTAATCTTAAAGATAGAAAATGCACTTGCGGAAGATTTCAATTGGACAAACTACCATTCCCACATGCTTTAGCAGTTACAAAAAAAAGCATCTTGACTATGAACCTTACTGCTCCGCATACTACATAAAATCAAACATACCAGCTTCAATTATAAAATCTCCTTGATTCAAGCACTTGAAATGTGTCATTGCATGTATCAGCTGAGATCGTGCTGCCTCCAATTGAAAAAAGAGCAGCTGAAAGACCAAGAAAAACAAGAATTAAAATAGGTTAGGTCAAAAAGCGCAAGCAATTTAAAAATTCATGCAGTAATTTTGGACAAGCAGGTCACAATCGAAAGAGTTGTAGAAATGTTCGAAATAAAAAATGAGGCACACTTTATAGATTTACTTAATCATCCATGATGCATATTTTTTTCAGAAAATGATGTTGAATTTCCAACCTTCTGTTGGATAAGTTTTATTCTCTTGTTGTTGATTGAATACATTGAAAACATTGATAGTTTATATACTTTTAAATATTGACTGAATATATTGAAAACTGCCACAAATTCATATACCTTTTCTTGTTATTTGGTATCGATATACAAAGCAGGTTGTGTCATCTTGTATTATAAGTAGTTTAATATATTTGTGCTACAACATGATATTAAAAGCGTATTAAATATAGTTTAATGCTCATTAGTTTAACGAATAGATTTGTGTATTAAATATAGTTTATAATATATTATGATTCTGTATTACATATTCTTGTGTTATAATCATATTAAATGTGTATTAACAATAATTTTTAAAAGCATTTAGGTTACCTCTCCCCCTCCCCCAAAGTGTGTTAAATCTGTATTAAAATATTATATTAAATGTGTATTAACAACAGTTCTAAAAGCATTTCAGATTAATCCAAAGTAAAATAGAGTTGTATTACAAAAGGTATTAAATCTGTGGTGGCTACATATGACTTGAACAGAGCTATTCAATACATGTAGGTTGTCAAAAAAAGGGGGAACTCAAAAGTATTAAATTTGTATTGTATAAAGATTGCAATTTATGTTGTTAACACCAGTGTATTAAAAATATATTAAACTTATTTTGGGTTATAAATACAAGTTTGTGGTGGTTACGTATGACTTGAGCACACCTATTCAATACATGTGGGTTAAAAAAAAGGAAACATAAAAGTATTAAATCTGTATTGTATATAGATTGTAATCTATGTTATTAACACCAATGTATTAAAATTATATTAAACTTGTTTTGGGTTATGTAGAATATAAAAATGGTGTTCTGAAAGGAATATCAGAGACACATTTTATACATGTGGGTTATTTATAAAAAAGGGCAATACAAAAGTATTAAATATATATTGTATATAGATTGTAATCTGTGTTATTAACTCCAGTGTATTAAAATTGTATTAAAATTATTTTGAATTATAAATATAAGTCTGTGCTGACTACGTATGACTTGGGTACATCTATCTGATACATTTGTAAATATGAATGGTGGTCTGGAAGGCATATAAAAGGCATCTTTTACACAATTGTATTGTACTCTGATTTAATACATGTGTGTTAAATTGGTAGTATAAATAGTTTTGACTTAACACAAGTGTATTAACTGACACAGCCATTCGGTGTATTAAAATGATATTATACGTATATCCCTAACACAGCTTACAACATCGCCTGTATTACAACTGTATAAAAAAGAATTAATGCTATGAATACATTTATAGATATAAAAAGGGTGTTTCTTAAAAGTGCCACATCACAAAACAACAACAAAAACATCAACATTCACTGTGGTATGTGCTTCAAAAAAGAGTTTACCTACTACTTATATCATCATTTTATACATGTGTTTCAAAAAGATATATTTTTTCTAATACTTATAACGTCACTGTTTAAATATTAGCTATTCATTAGTTTGACATTCTTTCCTCTTATAAACCTTCCATGCCTTATATTCATCACTTATAGCCCCATTTTTTTGTTTCTTCGTTGCATAGCTCCATAGTAGTGCTCCAAACCTCTTCCTGTGATATTCAACATCAAAAGACTGATATGAAATCTGCTGATTTTCACTGGCATAGTCGGAAAATGCAGCAACGTAAAGACCACAGTCTCTGCCAATAAATTTTTTAAAAAATAAAAATAAAAGTACAGTACAAAAAAAATAACTCACAAATTATATAAAAATTTACAATGAATCTTCTTTTTGTTTTGGGAGGTGATCCCTGATCTTATTAATGTTAAGAGGATCGGTCAATTTTTTGTTGACGTAGATAGCAGTGCCAAGTAAATCAGACTGCTTGACATAAAATTTGATTATGTCCAAATAGAGAAGTAACATAACAACAAACATCTGCACAACATTGTTCACTTTAAAATCTTCCCCTTTTTTAAGAAAAGAGTCATAAACGTTGAGTAATCTCTGAGAAATGTCAAACACAATTAAAATTCAATGATGATTTTTCTTAAGATTGACAGGAAACAACACCAAGTCGACTAAGTCTCACTGGACACTGGCTATCAAACGCGATCTAAGTATATAATAAGCCATGGGATCAGTTGCTTTCACATTCAAATTTGCCTTTTGATCTTTATTTGCAACCAACTTGAAGAATACATGGTCCAATTTTGTTTTAAAGCAATAATATGTGGTGGTGAACTTCACATTATGATTTGGGCCATACTTACCCTTCTTCCATAAGTAATACAAAATTACGTCAACATGCTGTAATTATATTTTAAAATTAGTAAATCATCGAAGATAAAAATTAAATGTAATGTTGTTTACGAAACAAGAATATATAAAAGACTAATTGTATCTGCCCATTATCGTCCACAGTGCGCCAGATTATAAAATCATTCCTTCTCCTTAATCAAAGTAACACCCAACTCTAGTGGCGGCTTAATGTCCAGAGTTACAAATAGGTAAGGGCATTTTCTTCTGAACAATGCAAAAAAGTAAATAAGAATACATTTCATAGAAAAAATCAATAAAATTGTACTTTACTAACCTCTTCTTTGAAAGTCCTTCACTTAGCCAAGATGTGAATTAATTCATCAGAGTAGTGTCAACTTCTACACCAATTTCAGTAGCAAAAGGGTGCTTTATCTGAAAAACTTGACTTGGCATAGAAACAACAACACTAGAGTCAATTTTTTGCAAATACGGGGACTTAACAAGCTTTCCTAAATGTTTCGTTCTAGTGATATTTTCAGGTGTCACTTCTTTTTGTTTATTTGCCTCACTTAATAACTGAGTCAAGTTATCTGAAAGTCAAAGTCATCAAGTTTTCGAATTGATTTGTTTTCAACTGTTGTCTCACAACCACAATCAGAAAAATTGACAATAATATCATCCAAAGATGTTATTAAAAATAATAGTCACATAATCATATAAATGAAATGTATTAAACAGGTATGTATATTGAGATATGCATCTATCTCCTTTACCTTGGTCTTTCAAATCAGGATCTTCACTTTTGGGCAGGTCTAAAGTATCAACTCCAACAGCCTCTTCACCTGCTTTACCACGATCTTCCAGATCACCTAATACAGATGAAATAACAACTTCTATAGAATTTTCACATTAGGTCAGATCCGATGTATCAAATGTATTAGATATAAGAGGTAATAAATAAATATACAAACGTGAGTTAAACAAAAAATTGTAGAAAGAAGACAAAATACCAACGTGGCCACCAACAGAGTTCCCACCTTTGAGTAAATTTGACAATAATATCATCCAAAGTTGTTATTAAAAATAATAGTCGCATAATCATATAAATGAAATGCATTAAACATGTATGTATATTGAGATATGCAAGCTATCTCCTTTACCTTGGTCTTTCAAATCAGGATCTTCACCTTTGGACAGATCTGATGTATCAACTCTAACAGCGTATTTACCTGTTTTACCACGATCTTCCACATCACCTTATATATATGAAAAAACAACTCCAATAGGGTCTTCACATTAGGCCAGATCCGATATATCAAATGTATTAGATATAAGAGGTAATAAATAAATATATAAATATGAGTTATACAAAAAATCGTAGAATGAAGATAAAATATCAGCGTGGCCACCAACAGAGTTTTCACCTTTAAATAAATCTGGTATAAAAATATATTAAATATAGTGTATTGGATATGTGTAATGTATTACATAAATATATAAATATAAGTTATACAAGACATCATAAAAATATATGCTTTACCACAATCTTCCACATCAACTAATAAAGATGAAATTACAATTCCAACGAAGTCTTCGCCTTTGGTCATGTCTGATTTATCAAATACAATAGATAAGTATTAACATGTCTAAACTAGTCTAACAGTTTAAACACTAGTGCGTCTAATAGTATAATAAATTAATACGTACATTGTATTACATAAGATGTTTTATGGTATTATGAATCTATTAAGTATAAATATGTTATGACAAAAATATATCCGTATTATTTACAATTCTGTCGGGTGGACATGAATCATCAAAAAGAACTGATGCTTTGACTGTTGTTTACATAGATAAAAAATTTCATTGAAGCAGGAATAAGAATTTAAAATGAATTCAAATAAACATTTCATTTTAAGACAACGATCTTTAAGAAACGATAATAAATAAGAATACCTTCTTGAGAAACTCTTCCACCAGAAAATACATCTCTAATGCCTATACTTTCAGGTGTATTTGAACTCCGAACATTAGAGCAAGCACCATCTCTTTTCCTACTCAATGATTCCTCAAAAACTTGATCATTACGGAGACTCTCATTTGCATGTGCTTTATTGAACAACAACTTGATATCATTTAACAAATTGAAATTTGAATCAACCACATATTGCTTCAAACTCTTGAAATGTTCTTCAGTCTTGTCTTCAAGTGCTTTTTGATTGTTGTTTGATTAAATTAACAAAAAAAGTTAAAAAATTAAAAACAAAAAGTCATTCTAAGTAATAATACATTTACAACACATATATAAAAAATATATATACTTATAATACCTTCAGAAGCTCCATTTTTAGTTCCCTCAAATCTTTAATCAATTCTTCTTGAGCATAATTGGAATCATTTGCTGAATTTTCATTAATAATAGTCAACACTTCTAAATTATAATCCCTTTGATCAAGAAACATTAAATTTGAAAGCTCTTCATCAAACGCAGAAAAATTTGTGGACTGAAATACAAATCAAAGATAAAATGTGTAAATTAGGACATCTTATAACAAGATGATCAGGTATAATAATAGAGTTAAAATTAAATTAATTAAACTATATGAAATATGTATATTATCAGTTATACTCTGTATTTTTCCATAGTGAACATGAGCTTCTCCAACTTTCTTCGCCTTGGGGCTTCACAAGTCACTTTCCACCTTAGTATTCTAGGAATTGTGTTTGATACAAAAATGGCAATAGTTGCATCACCATGAGAACAACACTCATAAGTCCATGTCTGAAGAGCTAGGGGAAAATCAGTTATCTTGTAGTATTGGATAGTATTCTTAAGGACATGCCTGACACTATCCAACAACTCTTGAAATACATCAACACCCCATGGATATTTATTAAAAAGACAAGACTCAATCAAATAAAAGTGTTTCTTAGGAACTGCCACTCTCTAGTCTCATAAGAAAATAAAAATTCCTCAATAAAATACAAAACTTTTAACAGGCAAGGGGTTGTCCACTTGATAATTTTCTTTATTGTAAAGTGGAGCTAGTGCCATTTGATTAATTTCTCCACTTGTTTCTTTAATCATTTATTTGGCTATAAATATAGCCCAAAAATGCAATGTAAAGAGATGCGGATACAAATTTAACAGAAGCAAAAACACACATACGGCAAATCCTCTGTTTTCTCCTTTCTCCTATCTTATTCTCTCCGCCTTATTTTGCTGAATTTAGTTTATTTTATAACACTTTATCAGCACGAGACTCCGGCTATCTTTTTCAAGGCAACAAAAAGTGGTAAGAGTTTTATTTAATTTTATTTTCATAAAATGGAAAATATTTCAAAACTTGAATTTGTAGCTCTGGACATTTCTGGAAAAGGCTACTCCTCATGGGCACTAGATGCCGAAATTCATCTAGAATCGATGGGTCTGGCAGACACCATCAAAGATAATAACACGACATCTAGTCAAGACCGTGCAAAAGCTATGATTTTCCTCCGTCACCATCTTGACGAGTGGCTCAAATTATAATATCTTACATTAAAGGATCCCCTGAAATTGTGGAAAAATTTAAAAGAAAGATATGACCACCTGAAGTTGGTCATGCTTCCACAAGCACGTCATAACTGGTTAAATTTGAGACTAATGGACTTCAAAAATATAACTGAATATAATTCTGCCTTATTTAAAATTATAGCTCAGTTACATTCATGCGTAGACGAAATCACTAAGTAAGATAAACTCAAAAAAATATACTCCACATTTCCACCCGCGAATATGCTCCCGCAGCCGCAATATCGCAAAAAAGGTTTTATAAAATATTCTGAATTACTATCTCACCTTGTTATTGCTGAACGACATAATGAATTATTAATGAAAAATCATGATAGTCGGCCCGTTGGTTCTTTGCCACTCCCAGAAGTGAATCAGACAAATTATAACCAATGAGAAAGAGGTCATGACCCTAGTAGTGGTCGTGATCATGGACGAAAAAGAAATTATAATCATGATACTTGGCTGACACCGACAAATAATCAGCAATATAAAAGGCAGGGTAAAAAGCCAGAAGCTTTACTAAAGAAAAATTCAAAAAGTGTATGTCATAAATGTGGAGGTGTGGGGCACTGATCGCGGACTTGCCGATCGTCAAAACGTTTGGTTCAGCTATATCAAGCATCTTTAAAAAGGGCAGAAAATAATCCAAAGACTAATTTTATCTCTAAGGATAATATTGAGCTTATGCATTTGAATATAACTGATTTCTTTAATTTTCCAAAAAAAATATGAATATCGATAAGATTAACAATATGTAAATAATTTTTCTTTTTATTTATCTGTATTAAATATTATGTGTGTGTTTTTATAGTCCATGTAAATAAATGAAATTTATGTTGTTTTAATACTTATTTTATTTCTTATTGAAAAAAATATGGAAATGCCTCAAATTTTGTTTGGATCAATGATCAATCAAAAGAATATTTGTGTAATTGATAGTGGAACAACTCATGCTATTTTTAAAGACGGAAAATATTTTTCTAATTTCCTTTGAAGAAAAGCTAATGTTACTACAAGATCTGGTAGTTCAAAAATGATTGAAGGCTCCGAAAGAGCTATTATAATTTCGCCTAAAGGGATAAAAATTATTATAAAAGATGCACTATTTTCTTGTAAATCCCCAAGAAACTTGTTAAGTTTTAAAGATAACTGTAGAAATGTATATCATATTGAGACACTAAATGAAATGAATACTGAATATCTTGGTATAACCAAGAGTGTGTCAAGCCAGAAATATGTTTTGAAAAAATTATCAACTTTGTCGTCTGGCCTATATTATGCAAACATTAGTACAATTGAATCACATATGATCGTAAACTAGAAGTTTACTGATCCAAATACATTTGTGTTATGGCATGGTCGAATAGGTCATCCTGGATCAATAATGATGAGACGAATTCTTGAAAATTCAACTGGACATCCGTTAAAGAACCAAAAGATTCTTATGAATGATGAATTTTCATATGCTGCTTGTTATCAAGGCAAATTAATTGTCATACCATCGATCCTGAAGGTTGGCATCGAATCTCCTGGCTTTTTAGAGCGTATACATAGAGATATATGTGGACCTATTCATCCACCTAGTGGATTATTTAGATATTTTATGATCCTGATAGATGCATCATCTAGATGGTCTTATGTGTGCTTGTTATCATCTCGCAATCTAGCGTTTGCGAAGTTGTTAGCACAAATAATAAGATTGAGAGCGCAATTTCCAGATTATCCAATTAAGGCCATTCGCCTTGATAATGCTGGAGAATTTACATCCCCAGCTTTTAATGATTATTGCTTATCAATTGGGATAAAAATTGAACATCATGTTGCTCACGTTCATACTCAAAATGGCTTTGCAGAGTCATTTATAAAACGCCTACAATTGATAGCGAAACCTCTACTAATGAAAACAAAATTGTCAATTACTGTTTGGGGACTGCTATCTTACATGCAGCAACACTTGTACGTCTCAGATCGACACATTATATTAAAAATACTCTTCATCACAATTAGTATTTGGACATGAGCCAAATATAGCCATCTACAAATTTTTAGTTGTGCAATATATGTGCCTGTAGCACCACCACAACGTACAAAAATGGGCCCTCAACGAAGATTGAGCATATATGTTGGGTTTGACTCACCCTCCATAATTTGATCCCTTGAACCATTGATTGGAGACTTATTCACTGCTCGATTTATAGATTGTCAGTTTGATCAAATAACTTTTCCACTATTAGGGGGAGAGAAAATGGAACCCGAAAAAGAAATTCGTGGAAAAGTTTTATCACTATCTCATTTTGATCCACGTACCCGTACATGTGAGTAGGAGGTCCAGAAGATCATCTATTGACAGAAAATAGCAAATTAAATATCAGATGCATTTACTGATTTAAAACGGATAACTAAGTCACATATCCCTGTAGGGAGTGTGCCTATCCGAATTGATGTCCCAAAAGGACCATCTACTAGTATCATAGTTTCTGAATCCCAAACACGCCTGAAGCGTGGTAGACCATTGGGTTCAAAGAATAAAAATCGTAGAAAGAGAAGCATGAAGATTAATAAAAATGATACTACACAAGAACCTCCGGAAGAAGGTCAAGATTTGAGTAATCCTGATATTCTAAAGAAATCAGTGAACCCGAAACTCAAGTGAATGAAGAACTTTCAATAAGTTCTACCGATGATGAGATAAATTTAGATCGATCAAAAATTACGGTGGATAATATTTTTGCATATAATGTTGCACTTAACCTTATGCAAGATAATGAAAGTCTTGAGCCTAAATCCATCAAAGAATATCGACGTAGATGTGATTGGCCAGAATGGCAAAAGGCAATTCAATCAGAATTAGACTCACTTGCTAAACGTGAAGTTTTTGGACCTCGTCCAAACCCTTGAAGGTGTAAAACCAGTTGGCTATAAATGGGTTTTTGTGCGAAAACGAAATAAGAGAAATGTAATTGTAAGATACAAGGCACACCTTGTTGCACAAGGATTCTCTCAAAGACTCGGGGTCAACTATGAAGAAACATATTCACCTGTTATGGATGTAATAACTTTTTGATATCTCATCAGTTTAGTTATACATAAAAATCTTGAAATACATCTAATGAATGTAGTTACAGCTAACCTTTATGGTTCACTTGATAATGAAATTTACTTTAAAATCCCAAAAGGATTAAAATTGCCTGCAATATGTAATAAGTCTCGGGAGATGTACTCAATAAAACTGCAAAGATCAATATATGATCTGAAACAATCAGAGCGCATGTGGTATAATTGACTTAGTGAATACTTAATAAATGAAGGCTATATAAATGATGTCATTTTTCCATGTGTTTTTATTAAGAAAACGAAATCAGAGTTTGTTATACTCGCCGTTTATGTTGATGACATAAATCTCATTGGAACCCCTGAAGAGGTCCAAAAGGCAATTGAATATCTAAAGAAAGAAGTTGAGATGAAAGACCTTGGAAAGACAAAACTTTGTTTAGGTCTGCAAATTGAACATTTAGCAGACAAGGTCTTTGTCCATCAATCTGCCTACACTGAGAAAAAATCTTAAAATGATTTTACATGGACAAAGCACATCCATTAAGTACTCAAATGGTTGTTCGATCTCTTGAAGTGGAAAAAGATCCATTTCGACCTCTAGAAGAGGATGAAAAATTCTTGGTCCTGAAGTACCATATCTCAGTGTTATAGGTGCACTTATGTATCTTGCTAACGCAACTAGGCCTGATATAACATTTTCTGTTAATTTGCTAGCAAGGTATAGTTCATCCCCAACGCGAAGGCATTGGAACGGTATCAAATATATTTTGCAATACGTGAAGGGTACTATTGATATGTGTTTGTTTTATACTAACAAAGGTTGTGCAGACCTTATTGGTTATGCAGATGCAAGTTATTTATCAGACCCACATAAAGCTCGATCTCAGACAGGCTATCTATTTACACACAGAGGAACTGTTATATCATGGCGATCTACAAAGCAATTTATTGGTGCTACTTCTTCAAATCATGATAAAATAATGGCAATTCATGAAGCAAGTAGAGAATGTGTGTAATTGAGATCGATGATACAGTTCATCAAAGAAATATGCGGCCTGAAAAATAATGTTAAAATACCCACAGTTATATTCGAAGACAATGCCACGTGCATAGCTCAATTAAAAGGTGGCTGCATAAAAGGAGACAAAACGAAATATATTTCACCAAAATTATTCTTCACACATGATCTTCAGAAGAATGGTGATATTGATGTACAACAAGTTCGTTCAAGTGATAATCTTGCAGATTTATTCACAAAGGAATTACCAATATCAACTTTTGAGAAGCTAAGATACAAGATTGGAATGCGCCGTCTCCAAAATATCAAATGAAGTTTTCATCAGGGGGAGTAAAATACGCGTTGCACTCTTTTTCCCTTAACCAAGGTTTTGTCCCATTGGGTTTTCCTGGTAAGGTTTTTAATGAGGCAGCACTCAGGGCGTATTACCAGATATGTGTACTCTTTTTTCTTCACTAGGCTTTTTCCCACTGATTTTTTTTCTAGTACGATTTTAACGAGACACATTTCACGTGGACATCCAAGAGAGAGTGTTAACAGGCAAGTGGTTTTCCACTTGATAATTTTCTTTATTGTAAAGTGGAGCTAGTGCCATTTGATTAATTTCTCCACTTGTTTCTTTAATTATTTCTTTGGCTATAAATATAGCCCAAAGATGCAATGTAAAGAGATGCAGGTACAAATTTAACAGAAGCAAAAAAACACATACGGCAAATCCTTTGTTTTCTCCTTTCTCCTCTCTTATTCTCTCCGCCTTATTTTGCTGAATTTAGTTTATTTTATAACAAAAAAATAAATTTAACAGCATCAGGATTATCACGCCACAGATATTGTGAAAAATGCTTCTAACATGTCTTTTTTCAATAACTACTTCTCTTGCAAAGTACATCATCATGAACTCTAATGGACCTTCGGGATCATACGAAATGTCGCTATCACAACCACATCTTAAGCCAGAAATAATACAAAATTCTCTTAAGTCAAAAAATAGCTTCTCTCCATTTACTTCAATAGCAAAAACATCATTTGGGGTTAGATTTAACTCCATGTTCATTAAACAGTGAACAAGTTGTAATTGCGTGTTCACTTTCGAAAGATCAATAAAATACCCAAAACATATACTTCGAAAAGATTCAAACTGGGTAGCAGACAACTTAGCTTTGATTACATCAATCACCTCATAGTTTGTATACACCTTTCAGTGACCAGTTGAATAATTTTCAGAAGCCAACTTTCAAAACTTTCGATTCTACATTGAAATTAAAATATGCATGTCTATAAATGGCAACTATAAGGACTGTAAAAACAATTACATACTTAAACAGAAAACATTAGACTAAACCTTGTCAAAGTCATCCACAGTGGTGTCATTTTTTGAAAGTCAGTTCCTCTTATGTTTCTTCTTGCCAAATTTAACCTTAGACGTTGACCTTCGAATAGGTACCTCATCCACAAAATCGTCATCGTCATCATCAATGATTTCTTTTTGTTTTGTGTTAACATCTACTTTTCTCTTTTTAGAGTTCAAATGTGCAAATCCAACACGTTTTTTCGCAATTGATTTTTTCTTTGGCTGACGTTTAGCTTCAGTGTTATTCCCTGTGTCAGGTTGCAAGTTATCTGGAGGTTTGATATCACTGTTCTTTATTAGGTCAGGTTCTAAGTTATTTGTAGGTTTGACAAGGGCAGGGTCTTCTTGAGAAATCCCTAAATTGAATGATGGGATATCTGCATTCAACTCAGTGCCAAACAGCAGAGAAGTACTATAACCAACATTAACAGGACTAATGTTACTTAGACCTTGTGTTCTTGTTTTCATAACAGGGGTTTTCTGACCTGTATTAACAACAATGACTGATTGAATTAAGCTTGAACCCTCAGTTGAATGAGGTTTTTGAATCTTAGGACTTCTCCTAGGTGTTAATGTCTCATTCATCGCAGAAAATTTGAATTCCTGCAACCCACAAAAAACAACACCAACATCAAAACAGAGAAAATAGTTTAAAAATAGAAAACTATAATAAATGCAAGAATTTTGAACAACATAAAGAACATATTTTGAATCGGAGAAAAGAAAACACAGCAAACAACACCAAAATCAAATAATTAACATCACCTAAAAATCGAAGAAACCTCGAAGTAACAGAAAACAAATTCAACAATAAAATTGGAGAGGAAACACAATAAATCAGAGAAAACAACATAAAAAACGAACAAGTAATATCACCTCAAAAATTGAAGAGAGTTGAAGAAATAGAAAAAAATTCAACACTAAAAATATGGAGAAGAAGCCTTTTCAAGCTAAGCAAAAAACACCAAAACGAACAAGTAACATCACCTCAAAAATGTGGAAAATAATGTGGAAGAAAGTATCACAACTGAAGAACCCGAAGATCTTGCATCCAATGGGGAAGATATCGATCAAAAAGAATTTTGGGAGAGGAAGAGTCGCTATACCCTAGGCAAATAGACAACTTTAATGAAAAGGGCTATTAAAGTTAAACATATGCCATATACGGTAATAAAAATAAAGTAGCATTTAAAAGGGTAATTAATAAAATAAAATATATCACTTATGTAAAAATTCCTTTAACAAAGTATTATTGGGCCATATATATATGGTTAAACTTCCATTTGTTTTTATGATTAAATAGTCATTTTCTAATGGCATTTTAGATTAGAGACATTTTTTTTAATTTTTGTTTTATTATTAAAATATTTTTATATATATGACAATTAGGATCTCAAGCGTAGCAATACCTATAATGCAAATAATAACATAATAACATACTTCCTCCGTCCCATATTAGATGTGCACTTTCAACTTTACATAAGAAATCATTAATACATTGGAAGACTTTATCATCTTACCCTTTATTTATATCAATGCAATATACATAGAGTATAGAAATAGCTAGTATTAGAAATTCTAGGGGTAAAATAGAAAAAATTTAACCAATACTATCTTGATTTAGTAAGTGATCAAGTAATATGGGACAAACATTTTTAGTAAGATGCTCATCTAATATGAGACGGATGGAGTACTTGCATCATAATGTTATATCTATATCATAATAATCTCATCAATAATTTTCATTTAAATACAATAAAAAAATTCTAATAAACTAGAAAATATTATTATTCCTTGATAATTTTTTTCCAAATTGAAGTCGGACACATATTTGCTATATATTCGTTGATTTTAAACATAAAATGAAAAAAGATCAACAATAATTCCATCAACGATATTTTTAATGATATTCTATGATTTGAATCAATATAATAAATTTTCATTTTTTATGACATTATGATTATTATATCTTAAACCTTAAAATCAAAAATTATATCAACAAATACTTATCGTTTTTCAATTCAAAAATATTTCTTATTTTAATTTTTTTTAAATATCATTATCTAAATGAAAATTAATGATGAATTACTAATTTAGGCATTTTTGGGATATTTGTCAACCAAATATTAATGGACATTTTAATTCATTTTTCATAGTTTAAGTATTGTAACCCTTTTCTATTCATACAAATCAAAATAGTCACTCAAATTCTTTAAAGAGAAGAGCCCACAGTTACGCTTACCAATTGCCGTTTGGTTTGCCACCATAAATAAATACATACTACATTACTACCAATGTGTAATTTCTACCATAAAGACTCTTAACGTATAACTTCTATCATAAATACATATATATCATATTAAAAGCATAAAAGTTCTTTAAAATGTTAGATTAAATTTTTTGCCATTTATTAAAAAATTATACAATAGATAAATTGTAATTTATTAATTTCTTTAATTTGTTATTTAATTATCTTTATAATATTTTTTTAAAATTAAGAAAAAAATCTAAAATATATGATAAGAGTAAAATATATTGTAAGAGAAAAATATATGATAAAAGTATTGAGAAGAATTAATAATTAAGGCGTTCAAAAATATATTAAAAGTTTCAAGATTTTCTCTTATCAACATGTATCTATTTTATATATTCTTAAGTTATTTATTATTAGACAATATTCAAAAAAGATGGCAAATAATAATATTTTCTTTTATATTCTGTTGTTTTTAAGTTCCAATTATTTTTAAAACGTTATTCTTCAATATTAATTTTATATGGCACGATTATTTATGAAAGATAAGTATAAAGGAATTAAATCTAAGATAAGTATATCACTTTTTGTATTTTCATATAATATAAAACCTTTAGTAGATGACTTTCAATTTTCTTTCGTCACAAATTCAGATTATCATCTTATGCTTTATCATAATTCTTTTTATTAGAGGAAAATTTATTCACTACATTTAGTATGACAATGGTAAATTATTATATTCCTCTTTTAAAACACTTTTTATCTTTAAAAATTTACATTATTTTTTACATATTTACTTAATAATATAACATAAGCGTACACTATATTATCTTTTTTAAATATACATTATTATTAATTAACACATGGAAAAACACATATACTTAACTATTACATATTAATAAAGAGGGGGATAAAAGACAACTTTTTTTCCGCAAATCTTCTGAGTAGAGAAGTAAGAAAGGCCAGAGAGAATGTCACATCACCTTGCTCAGTCTAGCATTATATATATAGATCTAGATTTGAACAGGGTTGAGGTTAATAAAAGTTACAGACTTGCAGTCTACGCATACCACTAATGCTTTAAAACGATGGGATAGCATCGAAAAACTGTATCCGGTGATTCAACTGCCTTCTCTTTCTACGTTCTTTGGACAGAAAAGGCATCAGCTCTTCTTTATACTTGGTCCTGCATGGTCTCTTTGGATTCTTGCAGGTGTGAGTCAACCAGATCTTCCACTGCAGTTTCATTAACTCTAGTATTAGTGTAGAAATACATGGGATGTTCATGCAAGGAAAATAAATAAATAAACAAGTGTGGAAACAAGAAAATATAGTAGAATGCTACAGAATTTCATGATAGAGAAGACTCACATAAGGGAGGCAACACATCTATATTGCTGTTGTTCCTTGTGGGTTGCTGGAACTATTCTGAAAGTAGATTAACCACGAAAAGAAGATACATATTAAGACATGATTTCGAAATCTGGAAAGCCACGTGCCCACTGAAAGGGCCAGAATATTGAAAAGTTGGTCAAATAATAAAGAAGCATTTCTCCAACATCAAATGGCATTCAGCATCATAGCCCTACAGCAGGTAATGGAAACAAAGGAAAAAATATTTGATCACAGCACATGATAAATTATACCACCAAATCCATAATCGCAAATTCACAATGACAAAGAGATACTTTACAAACCATCTTAGTATTACTCCACCAAGAACTTACCTGTGATTCCAAGATCTTCTGACTGTCATTGTAGTACTGATTTGGATGGTTAACCCCGGCATCACAAGATGAGCCGTGAACAGCTTCAAAGGTCAAAGTGCATGCCAACTGCACAATTTTACAATCACAACATATGAAATAAGATGACACAAGGCAGTGATAATTCATAAAATTATACACTAACCTGATAATGTCTATTTCGGACTTTGTCCAACACATCCTCCAGTGCTCGATTGCCTACTCTCATCCTGGTCAGGGCAGCTCTCAGATTCTCCTCACTGTTGAAGCAAATTTGGCAAGCAAATAAGGGAAAATTGAGACCAAATGTTAGATGACGAGAAATGGAGCAATCTTTTCCAACACATTTGTCTAAAATCTGAGTACCTACTAGTTTACTACCTAGGTATAAGCTAATTGATATAGTATCTATCATCATATAGAGAAAACAATAGGTCATCACATAATGTGAAAGGCACCTCTTCTGTTTCTTTTACATTCTTTTACTAGTTCAATCTTTGAAACATAGAACAATGTGAAGCTAATATCACAATCAAATTACTTTTTACTCTTCCTTACTAATCAACTTCAGTTTCCATCCTCGACAGAATAACACAGTGACTATACAGTCATAAATAGTCTTGTTTGATGGTTCAACATGCAAAAAGAAAAAGTAATAATTAAAGGCAGGCAACTTATATCATCTTTCCGTTCATGCATATAACTACGAGTTCAAAAGATAACTGTGAATATGTTACTAAAAAAGAAAAGCATGGAATCTCATAAAGGAATTAGAGGGAAAAAAAGTAACAAACAAAAATCAAAGAGATTAAAGATAAAAGGGAATTTGGTGAAAACCGTGATATGACACTTCTAAGGCCAACACTGAATATCCAAGTAAGACACATAGTATTATCTAGGAATTAAGTGCAAGTTTGTGTAGCGAAAAAAGTTGTGACTATTGAGTGTTGACCTTCATACCTATGATTAACACATTGATACACAAGGATCCCAATCCAACAAGACGAAAAGTTAATAAATAGATAATAGAACTGACAGACAATAATGTCTTGCATGGTAAGTGTTGAGAATAGAATTAAGTAAATAAAAGTATGTTTTCTCTAACAGCTTAAGCTTTTACATGAAATGATCACACACTTCGACATGGTATCAGTGTCAGACTCATCATATTTCTTGGTTTATCCGATGCTAGGCACCCCATATTATATTGTTCACGCTCCAGTTGGCGGGAGGGGATGTTGAGTCCCATATTGGTGGAGGGATGGATACCTGGTCTCCGTATAAGGTCTTGAGTAGTCCTCACCTCATAAGTTAGCTTTTGAAATTGAGTTAGACCCAATGTCTATTTTCTTATCATGGTATTAGAGCAGGCAAAAGTCCTAGGTTTGATTCTCATTGCGCCCATTACCAAAAAAAATTCCACATGCCTAACCCACATAGGTCAAGGGCATGTTGAGAATATAATTAAGTAAATAAAATTGTGCTCTCTCCAACAACTTAAGCTTTTAAATGAGATGATCACACGCTTCAACAAAACACTTAGAAGTCGTTTGGTAGGGTGTATAAGAATACTATTGAATATGGTGTATTAGTAATGCTGACATTAGTAATGCTTGTATTAGTTATGCTGAGATTATTTCTTATGCAGTGTTTGGTTTGGTGTATTAAAAATAACATGCATTTCATACTTTCTAATAAAAAAATATTTTTTTACAAAAATACCCTCCACAAATATGGTGGAAAGGATGTGCAAAAAGGTTTTGAGGGGCAATGGTGTCTTTAATCATGCTAATGCATGCATTAAACCCCTTGCACTACTAATACCATGAATTTTCATGTATTAGTTATATACACCTTAATACCAAATAGAGTGTATAACTAATGTTTACATAGGATGAAAAGTGTACTAAACAACATACTAGTAATACATAGTTAATGTATGCATTATTTTTTTTAATGCACTCTACCATACGACCCCTTAGGCAAATATTTATGGTCGACAACCAATAGCTTGCACTAACATAACTATAAAAAGAGTTATCTTCTATGATGTAGTTCTCATGTTCAAGATAAAGAACATGGTGCCCATCCTCCATAAGACTTCAACACTCAAAGGAATTAACTATACAGGAATCAAGAATGTCGTATCTAATCAAGGAGATGGGATTTTTTTCTTTTCTTGTGGATAGGTAACGGAACTGGGATATTTAACCTTTTCTAAACCTTGATATGTATTACTCTCTTGAGCTTCCTGTATGGTTGCAATTCTCCTTTGCATGTATTAAGGATTTAATTGCTTTTCTTTTTCCTTTTGGCATTCAGTATCTGAAGCACACAAGCAAGAATAATCCAAACTCGCACCAGCAAGGCCAACCATTCAAGCAAAATGCTCGCTCCCAGAACTATCAACTAGGTTGCATAGATGATACACTGGGTTTTTTCACTCTTTTTTCTTTATCTTTTTCTTTATCTTTTGGTAGGAATGGGACTTCCTAGAAACTTACAACTATGCATTAATGCCATACAACTTCCTAAAAACTTAGATGTCCAAAAAATTTGTTAGCAAATTGCAGGATAATGAGAACTTGTGCTTAATCAATGACAAATCCTGCAAGATCTCATTTTCTCATACATGTTGCAACAAGAACCTGCTACAGCCTACATATCATGCAGATGGAAGCAACCACGTGAAAAGTCACTCAGTAAAAGAAGAAAGCAGCAATTACATATTGTTTGGAAAGATACTTTGTCTAATAGCTTCAGGAATAAGCATGGGGGATGATCATCTCATGTTGTATAAAAGCAACAATTGCTCACTTCAGTGAACAAGATCAAATGCGACACAAGATCAGTATGACCTGAAATGACGATATGGACAGCCATGGTGATCTCCTACTCCAGGAGCTGATGATATAATCTTTTGACAAGAATAAGGTGTGTAATCCTGCACTCTTGCAAGAAAGCAATACGGGTTGTTGAGAAATCAAAGGGAGAAAAGAATGCAAATCTCAACCAAAAAAAATATAGCACAAGATGTAGAAATAATTTCTCTTCTTTTCACTCTTTTTATGTATCAGCAGAATCCTGAAACTATTCCAATATTCTATGCTTACTCATGGGCATTCAAAGGAATAGAGAAATCGTAAAAAGAAGGACAAAAGCCATTTCCTCTGGTTTTTCCTACCTAAAAGAGAGAACAAAAATGAAAGCTGATATCCAGAACTAGAAGAATTTGTTCTCGTTGTATTTCTTCTCTCGGTTGTTTCAGACATTAGAGCTCTTTTTTGTGTGTTGCATTTGTTTTTTCTCAAGGTACTTCTCACTTATAATACAGAATAGAATGTTCCCTCACAACTATGGAGTACAAAATGCATAGATGTTCTCACAAACTCTACATATTCCACAATGCAACTTCAAACAAGTTACTTACCGTTCTCTTTCCTTCTTTCCCGTAATTGTGTCTTATGCTGTATGCATATTCTTTATCAAATCTTTCAGCACCAACCTACAAGAAAAAATTCTGCACTTGATTTTCCAGAGAAATTGAACACATCTGAGACCACCATCTTCAGAAGGTGCAAGCCATATTATCTGACAACCTTTCTTATTGTTTGTTCACAGTCTATTCTCTCCTTATCCATAATGGTAAACCTATTTCTAGCTAAGCTACAAATTTAGCTTGTACAAGGAAAACTGAGGACAACTCTTCTCCACAGTACTTCTTGCCTGTAATAGCTTGCTCATTTTTGGACATGTTCAGTACATTACATTCTACAGAAGAAAAAACTAGCAATGTGTAGAAAAATAATACATAGAGCACTAAATACTGCTTACTTTTCGGGAGAACTCAGCTCTCCAGAATGCAAGGGCATCATCCAACTTCAATCCAACACACTACAAATCAAGCAAAAACACTATCAAAGAATGAACAGTGAAGAATTGATTCTTACAATTGCTAGTTGAGAGAAAAACTAATATTTATGTTCCTGTGGATATCCACGCGCTTCAACCAAAGAATCTGTAACTCTAAACAAATTATTGACAAGAAGAGAGCCCTAACAGAACAAAAGAAAACTTTAGTAATCTCTTCTTTTTTTTCCTTTTAACTTACTTTCTTTCTCGAATGATCAAAACTGTAGGATAAAAATTGTTCTATATCACTTAGCCTATTTTCTATTTTTAAAAGCAATTACTTCTTAACCTCATCCAGAACCATTTCTTTTTCCTTTTAACTTACTTTCTTTCTCAAATGATCAAAACTGTAGGATAAAAATTGTTCTATATCACTTATAGCCTATTTTCTATTTTTAAAAGCAATTACTTCTTAACCTCATCCAGAACCATTTCATTGTCCACCTTCTAGCTTTTATCAATCCTTTTGTTTTTTATTCTTCGCATTTTTCTCTCTGAAAGGCATATATTTGACCAGAATTCTTGAATGCATAGTTTGTATGTTTATCAAATTATTAATCATCCATTTTCTTTTATGCCATGTGCAATAGCTAGCGCATGATGTTCGATAAAAAATAACATATATTGGAGCATTACTATTTGCAGAAAATTTCTAAATTCAGTTGTATTGAACTTCCTTTTTGGATCAACAATTGAAAAGCAATAATATAGTCATAAATAGCCCCAACCCCCCTTCCCCAAACCAAAAAAGGGAGAGGATCGACTGCATGAATATGATTCAACATAGATGAATCACCTGGGAGAAGGAAAGTTTGTAATTTATTTTGATGTAAATCAAAAACGAAAATGATGATAATGGATTGCTATACAGCAGCATAAAATATGGAAGTGATCGGAGCAACAAAGTTCCCATTAATCCTGGTATCACATCCTAAAAAAGATAGTTCAAATTTATTAGGCAAAATCCTCATCAACCCTGATAATGTAACCTTGAGAAATAGACCAAGCTGCATCCTCCCTCCATGCTTCAGATGATGATCCTCTCGTAGCTGCAATAAATCACAAACCGTGGTGAAGACGAACTTTTTAGAAAAGAAAGTGCAGTACCAAAACATCATAACTGCTTAAAAGTACAACTAATAAGAGGAACTATGACAGTAAACCCTAAAAGGAACATAGGATGTTAATGAACTTAGTTTCTTGACCAACTTTTAACCTTTTCGAAAAGATGACGCATACATAGAGGGAATGAACTCTTAGCAATCTGATCAATGTCTTTAAGTGATATTTCTGCATGTTCTCTCGGCTGAAACAAAGGTTGGATTAGTCAAGCAAACACAACAAGAACATTGCAACTGCAGGAAGTAGATGATAATAAAGTAGCTCTAAATCACCTGGCTATAATCAGGACCCAGGTAACTTGTGGATAAGGCTTCAATAATCTAAAATATTGAAGGGGAGTTAGGTTTATACAGTAAGGAACATAAACAATTTTTGAGTGCAACTTCAAAACTAGCTCAATACTCACAGGAACCAAACGGTCCTTCTCCTGTTCTCTGATCATCGAGGTCCATTTTCTGAAATCAATAAACTGAAACTTCTAAAAATCTAAGGATGGAACCTATCCTTTAACTTTTAAAAGAGTAAATAGATGAAACTCCCAAAGCAATATGCTAGATGAACTCGACAACACATAGTCAGCTTAATGAGTTCCGGATATAGAAGCAATCTGACCGATGACAAGTGTGGTCTGTCTAAACCATCAACTAAGATTCAAGAAAAGCAAGAGAAAATGAGAAATCTGACGCACAAAGTGGAAATGCACATGCTAATGATTAGAGGCTTACAAATAAAGCAGTAAACGAATCAATTCTCTTTGTTGTCTGATATATCGTACATTATTGGATGAAAAGCTGAATGGATTTGTTCAGCAATCCAGTTTCTAATGTGACATGCTCAACTAATTTGTGGCACTGCACTCATTAAGAATCAAGTTCCGGAAAGGATAATTTCATTTTTAGGACAAGCAATAGGCTTGAAACAAAGTTTAAAATAGTGAAAAATAAGATAAGTTACTTCCAATAATTGTTATCATAAGTTTTAAAATGTTGCTTATCTAATAAAGGGTATGCTCGTCTTTTCATGAAGAGCAAAAAATGGGGCGACCAACCTGTTTGTCAGCACTAGTGCTTTCGAAAGATGACTTCGGAACTGCGTGACAACTAGTGAAACCACCTGCAAGAATAAGCTACGTCACAGCAATTGGTATATTGATATTAACATATTCATTTGGATGCTTCCATAAAAATACAATGAATTACCTGATTCATGGCAATATATGCATTCCCTTTCTGAATAAATACTCGTCGACCTGCCACAAGCTCTGGCACCTCCTCAAATGGAACCTTGAGTTATTAAAACCAAAATATATAAGAGAAAACTCAACCAGAACCTCCCAAAGCAAAATCTCATTCAAACAAGATAAACAGAGTCCCTTTTGCCACTTTATTTTCCTAGCGTAATAGAATTGAAAACCTATCTTTAAGTTCATACTGAGCCAATCATGAAAAATGTTCAGCCACACCAAGAGGTCTACACTCAAAATCATAGCCACTTTTCTTTCTTACAATTCCCAACAAGCTTGCTGGTCAAACCAATGAAGTCTCTTAAGCAACTTAATCTGTCGATTCATACACATGTAGCTATTAGGCATACAGGTATACTGGTGCATAACTAGAGGTTACATTCTTCATTACATAGAACTTAGGATTCAGAGGTATGGATCTCGAAGTGCATAAGGATATCGGGGTGCGGTGAATAAATGGGTATTATGACATTTATACATATACATCTGATTAATTAAAGTTGTTGAACTAAAACTAATCAATTTATACTTTACAAATACCTAATATTTTATTCATAAGATATCTCATGTATAAGTACCTACTATTTCATTCATAAGACATCCCATGTATAAATACGTAATAATTTATTCATAAGATATCTCATGTATAGCAAAGTGTTCATACTATATATGAATACATGCCACAAACTCAAAAATAAACCAAATACCCGATCAATCTATATTTCTTGGTCATAGATGTAGCCAAAGTACCCAAAATGAATTGACCAAATCCTTTGCGGATCCCACACCCAAATCGTATCGGATCTACTTGGGTGCAGCAGAATTTTTTTTGAAGAGTCCAAGAAACATATTAGCTCCTTTATTACTGCCATTTTCTTTTATGGGGGGAGGGGGGGTTAAGCATTGCAAAAGTCAAGAGCATACCTTGTAAAAGATGGCATCAGCTGAAAATAATCATAATCATGAAGTTAATGCCTTAAATAGTGTCAAAATAGAAGTTCACAATTGGAATTGCAAAAGAGTAATACTACTTGTAATAGGTTGTCCTATTGCGCGTGCTACTTGGTTCAATTTGTCCTTCACACTCTGCATCAGAAAAGAAAGCCGTAAAGAAAAATCTTATCTCCAAAAGATTCATCAAATCACCAAAAAGTAAAAACTTAAATGTACTGGTGTTAAGAGAACAAAAACTTGAAAAAAATATGACTTGTAGCGCATTTACCTCATATTCAGCATTGCTCACAGCTTTGTATGGAAGATCAAACTCTGTCATTAGCAACCTCTGCGTCCAAATTTATTATATCACAAACAATAAGCATAAAGATGTTCTGAGAGGAAAAGAAAATGTGCCAGTTACTATATCAAACCTGAATTTCAGGAGCTTCATCCCGGAAACGGTAACGAAATAATGTAGTTTCGATTGAAAGAAACCATTTTCTTAACTCCTCCCTAAAAGATTAAGTTATATATATTAAGCAATCCTTTCTTAGAATTATAGAGAAACTCGAAAATAGAAAAGTCAAGAAGATTTACTCACGTCCTGCAATAAACAAGTCGCAAGACAAAATGTGAAATTATGTCCTTATTAACAACCTCAGAGGAATCTTGTTGCCTCATATTTGTTTTCCACAGATCCAACACCTAATTTTGAAACCACTAAAATCAATCCAAATGTAGGAAGAAATAAAATATACTACTCTACTAAAATTGAGTTACCAATCTCTCCATCTCATCCGGCTTCTTTCCTCTAGACAAAGCATCCGAAATTCCTTTAAGAACTAGATTGAATAAATAATAATCAGTGAACAATAAACAGTACTAGATAAACACGGGTCAAATGAAATTTACAAATAAAATAAGGTTATCAAAAGATTATGAGCATCAGTCACATAAACTGAACGCAACTTGAGAAAAAATGAAGTGATTTTTATACAAAATATTGAAAATATAACAGAAATTAGGAATTAGAAAGCATCAACCTGACGAACTATTTCGCGGTTCATAAAAATATGTAAAAAATTGTAATGGAATTTAGCTACAAAAGGCACATCGTTACAAGTCGGACAAGTAACAGATCTGTGGATAACAAATTACACTTTTTTAGTTTTACTACCTCGTAGGCGATCGATGGCGTAAAGCTCGAAATCGTCAAGACGGACTTCAAGAGGAGGGGCAGAGCGATAGAGAGGGAGAGTTGAAACGACGCCGTTGGACACCGAAGATTTCCTCTGAGACCGTACAGCTTCCATCGTTTCGCCTATCAATTTCACGATTCAACACAAACGCTGTATGAATATAACTGTATGAGTAAATGGATCAAGTACAAAATGGCGGGAAACATTTCCCTCCAGTTTCGGGCCGGGCCCATTCACTATCCATAAGTAGCCACATTAGTGTTTTTTAAAGAGAAACTAGTTTTTGCACGTGTATCTCATGCTAATCAAGAGCGGATCCACATAGAACCGTAGGGGTTCACTTGAAAAATTATACTGTATATAGAGAATTAAATTTGTGATTTGTGTATATATACTAATTATTACGTAGTGCAGTGGTTAAGAGCGTAAAGATCCACCCACAATAACTGAGATCAAATCTCAGTTGAGGGATTTTTATTGTTATTTTTGATCTTTCTCATATTTTTTTTAAATTAGTCTGACAACTTTTTCAAATAGCTTTATATTGTAAATTTGGTTTCGTTAAATTATTAAATTATATATAGTAATATTACAATCAAAAAATTAATGTCCAAGTCTATATTATTACATATTCAATAGATTTTTTAATAAAATTATTTAATTTAGTTAAAAATTATTGAATTTAAGCTCGCTCATATATGATCCGACCCGATTATATCTAAACTAACCCGTTAATTTATCAACATTATTAGCATATTTTTTTCGAACCCCTTGAACGAAAATTCTGGGTCCGCCACTGATGTTAATTACTTTTAATGTTTTAAAATGATATAAATAATATTGAACTGGTATGTGATGAGAACTGTAGGAGAAAAATACAAGAACGAATTGATGAATGATCAATCTATTAGACTGATATTTATTGTCATCGCAAAACATTAACTTCTAAAAATTATTTACAAATTATGAACGTGAGAATATCCTTTATTTTTTGAGGTGAAATCAGAATTTGGGGAGAAAAAAAAGTTTATTTTAATACCTTCTTCTAATATCGTTGGATCGGAATAGTGAGTGGATGAATACACAGAAATCACGTTTGAGTGAATCCATGAATAGTTCAAAAAAGAGTGAATCAAAATATTATTAGGATAGCAAGTTAATAAAGAAGAGAAAACAAATGCAATTAACTTATGTAGAGAATACATTTTGGTAAAAGAAATTATTAGCATTCTCCTGAAAAAACATACCAAAAATTAGAGACAAAACTAACTTAACAACTTTCAAATACATGAAATTAAATAACACCTTATCCTTTTCACAATGCTAATCTTTTTAACATGTTTGCAGCCTAGTGTGCTTAGAGATTATGATTGGTACAATTTGTTTACCAAACTTTAGTTGTGTGATATCTCATATTCCGTTGAATTTCTAACTCACTTAACGACTACAAATCACATTTGAGGATTTTTAGGAAGAAGAGGAAGAGTAAAAAACTTAGAAAATTTATAGCTTTAAAATGAGAGGAAATCATCTATACATAGCCAATAAATGGAAGTATGAACAAGAGTTTATTATATCTTATCAGAAAAGTCACAATCCTTCGGAAAAGTCAAAGTCTTTGAAAAAATCGCAACTCTTCGAAAAAGTCATAACCCTTTGGAAAAGTCACAACTCTTCAAAAAAGTGGCAACAATTTGGAAAAGTCACAACCCTTCAATATGAAAAGGTGTCTATTTTTAATATAATATAAATAAATAAATAAATATAAATATAAAATATAAAAGATATATTAAATTGAGTGTTTTAGTTGGGAGGGGGTATTAAAGTAATTTATCATTAAAGTTAGTAAGTTCATGCTTTGAGGTAGTATAGAATATAAATGAAAAAAATTATGAGGAGAATCTATATATCTATATAAAACTGAATATAGAAATGTTAGCACCTTTTCTATGGCCACCATTTATATATTCTTTTTCTCTTTTTTGGTTTTCCCCCTATAATTATAAATAATAAATTTTTGAGCCGAGAAAAATAAATAATCAAGACCGAAAAATTGGAGTATCAAAGTGTAATATTTGATTTCAAAATGTACTGCGTGTTACAATCTCTATGATAATTCTCGGATTCTTCAAATAATATGGAATATGTTGAACTTGAATTTGATTTAGATTCAAGGACTTGAATAACTTTATCTTGAATCTTTGTCTTCAAATTTGAATTTGAATTACTCGTCACGAATACTTGTACGGTTATGACGAATAATAAGTATGAACAAGTAACTTGATCTCAAACTTTTTGACAGTTTCCTTCGTTCTTGATCTTGAACTTGAACTTGAATTTGATTACTTGAACTTTGTGGCTTTGTAGAGAATTTGCGGCCTTTGATCCACAAGCTCTCTTCTTACTTCTTGTTCTTGAACCCCCCCTCCTTTGAGAATAATGAGGACCCCTATTTATAGTTGTAGGGAGTGGTATGAGGGTGTTATTTGATTGGTTGGTTTGAACTGACCAATCAAAATTCTTTGGTGAAGAACTTTAATTTGATTGGTCAGAACATGTCACATATACACGTGACATTATTCTAGTGGCTCATTTAATTTGACTTAGATTGTCATTTAACCTCGACACGTGTCATGGTTTTAGTGGCTTGTTTAATTTAACTTGGATTGCCACATAATTTTGGCAAATGACATGATTCTAATGGCTCATTTAATTTGACTTGGATTGCCATATAACTTTGACACGTGGTGTGATTTTAGTGGCTCATTTAAATTGACTTGGATTGCCACATAACTTTGATACATGGTGTGCTTTTAGTGGATCATTTATTTGACTTGGATTGCCACATCATTTGAACTATTTTCTTGAATTTAATATAGTCTAAATTAATTTATGAATTTAAATCTAATATAATTCTAATGTTTACAAATGCCCCCTACTTCAAGTCTTGTCGAAGTATTTTATACAAAGACTAGGCTTGAAGTATTAACTAAACGATAATAGTATGTCGTGCAATTTAATATGCACCATGAACATATTAAATTAATACGTTCCTCCAATTATAGTGACATAGTTGGAGTAAATAATGAGAATCCAATTAGGATTTGGAGAGAATAAATTTGTATCATTCTACTAGAGTCCTAACCAAAAAAGTAATTATAGTTACTTTGGGAGAAGGACTCCCTCACCATCACCTATTTGTCTATAAATAGACTCTCTCCTTTTATTTATTTCATCATTGGCTTGACAATTTTGATTCTCCTTTTTGCATACACTCTTGAGTTCATCAAGATACGAGGTATATTTTTTTTTATTTTATTTTACTGACACCATCACATCATTATACATATGTACTCCCGGTGATGTTGTAAATGACTTTTGGAAGAATGAAACATAGTTCCTTGTTTTTTTTTGTTTTTGTTTAGGCCGTTGTTTTTTTTAGCAAATGTCTACCCTTTATTTTGCTGATCTCTATCCTATTATAAATACAATTAGAATTTAGAAAGGACACACTCATTTTAGAATACGGATAGCCCAAATTTTCACAATTTCACAATCAATTAAAATTTGGAGAGAATAAATTTATACCATTTCACTAGAGTCCTAACCCAAAAAGTAATTATAGTTACTTTGGAAGAAGGACTCCCTCACCATCACTATTTGTCTATAAATAGACTCTCTCTTTTTATTTATTTTCATCATTGGCATTGACAATTTTGATGCTCCTTTTTGCATACACTCTTGAGTTCATCAAGATACGAGGTACATTTTTTTTGTTTACGCCATTTTTTTGCAAGTGAAAATATTACTTCATATTCAATGAACTTTTATTCTATTGGAGTCAAAGTTGTTGCATTGTTTGAGCCAATAATTTTACATTATCTTTGACGAAGACTTTACACCATCTGAGTCAAAGGCATCACATAGTCCAAGCCAAAGACTTTACACCGTCTGAGGCAAAGACTTTATATGATTTGTGGCAAAGATTTTATACCATCTGAGTCAAAAGCATCACATAGTCTAAGCCAAAGACTTTACAATATTTGAGGCAAAGACTTTATATGATTTGTGGCAAAGACTTTACACGCAGGAAAGCTGACAGATTCATATTCACATGATCTTATTAAAAATACTCATATATCAGCGTAGAGAAGCCAAAAAGAAGATTCATAGAACTACACTGTGTACAATAATCACAGCTAATAGCTTTACGGATTCGTACGAATATTTCTTTGAAGTCAATTCAAATTTTGTCTTGATTCGCCTTCTCTAATTCACACATTATATATGACAATCTATAAGAACATTGTGATACTCAAAGCATTCCTTTTAAACTTATGAGACTAAACTTAGGATGTAACTCTAAGCACCATGGACCTTGGCGAAGAGGGTCAAGAGAGATTATGTATTTTTTGGATACTCATGCGACTGAACTCAGAATGTAATTCCAAGCACCTACGTACCTCAGTGAAGAGGATCAAGTCATAACATAGTTCTAAAAGAGTGATTTTTTATTTTTTTTATTTTTTAATTTTGTTATGTCCTAACTTTTGCCTATATCGCCTCTTTCGAGATTTTCAACCCAGCGGACATTTTTTTTATGTTGTGCACAGTTTATACTCTTACGGGCCAGGAGTAACATGCAGTTTTATGCTCTTACCTTAAGGAGTGTATTTCTTTTCTTCAAGGATAGTATCTATTTATGAACTTTCCATTAATGGGGCCAATGCGCAATCCTTCTGAGTCAACCAGTTTGAAAGCGCCACTTGAGTATATTTCTTGTACCACATATAGTCCATCCCATTTAGCGGAAAACTTGATTCTAGACCGACGAAAAGTAATAATAGAACTTCTTACAACAAGAACTTGATCACCCACTTAGAAGCATCTAAGACGAACCTTCTTATTAAAAGATCTAGCTAGACGAGCTTGATAACATTCCAGACTTTATTGACCCTCTAGTCTTTTTTCATGAGAGCCTCCAATTCTTCAAGGCGTAACCGAGTATTTTCTTCATTAGCGAGTCCTTCTTGAATGGCAAGGCACAATGATGGGATTTGATGCTCAAGTGAAGGAACTGCTTCAACTCCATAAATAAGAGAATAGAGAGTCGCTTGTGTTGGCGTGCGATACGTAGTCCTATATGCCCAAAGAGCCTCTTCCATTCTTTCATGCCAATCTCTCTTAGACTTGGAAACAACTTTCTTCAACAAGTTGCAGCGTGTCTTATTAAATGCTTCAATGAGACCATTAGCAATCGTATAATACATAGAGGAATTGCATTGCTTGAAGCCAAAAAGATCACATATCTTCGTCACTAACTTGTTATCAAATGGCTTGCCATTATCTATCAATATGTATCGAGGAATACCAAAATGGTAGATAATATTGACTCGAATAAAGTTAGCAACATTCTCTTTCTTCACTTCTCTAAGAGAAACAACTTCTACCCATTTTAAGAAGTAGTCAGTTGCATCCAGGATGTATAAATGTCCACCAGAGGTCTTAGGCAATGGTCCAACAACATCCAAATCCCGAGCTTCAAATGGCCATGAAGCAATAGTTGAGTGCAATACTTTTGGGGGTTGATGTATAAAATCCGCATGGAATTGGCAAGCTTTACATCTTCGCACGTAATCTAGACAATCTTTCACCATGGTTTGCCAGTAATATCCCATCCTTTTTATGTGAAAATGAAGTTTTGGCCCAGATTGATGCACGCAAAATACTCCAGAATGTGCTTCTTGCATAACTTGAGTAGATTTATCTGCCCCCAAACATCGTAAGAGAACGCCATCGAATGATCGTCTGTAAAGTATATTTTTATAATAAAGAAAACGAGGGGCTCGTCGTCGGATTTTTGTCCTTCTTCGAAGATTTTCTGGCAATATTCCATAAGACAAGTAATCTATTATTGGTTGTCGCCAATCTTTCATTTCAGCCTCCAAAGTGGCGATAACTTGTCAAAATTCTTCTTTATGCTCATCTGGAGGCGGAGTTATTCATCTTCGGCAAACCACAGCTTGCATTTCATCAGGCGATACTAATGCAGAAGCTAAAGCTGTCAACGCATTAGCCTTCTTATTTTTCTTTCTAGGTACATGTTGAATAGTCACCTCTCCAAGCCATCCTATCATCTTTTGAGCATAATTACAGTATCGGAGTAACTCAGGCTTCTTTACTTCATAATTACCCAAGACTTGATTGATAATCAACTTGGAATCCCCAAAACTTATAGTTGAAATTGTTTCATGTCAACGGCCATTTCAAGCCCAAGTAAGAGTGCTTGATATTCAGCAATATTATTGGAGCGCTGTTGTGTTAGAGTGAAGGAGTACGACAAAACTTCTCCATGGGAAGTGACAAATATCACTCCAGCACCAGTTCCTTCATGATGTGCAGCACCGTCAAAATACATCTTCCAAGGTGGTTGAATTTCTACTAGCATTGCGTCTTCGTCAGGCAATTCATCAAATAACTCCCAATCATTCGGAATTGGATGATTGGCCAAGAAATCTGCTAGCACTTGTTCTTTTACTACCTTCTGAAATATATACACAATTTCAAATTGTTGAAATTGGAGGTACCACCTTGCTAGCCGATCACTTAAGACAGGCTTAGACATGACAAACTTGATGGAATTCGCTTTAGAGACAAGTTGTACAATATGAGCTTGGAAGTAATGCTTTATTTTCTGAATTGAGAATACGAGTGCCAGACATAACTTCTCAATAGGTGAATACTTTATCTCGTTTTGTGTCATCATCCTACTCAAGTAATATAGGGCATTTTCTTTTCCTTCATTATTTTTTTGTGCGAGAAGTGCTCCTACTGACCTTTCTTGTGCGAAAAGTGCTCCTTCTGACCTTTCTTGTGCTGCAATGTATAAAATCAATGGTTTCCAGGTATAGGAGCTACAAGTATTGGAGGATTCATCAAATAAGATTTTATGTTCTTAAAAGCATTGGTACAAGCTTGGTCCCATTCAAAAGGAACATCTTTCTTCATAAGGCGACTAAACGATTGACATCTCTCAGCCAGATTTGAGATAAACCTCATAAGATAAGCTAATTTTCCCTGTAAGCTTTTTAACTCATGAATATTTTTTGGCTCAGACATCTTCAAAATAACATTTATCTTATCTTGGTCAATCTCGATTCCTCGATGTCGAACAATAAAACCAAGAAACTTTCCCAAAATAACTCCAAAGGCACATTTTAAAGGGTTTATTTTGAGTTGGTATCTTCGAAGTCGTTCGAACACCATTCTCAAATCTTGCAAGTGGTCATCACTCTTTCTTGTTTTCACCACTAAGTCATCAATATAGCACTCAACAGTTTTATGAAGCATGTCATCAAAAATATTTTGCATGGCTCGTTGATAAGTAGCCACAACATTTTTTAAACCAAAAGGCATTAGTTTGTAGCAATATATACCTTTAGGAGTGCGAAATGTATTAAGTTCTTCATCCCTTAGTGCCATGCGAATCTGATTGTATCCAGATGAACTATCCATGAAAGACATTGTCTCGTATCCAGTTGTGGCATCAATCATAAGCTCAGGGATTGGAAGGGGAAATTCATCCTTAGGACATGCATTATTAAGATCTCTAAAGTTAACACAAAGTCAGATTTGGCCATTCTTCTTTCTTACAAATACAATGCTTGAAATTCATGTAGGATATTTGACTTCACGAATGAAACCTGCTTCAATGAGCTTGTTAACTTCAATTTCAATCAAAGGAACCAGTTCAGGTCTGAACCGACATTGAGCTTGTTTAACAGGATGAGTGCCTCGTTTCACAGCAAGACGATGAGCTACAACTTTAGAGTCTAATCTTGGCATCTCTTTGTAACTCCAAGCAAATACATCCCTGAATTTCATAAGCAGCTTAATATATTTTTCCTCTTCATCGTCATCTAGTGAAGCACTTACATATGTAGGTATTATATCATCATCAACCCCAAGATTTACTTCCTTCAATGCATTAACAGTATTCTTTACCCCTTCCTCGAGTTCAGGTGGCGCATCTTCAGCATCCTCATCTTTTTGAGGATCACCATCATTAAAAGATATGTGATGGTATGCATGAATATCAACAAATCCATCCTCAATTTTTGCATATAGTGAAGTACTTCCCTCATCACAAACTGTGATGTGATTTGATGATCTCACACTTTTTTTATCTTCATCTCGCTCCCTAGTGTGAACTATGGTATGAGTTCTTACTCTCAGGATATCTTCACATGAAACTACAAGTTTTGTTTCTCGCCTCATTCTAAAAGGAATAAAACTGGCCAATTCTTGGGTGAATTATGCTCTCGAGCATGTATCCGTTCTTCCATTGTTCTATAATTTCTTTGGCGTTTGTATTTCTTCTTCATTGGTCCCAACCGATCAAACACTGAAATTTTTGGAGTTGATTTGATTAGCCGATCAAATGCAGAAATGTTAGGAGTCAATCTACTAAGTCGATCAAACACAAAAGGCTTTTTGTTGAACATCATAGGTTCTTCCACAGAGGTAATGTAGTTGATGCTCATCCTTTTTATAGAGATTCGAACTGGTGACGGTTGTTCGTAACCCAAGCCTTCGCGTGATTGCTTGACAACATACCCTCTCTCTATCATCATCCTTTAAGTTGGATTTAGGCCATGATTTGCCTTTTTAATAACTTCATTTGGAAGCTTCCCTACTTTAGAAGCTTCATTGGGATTGTATCCTGCTTTTAACAACAACTTATATGTATTTGGGTCAAAACCCTCATTTGTACACTTTTTAGGAAGTGATTCATGTGAATCATGATTCCATGGCCTGACAAATCCTTTTATCATTTTTGAAGGTGATTTGATTGCATCAATTTGCTTGATAGGAAATGTCAACTTGCTACTCTGCAACTCAGAGGGTGGGATCTTGACTTTGTTTGTCTTTGGGACATAGTGAGAAACAAAAATCATTCTCTTACTTGAAGATGCCTTACTTATCTTATGTACTTTACTCATATCTGAAAGCATTTTATTCTTTTCAATCATAACCCTCGCATTATCAGGTACTACATCAATCTTTTTTATAATATCAGCAGATATCGCGTTATCAACTTTGACTTCTTTTGAAACATGATTCTTTAAGTAGAATTTTGCATCAGCAAAGTGCGCTTTTGTCTCGGTGAAAGGTTCATCATCAGCAACTACCTTCTTTTGAACCGCATCTTCAAAGTATTTGAAACATTGATGGTAGGCGGACGGTGCCACTTTGTTCTCGTGTATCCATAGCCTTCCTAACAAGATATTATACGAGGTCTTTGAGTCAATAACATGCATCCATGCACTCGAACGCATATCTCCTATTGTTATATCTAATTTGACAGCACTAATGGCTCTTTGCCCCCCTTGGTTAAATCCTTGAATCATCAGACGACTTTCAGACAGTTTATTTATCGGAATTTCAAGTTCCTTCACAGTACGAATAGGGAGAATATTAACCTCAGATCCATAATTCACTATGATCCTATTTATTTTATGTCCACGCACAAAACCTACCATATATAAAGGACGATTATGCAACACTTCACCCAATAAAAGATCATCATTAGTGAATGTAAACTTCGCATCACAAGTGTCTACTTCTTCAGAGTAAGACTTAATAGGGCCCTCATGTGATGGAAGTAATGATGGTGATGAGCCTTCTCCCATTGTATTTTCTTTATCAATGTTACAACACGAGGCCTTGGTGTCACAACGAGAAATCTTTTCACGGAACCAACTTGGCAAGAATTCCTCCAATGTCACCAGAGAACGTTGCTTTTGATAGTAATTCCCCCCAAATTCTTGACTTCTTCACATTCTTCTTTACCCTTTGAGTTTTAGGTAGTTTCTTCATCTTTGCTCTTGTCACTTGCTTACTTGGCTCTCTTTGTAAGCTCGTTTTACAACATTTTTGCCGTGTCACTAAAATCCATCCTTTATCATCAGTATAAGCATTGCAAGATTGGTTTTCCTCTAGAGGTTTATCTTCCCCTATTACTTCATTTATCAAAGGAACGAGCGATGATGAGTTAACATATATCGGTTTGAAGTCACAAAATTTAATCATTTTTTGTGGTGATGTGGCTAGGACATCACCACCATCATGTATTTCGACAAAGTTGCAAAGAACTATGGGGTCGAGTGAACCAAAAGTGACAGAGAATTGATTTGAACTCTCATTGGGCGTGCCAAAATTTGTAAACAACAAATTTTCGAGCCAAGAAAAATAAATAATCAAGACCGGAAAATTAGAGTATCAAAGTATAATATTTGATTTCAAAATGTACTGTTGTTACAATCTCTATGATAATCCTCTGATTCTTCAAATAATATGGAATATGTTGAAGTTGAATTTGATTTAGATTCAAGGGCTTGAATAACTTTATCTTGAATTTTTGTCTTCAAAATTGGATTTGAATTACTCGTCACGAATACTTGTACGATTATGACGAATAATAAGTATGAACAAGTAACTTGATCTCGAACTTTTTGACAGTTTCCTTCGTTCTTGATCTTGAATTTGAACTTGAATTTGATTACTTGAACTTTGTGGCTTTGTAGAGAATTTGCGGCCTTTGATCCACGAGCTCTCTTCTTACTTCTTGTTCTTGAACCCCCCTCCTTTGAGAATAATGAGAACCCCTATTTATAGTTGTAGAGAGTGGTATGAGGGTGTTATTTGATTGGTTGGTTTGAACTGACCAATCAAATTTCTTTGGTGAAGAACTTTAATTTGATTGGTCAGAACATGTCACATATACACGTGTCATTATTCTAGTGACTCATTTAATTTGACTTAGATTGTCACTTAACTTTGACATGTGGCATGATTTTAGTGACTTATTTAATTTGACTTGGATTGCCACAAAACTTTGACATGTGGCATGATTTTAGTGGCTTATTTAATTTGACTCGGATTGCCACCTAATTTTGGCATATGGCATGATTCTAGTGACTTATTTAATTTGACTTGGATTGCCAGATAACTTTGACACGTGGCATGATTTTAGTGGCCTATTCTTTTTGACTCGGTTTGCCACTTAACTTCGACACGTGTAATGATTTTAGTAGCTCATTTATTTGACTTGGATTGCTACATTATTTGGATTATTTTTTTGAATTTACTAAAGTCCAAATTAATTTGTCAATTTAAATCCAATAAAATTTTAATACTTAAATCCACATGCATAAACTCAAAATTTTAATTCCTTCTCCTATTAACTATAGCTTTTGATATGATAGTAATTAGTTTTCAATCCTAACACTAATAATTTTGTGAATATAATAAAAATAAAATTAAAGATTGAATACATTAAAATATATATTTTGAATCTACTCGGTGTAACAATAAACTCAAACGGAAAATTAGGTAAGGAGATTATTGGATTTGAGCTAGTGATTATTTTTTCCATCTTTATATTTTGAAGTTCTGTGTGGCATTTAAATCATTCTCGTGCAGAACATATTTTTAGCATCTGTAAATCATCGTAGAATATAGTGGGTTATTTATCAACAAGGGCGATGTAAACAATAAATTTTTGAGTTGAGAAGAATAAATAATTAAGACCGGAAAATTGGGTAACAAAGTGTAATATTTGATTTTAAAATGTACTACGTGTTACAATCTCTGTGATAATCCTCTGATTCTTCAAATAATATGGAATATGTTGAACTTGAATTTGATTTAGAGTCAAAGGCTTGAATAACTTGATCTTGAATTTTCGTCATCAAATTTGGATTTGGATTTGAATTACTCATCACGAATACTTGTACGGTTATGACGAATAGTAAGTATGAACAAGTAACTTGATCTTGAACTTTTTGATATTTGCCTTCGTTCTTGATCTTAAACTTGAACTTGAATTTGATTACTTGAACTTTGTAGCTTTGTAGAGAATTTGCGGCCTCTGATCCACGAGTTCTCTTCTTGCTTCTTGTTATTGAAAACTCCCCTTCTCGTCTTCAAGCAATATCTTTCCTTTACGGGCCAAGTCCATGCTCTTTTCCTAAAGATAAAACTCTTTTCAATAGGATGGCCCATCAAACGGTCATATCTGCAGTAATTTGGATCATTAGTCCTCCCAACCTCATCTAGACGTTTTATTTTAGGTAGCTCAAAGAGTTTTAATTCCAGAAGCTCTTCAAAAATTGCTGGGACATCTGAGTCCAAGAATGGATACTCTTTTTCTTGCATTTCCTTCAAAGTCAGCTTTCTACTAGCGTTATTCTGAAAAGTCATGGTCTTCACCCTTTGATTTTTGCTTAGATTTGTAGCCACTTTCAAAGGTATGACATTAACATTCACCGACTCCTTATTTCCAAACTTAGGTGCCAATTTTCCTTCTTTCTTTACCTCAATTTTGTCGTTTCCCTTGCGAGGCTCATAAATAAGTGGTTCTTCAATTCCGTTTGCAGACATGCTCAACTCCATATTATGAGCACGTGTGGCTAGTTCCTCAAATGATTTGGGTTTAATACCCTGTAGTATATAGCAAAGTCCCCAATTCATTCCTTGAATACACATTTCTATTCCAAAAGTTTCACTAAGCCTATCCTTACAATTGAGGCTTGCATTTCTCCATCGATTGATAAACTCGATGACATGTTCATCTTCCCATTGACGTATATTTGTGAGTTCAACCATGCTCACAGTACGCCTTGTGCTATAGAAACGATTGAGAAATTCATGCTCAAGTTGTTCCCAATTATTAATAGAGCTAGCCTCGAGATTCGTATACCAGTCAAAGGCATTTTCTTATAAGGAGCGCACAAATTGTTTGACCAGATAATCTATATATGTTCCAGCATTATTGCAAGTTTCAACAAAATAGGCAATGTGTTGCTTTTGATTTCCCTTTCTGTCAAATTGTTGAAATTTTGGAGGTTGATAACGTGCATGCATCTTCAAAACATCGATTCTTGAAATGTATGGCTTTGCATACGTAAATGATGACTTTGAAGACACATCATACTTATCTTTGATAGTTCCCATAATGAAATCCTTCAGTTGATGAATAAGAATCCTCCTTCAGAGGATACTTGCAGCTCATCACCCACATTTATTTGCTTTGTAACTGAATCTCCCTTTTCTTGTATCATGGAACATTTTTCAGGTGCATGACTTGAGTCTCCTTCCATAACATTTTCAACTCTGTCCGTCAATTTGATAATTCGATTATCCTAATCTTGCACATATTTTGTTAGACCTTTAATTGCCTTGATCAAGGTCGCCAGTTGTTCTTCAACAGTTGAGGGGTTAGTCATCATCGCTTGGATGGCCATTACGGATTATGGAGTAAAGCAAGGATTTTTCTTCAAATTGAAATTTGTTTGAAATAAGTTACATGGAGTGACTGGGGCAGATCTAGTGATTAAGACATCATCTTCATCTTGAATAGTGTAATTCCTTGTGTTAAAAGGACTAAGTCGAGCCAACGTCTTTTCAACAATATCAACTATATTCTCTCCTTCTTCTAATTCATTCGAAAAGAATCTTGCCCCCTTTGAAGATGGAAGATCGAAAATAGAAACAGATGCAGACGACACTTGAAGTGCTTATTGTCCTATCAAGTTTGCTCTATTCCTAGTGATGGGTCCCAAACTTACCATAGTAGCATCCAGTATGTTCTCCACCTCAGAGGAAAACTTGGAATCAGTAGCCTTAGCAATAATAGTCCTAGAGTCAAACTTCTTAGCTGCCATTTAAGTATTCTTGAAGTTTGATGATCGATGTAAAGAGATGAGAGGTAGAGATTGTCCCACTGGGCATGCCAAAATTTGTAAACAACAAATTTTTGAGCCGAGAAAAATAAATAATCAAGACTGAAAAATTGGAGTATCAAAGTGTAATATTTTATTTTAAAATGTACTGCGTGTTATAATCTCTATGATAATCCTCTGATTCTTCAAATAATATGGAATATGTTGAAGTTGAATTTGATTTAGATTCAAGGGCTTGAATAATTTTATCTTGAATCTTTGTCTTCAAATTTGGATTTGAATTACTCATCACGAATACTTGTACGGTTATGACGAATAATAAGTATGAACAAATAACTTGATCTCAAACTTTTTGACAGTTTCCTTCGTTCTTGATCTTGAATTTGAACTTGAATTTGATTACTCGAACTTTGTGGCTTTGTAGAGAATTTGTGGCCTTTGATCCACGAGCTCTCTTCTTGCTTCTTGTTCTTGAACCCCCCTCCTCTGAAAATAATGAGGACCCCTATTTATAGTTGTAGAGAGTGGTATGAGGGTGTGATTTGATTGGTTGGTTTGAACTGACCAATCAAATTTCTTTGGTGAAGAACTTTAATTTGATTGATCAGAACATGTCACATATACACGTGTCATTATTCTAGTGGCTAATTTAATTTAACTTAGATTGCAACTTAACTTCGATACGTGGCATGATTTAGTGGCTTGTTTAATTTGACTTGGATTGCCAAATAATTGTGGCACATGACATGATTCTAATGGCTCATTTAATTTGATTTGGATTGCCATATAAATTTGACATGTGGTTTGATTTTAGTGGCTCATTTAATTTAACTTGGATTGCCACATAACTTTGATACATGATGTGGTTTTAGTGAATCATTTATTTGACTTGGATTGCAACATCATTTGGACTATTTTCTTGAATTTAATATAGTTTCAATTAATTTACGGATTTAAATCTAATATAATTCTAATGTTTACAATAATCTAATCAAATAATTAAATAAATGACTTTAAAAGACCACACAAAATAATTTTTCAGCTACGGTCCATATTCAGATAATATTAAAGTTTAAAGCTTATTCAATAAATCCTAGCCCATGTGCTCCCTAGATGACTCAATTGAATAGTGTAACAACCCTTCTAATTGTTCTGTGACTTTTATTTATCTTCTTATTTTAACCTTTAATTTTTATAAATAATTTAGGATTTGTAGATATGAAAGACAAGATTTTCAAATTGATGAAAGGATTATTTTGTTGCTAATAATAATGCAAAAAGAAAAAGAGGAAATTAAGTTATTTTTAAAAAAAATAGAAAAGAAAAAAATAAAATAAAAGAAAGGAATATATATATACACACGTAAACGAGAAACAAAACGCAGAAACAAAAACAAAAATAAAATAATACGGAGGAAGAAAAAAAGAGAAAGGAGGAAAAGAAAAAAAAGGAGAAGAGAAAAATAGGAATTTTCATCTCAAAGCATCAAGGTAATTATTATCGTCCTTTCTATGAAATTTTTATGTGATTATGAACATATGTTTAGGATAAATTTGTGGAGAAATAATGCTGAAATAAGAAAATATGATCTAGGTTTCTTAGAATAAAATCTTGATTTTTGGTCGAATAATGATATGTTTTAGTTAAAATTTGGTATGTGAGTTTATTTTATTATGGGTGAACATAAATTGAAAGAAAATTTTAGATTCGAATTCGGGGGCTCGGGGTTACTTTTTAACCCGATTTTTGAGTCGAAGATAAATATAGCAATATGGTTGTCATTGGATTTGTATTCTTATGAAGATTATGTATTTGAATAGATTTTGATTATTCAAAAGCGTTACGAAAGGCTCAAGTTTCAGAGTGATTATTCGATTAATTGAGGCAAGCTACTTTTAAAACTCCATTAAATCTTGTAGAATTTCTGAATTTCTTTTTTTCGTGTGTGTTGGGAGTAATGGGAAAGAGATTGTGGGGTGTTTCTTGAATGAATTAATCTAAGTTGAAAGACGGGGTTAATAAAAAGCCAATGTGTGTTAAATTTATGATGTGAAAGTGTGAAATGTCTTGATTTCGATATGGATGGGTATTTGATGAAATGCTTTGATAGTTTCATTGTGATTGTGAACTTCTTGAACTTGTCATTCTTCATCATTGTATAAACATGCCGATTGCATTTTGTTCTTGAACACTGTGATGAGACGGATATGTTGTGCTGCTGAGGTCTTTTTCGGCTAGATTGTGTTGCCGAGGTCTTTTTTGATGAGATTATGTTGCGAAGGTCATTTGCGGTGAGAGTGTGATGCTGAGGTCATTTCTGGTGAGAGTGTGATATCGAGGTCATTTTCGATGAGAGTGTGATGTCGAGATCATTTTCGGTGAAAGTGTGTTGCCGAGGTCATTTCCGGCGAGTGTGTGTTGCTGAGGTAATATCCGGCGAGAGTGTGATACCGAGGTCGTTGCCGGCGAGAGTGTGTTGCCGAGGTAATTTTTGGCGAGAGTGTGATGCCGAGATCATTGTCGACGAATGTGACTGATACTCGATTATTATTTGTGTATGAGCTTACTTGCATATTTATGTGTATGATGTATTGACTTTTGTGTATGATCCGTGTGATACTTGTGATTCTGTCTTGTGATAACTGTGATTGTGGAATTTATATGAACTGTGTATTGTGAACTCAAGGTCGGATTGATTTGTTATGCAGATTGTAGTTATGGAGATTCGGTTGAGATGAAAGAAATTCTCAAATTTTATGAGATTTGCCTAGTTTTATTAGTTGGCTTGCTGGGTACCGTGTTGTTTGGTACTCACTCGTTGCTTCTACACTTGTATACTCTGAGTCGAGATAGTGAGTTTGAGTTATCCTTTATCCTCCGAGGCTTCGAGGAGACTTTGAGTGGTAGTTGATTGACGCCCAATGATCTCCCTTGTCCCTTTTCATTCATGCTTTGTTCTATTTGAGATACAAGGACATTTGAGACTTATACTTAACTTTCATTTAGTATTTATTAGTGGTTTATGCACGTACAATCAGGTTTTGGGGGTTATTTGAGATTAATAATGACTTCCGCTTTTGCTTATATAATCTATTGATTTCTTCCGCATTATTTTCCTCATATGTTGGGTTTAGGCTGACTTGTCCTGGTGTGATAGGACAAGTGCCATCACACCCGATTTTGGATCATAATAAAAAGGTTGTTCGGAGCTTTTTAAAACCTTGCTTTGTCTGTATAACTTTTAATTGAGTTTTTATAATGACATATTATTTTCTTATAGCGTTGGTTTCTAGTCGAGATGAATTCACAATAACAGTTAGACTTTATCAAATGTGGGATGCCATTAATCTAAAGAAAAATGGCAAATAGTATGGATATGATATTTATTGATGAAAAGATACCTTATTGCATGTGAATCAAATGACGGAAATTTGAGTGTCGATTTTTTTTTGACATTTAGGTAAATGTCGGTAACAAATAAACGACTTTTATTTACTATATATTTATAAAAATGTCACTTAAATTTTTTGATATTTAATTAAATGTTGATAAGAAATAAATGACATTTATATACGATATATATGAAATGTCACTCAATTTTTTTGACATTTAGATAAATGTAGGTAAAATTTTTTATGACATTTACTTCTGGCCTTATAAAATGTCGCATTGAAATTTGATATTTTAGTCAATATAAATAAAATCAATTTACAACATATATGAAATGTCGTGTCCACATCTAAATGAATGTAAAACAATTTAGTGACATTTTAAAATTATTTTACCAATGTTGCATTAATATGTCCGACATTTTAATTATTGTAGATTTCAAATTTACTGAAATATTAATAATCATCTATTCAAGAATAAATATTTACAGCTAAGTTTCACATTCATAAATATATGGTAACCAAAGAACAAAGTAATTGTAATATACAATAAATACTTTGGAGAATTTAATAATAAATCAAATGATTTGTTCTCACTCACGTAAAATTCAAATCAAACTAAATCATAAAAGAAAATAATTTCAACATCTATCTGATTGAAGATCAATCCTAATTCGAATTAATTTCGTTAGCTTCTAAATAAATTTTGCAATGAAGCTTTGCAAAACAACCTCTTTAGAAATCAAGCATTTCGTTGTTAGTAGTTGTACTGACCTTGAGGATCATTTTCGGAAATTCTTGAGAAATTACTATTTTACCCCTCTCGTTAGTGCCCCAGAGTATTATTTGATCAGTTTGTGTAGTTGAAATTGTTTGAGTCTTATTAGATTGTGAATTGTGCAAATTCTTAAGTTTTAAGGCTTAAGTGGTTCTAAAAGTGAGTTTTGATACCATTCGGAGTTTTGAGTCTCGGAATAGAATTTTATCAATTCCAACAACTCCAAAATGTGGAAATTATTCTAGAAGAGTCGTCGGAATCGTATTTGGAGTTGATACGTGAATTTGAGGTCTTAAGTTGAAATGTGTGGTTTTAAATGAGTTGGTTTGACTTTGGTCAACATTTTGAGATTCGAGCGTTAGATGAGAATTATGTCAGTGTCGTTGCATCTAGAACATCGAGTTTGGTCTAGTTGAACATTGACTTAGATCTCCGGGACCTTACTCGTCGTTTTGTGTTTTTAAGCCAAAAGTTGAGTTTTAGGCAAATAAGGGGTCCAGAAGGGAATTTTGGTCAAAACAACTTCTTTTCAGAAATCTGACAATTCCATTGAGTCTGGAATATCGAATTTAGTGTAGTAGCATATTCGATTTATCTTTACCGTACCCCAAATGGATCTCGAGGGTCCGATCAAAATCTTGAACCTTAAACCTTTGTTGATTTTGGTGTCTGGTGCTTTGGGGACCGCGATCGCATGTCCCCTTGTGCGTTCGAGGAGAAGGGTCTGGGAAGTTTCCGCGTTCGCGGGCGGTGTGGCACGTTTGCGAAGGGTAAGGTTGCTTGTGGTCTGCGTTCACGACACTATTTACCGCGTTCGCGGAGAGCAAATTTCACCTGAATAGTGAAATATTGGGGGAAACCCTATTTTCACCATTTTTGGAGTTCTTGAGCTCGGTGGGGCAATTTTTGAGAGAAGTCTTCGAGTAATTTCCTGGGGTAAGTAATATTTCACTAAAATCTTTCATATTCCATCATTTATATCATGATTTCATGACCTAATCTTTTGTTTCAAACCCCAAATTTCTTATTTTCTTACTTAATTCGAATTTAAGGAAAATGGTAATTTTAAACTCGTGTTGCACTCTATTTTATGGGTTCTTGAACAATGAGTTCCTTATTACTAGTAGAATGTGAATTTTCAAGAAATTTCCAGATTCAACCTTTTTCAAAATTAATCAATTTTTGGACTAATTTACTCCCGATTCCGAAATCTATCAATATGGGTGTCATTGGACTCCATATGACGCGTATGTTTTATTCTTGATAGTGGATTATCATTTAGAGTGTTGAATTTAAGGGTTGTTCGTCCGGTAGAGCATTCGAGTGCGATTTTGACAATTGAGGTAGGTTTGGCTATCTTTCTTGGGGCTGAGTTGGGTGATTAGCCAAATTCTATATTGTAGAATTTGGAATGGAATCGTAGTGTAGTTTGGGACTGTTAATTTGCTTTGAGATGCCTGTGTGGGGGTTTATTTATATTGTGATGCCCGTGTGAGGGCTTATATGTATTGTGTAGCCCGTGTGGGGGCCTTATTTGACATCTTATCTATGTTGAGACTGTGTAATCCATGACTTAACTAAGTTAGAGAGGTGAAAAGGCTATTTGACTTTAAATGCCCACATGAGAGGTTGAGTTGGGGGATTTGAGCATTCTTGAGTATTGAAATATGTCGAAAAAGGGTGAACACTTAGTTTGAGGTATTCCCTTTCCATTACTGTCTATTGAGGGTGAATATCATGTTTAGGTTAAGGTTTGAGAACTCTGAACCTTACACTACATGTTGAGTTGAATATTACCTCTATGCCTTATATGTTGTGAATGCATTCATCCTCATTCATATTATCATTGATCGTTGGGAAGTTGAGAACTGTGGAAATTCTTTTTGAGAAAGAAAATGTGACACCTTTTATATCCTTGACCACAAGATAGGTAGTAAGCGTATGAGATTAGTATCATGAGTCCTTGGCCACGAGCTGGGTGGCGAGGTAGTTGATACATTGAGATTGTGACGAGGTATATAGTCTGCGAGACCCCCATGGGTCCTACTTGGTAGCATAGCTCGGTAGGTATAAATGACAGGTTGTGCAACAGCTTTGATCCCACCGTACCATCATATCATTGCATCAGCATATTGCATTGCATTGCATTGAAACTTGTGATACTTGACCTATCTGTTTAACTGTGATATTGAGTTGTATTTATGTGTTTACTTTAATCGCATCGTTCTATATAAATTGGCGGCAACATAGTCGGAGTGAGACTTTTCTGCGTGAAGATGGAAGCGTTTCTTAGTTTATTTCATAGTTTGATTAATTCCTTAAGGTATAAATTTATATGTCATTAGCTATATTTTTATAACTAGTGAATGTTGTGTTATATTTATATTTTTTATTTTTTATTTTTTCGTAGATTGTGCACCCATTCCTTATCTCTACTGTCCGTGAGATGAATCTGAAATACATGACAACATTTAAGTCATATACAGACGAAGGTAAGGACACGGTCTTAGATCTCTTGAAGACTGATTTGAAAGGAGTGACTGTCCTCACTAATGCAGTAGTAGAGGATAAATATTTGGGTGATCACACTCTTATTCATGATTGTGAGAATTCGCTTTCAAGTGAACAGAAAAATATTCCAAGTACTTCTAATGATGCAAATCTGTGTGAGCGTATTAGATCCCTCGAGCAATCAGTGATAAAAGTTGTTGCTTATCTATGGGATGAGAAATTGAGGAGAATTGAAAAGAATAAGAAGTAAGGCAAACTAGTTTATATATTGTGGTTAAATAGTTTATTTGTATGAATGCTTGGCCACTGACCATAAAGAGATTGATGAAGAGTTTGAAACATCAGTTGATAAATTGAGAGGAGAAAGGAAAGAAGAAGAAGAAGGCAATTGATAAAGTCAAAGAAGATAAGAAAGAATAAGAAAAAGAGGTGGAGAAGGCAGTTGATAAGTTTATAGAAGACGAGAATGAAGAAGAAAAAGAGAAGGACAATGCAGTTGATGAAGAAAAAGAGAAGAAGAAGGCAATAGTTGATGAAGAAAAAGAGAAGGAGAAGGCATCACTTGATGAAGTAGGAGAAGTTAAGAAAGAAGAAAAAAAAGAACAAGAAGATGAGAAGATGAAAGAAAAAGAAGAAGTTCAAGAACAAGAGAAGTTAGAAGAAGAAGAAGAAGAAGAAGAAGGAGAATTGGCCACTGATGTGGCAGAAGAGGAGAAAAAAGAAAAAAATGAAGAAGACTGTGATTCAATTTCAGTGGATGTGATGAGTATTATTATGGAACTCAACGGTGCGGATGTTGGTGAGGAGAATGACGAGAAAGACAACAGTTAGTTAATATTGTTGGTATTTTATGACATTTTGAAATTTTTTGTTATTTTGTTGTTTTCCTATTTTGGTAGGTTTCTCTAGACAGTTGGGGTTTAGTTTTGTTGGGTGGGATGTTTTGTTAAAACAGTTGTTTTTTAATGGATGGTGGTTGTTGGGATCTCATGGTTGTTTTTATTTTTTGGATGATAAACAATTCTACATATGTTAATATGAGAAAATATTTATGATATGTGGGTTCTCATGTTTTGCTGCATCTTTTTACCATCTTCTTAACTACTTATAGATTTATATCATTGTCAATTATCGATGTTAAAATTGTATGTTTAATATTATAGAATGCATGAATAGAAATCATTCTTTTTAGTAGACTGACATCATTGTTGTTTATAAATACTATCGATCATAAATAAAAGATATAGCAATGTAACAGTTTAAGATAGATACTTTTATTTATTCAGTACTACTGCAATCCTGTTACACCTTTCCAAAAAGCAAACAAAAACAACAAACCATACAATATAATTTTTAGGCTTTTCATTCTTTCTTCAGCCAAAATAACCTTTGTTTTAGTTGATCCTTTTCAATTTTGGGGTCTTTTAGCAACTTTTTCAAGTGATTCATTTGCTCTTCGGCTTCGTTGAATAAAGTCATTAGTAGATCCCTATTTTCTTCGAAGCCTTTGTAATATTCGAAATTTGAAAATGCCTTGAAAACTCAATGTCTCGGATCCTGACTCAACTTTGATAGGCTGCTCTTTGATAAATCATTTTCAAGCCACTTAAAAAAGAATATACGCCAACTGCACATAAAAAATTCTCAATCCGAATTCATATCGGTACATGACGTCCTCAACATAGCTGGAAAATCACAACGACAAATGTAAGATTTTTTTGCATTGGATGTTTGAGAGGCTTGGGACATTGTAAAAAAAGAAACCCAATAAGTTGTTTAAAATAGAATAAGATGAAAGAGTTATTGAGGCAAAAAATATATGATGGATTGCCTTCCTTTTATACAAAAAAAAATAGATATTACCGTTAAAAGTGGTAATTTATAATTTGTTACCGTTGGAGAACTTAGAATTTGAATATTGTCACTGATAATCATGATATATAGACCATTCATATATTCGATACATTTTCATATTTGTGGTTTATGTTGGACCAACGAGATATACACTCCATCATTAGTCAGGTATATGCGGGTTGATAGAATGATTTTAAAATGATCGATACTACACCTACTGGAACATGATGCTTATATATAGATCATAACTAGTACAATTTAAAAAAGAGAATACTTAATTAATAATAAATTATATTGTTGAAATTTATCAAATTAAATGAGTTTAAACAAGTAAGTTTATCATATAAGGGTTTACATAAGTTGGGAGTGGTGATCAACGATGTACGAAAAAGAGTTGTGGTTAGACAATCAACATCCTTAGAGTAATGTTTGAGAAAGCACAAGTATGTTTGAGGTTGTCACTTGTTCAACCATAACTCTTCATTATGTAAGTGGTGATCAACGATGTACGAGGAAGAGTTCTGTAACATCCCTCAAAATTTTTCCCTAAGATTCGGACCTTTCTTGTACACGTGTAAGGTCAAACTTGAGTATCGTGAAGCAATTTCAAGAGTAAGATGAGATATTGAGCAGTGTTAGAGGTGATGTGGGGTCATGAAGGACCCCTAGGACCAAGCTAAGTCCAAAAGATCCGTCGTGGCTAAGCTTTAGGATGAGTTCGTAAAAGGGATCGACTTCTAATGACCCTATCTTTTGAAAGACGATAATCTGGGTGGCCCACGACCTATCAAATTAAAGGTCGTCGAGTCTTCTTTTCAACGCCACCAAAAATGTATTTTTTGGAGTTTGGAGTCGAAAGATATGACGATCCTAAGATGAACTAGCACAGCAGAGTTTTCAGGCCTGGGTTGCAATTGCTGGAAAACTGGACTTGGCGCCGCAGTGGCGCGACACGCTACTATCGCGCCAGAAACATGCCTCAGTAGTTTGGGCTCTGGCGCGGCGCGCCACTAAAAGGTGTGCAGAGTTTTTCAAGCCAAATTTCCAGGACCCAGGAAAAATGGCCTTAGCGCTGTAAGGGCGCGACGCGCCACTATCGCGCCAGAAATATACCTCAGTAGTTTGGTCTCTGGCGTGGCGCGCCACTACGAGGTGTGCAAGTTTTTAGGCTAAATTAGCATGGCGCTGCAATGGCGCGACGCGCCACTATCGCGCCGGGAGCATTTTAGCCTATTTTCAGAACTTTTGAGGAGGGGCAATTTGGAAACTTACCCAAATTATATATGTATTACCCTTGGTCTTTTGGGAACATATTTTACAGCCTCACTCTCTCTCTAAAAGCCCTAGGAGCTTCTCGCTCTCTTCTTCTTCTTCTTCTTCTCCATTTCCAACAAAAAGAGTTTCAAGAGCTTCAAGAATTCAAGCCTTCCATTGAAGACCTAACATCAAGGTTTCTTCAAAGTCTTCAAACAAGGTATGTAAGGCTAACCTAAAATATGGATTGAGTTCTTCCATATGCCCATAGATGTGTTGGATAGGAGTTGTGAAAGAGTTGAACCTTCTAAGAAGGTTTTTCTTGAAAGTTTTCCTAAACTATAGAATATTTTTAGCTACTTTTGGTTGATTGATGATTTTAATGACTTGAGTTACTAAATAGTTATTTTTTATATTATTAACTATAAATATATCTTTGTATATAGATTTATAGGTATTGACGATATTCTTGAGTTGAGTTTTGTTGAGAGTATGGGTTCATGTTTCATTCACATTAACCCAAGATGAGATTTCTTGTCATAAATGTCTTGAGGTTGAGAGGGATAGTTGTGTGTATATATGTATTGATTGGAATGAAAAGAACGAATTGGATAGTTAAGAATGTCCCATTGTTTCTATAATTTGAACATAGGACTAAAATGAAGATTGTGGAGTAGATGTTTGATAATGACGTGATGATAATATTTGATGGTGATGTGAATGGTGGTGTTTTGATGATGGTGTAATAATGATGCGAGTGACGATGTTTTGATGATGGTGTGAGTGATGATGTGAATAGTGATTATTTAATATGTGTAGAATGATTGATGAAGAGGTATGCTGATGAGGATGTTATGTGATGAAGTTGATTGGAGTCTAATGCGATTTTGTGGTATGTGATGTGCATAATTTGAGTTGATTGGAGTCTTAGGAATATTTTGAAAATAAATGATCTTTTGAGGAGGAGCTTTAAATAAATTATTTGTGAACCTTTTTGCATAAACTATTTACACACTATTTTGAGTCTAAAGAATTATTAGTTTTATCTATGATTTAAAAAAGAGTTTAAGCATGAGTTGAGTTTGAAAAGTCTTTTAATTATTTTGAACATGAGTATTTTGAGTATAAATGAGTTGAACATTTTTACATAAAAATGTCTATTTTGAGGTAGAGTTGAGGAGTTGGAATTATATTTTAAATGCATATAATATTTTCTACATCCATTGAGTTGAGATGGTATCAATTTAAAGAGAAGAGTTTGATGATTTGAGATGAGTTGATTTGAAAGAAGGTCCAATGAGGCCAGATTTGATTTGAGTTTTGAAAAGAGTCCAATGAGACTAAATGTGTTGATTTAAAAGAGTCCAATGAGACTAAATGAGTATTTTGAGTATTTTACTCACTTGATAGATATGAGCATATTGAGTCTTGGGAGGAGTATCGAGCACCGAATTGGGTAAGAGGATAGTACATACTCGAACCAATAAACTACGTCGCTAAACGTAGGAGGGAATGGAACCGTTAAAGTCGGATGCTTCCCATTTTATTGTCCTGACATTATAGGACTTGGTTGGATTGGATCCATGATTGGTTGATTCGTTCATACCCTGGCAAGGTATGAACGGACGTGGCAACAACGTCGGCTTGTTGTACTATCACTCGCTCATATGTTGATGGTAGTCGGTTAGAGAAACTCCCAATTGAATGGATTGTGCTTGATATGATTGGTTTGAATGTGATTGTAGACGATTGAGTTGAATTGTAAAACATTGCATAATTTAATTTGCATAGTTATTGAGTTGAGTACTTTGAGTTGATTGTTGAGTTGATTTTATATGATTGGATTAGGTGATGTGTGATGGATTGGATTATATGATATGTGATTAAATAGTGTACGATGGAAAGGTATATGATTGGATTGGATCGGATCGTATATGACCGGATTGAACCGATGGTATACGATTGGATTGAATCGGATGGTATATGATTTGATTGAACTGTATTGTGTATGATTGTATTGGATTGTATGATGTGTGATTGGTCTTTGTCTAAAAATGTATTCTTACTTTAGACTTATGACGCCTTATTTGAGTCTCTCTTATATTTCTGATTCGGAGATATTTGAACCAACGTTATTCTTCCTTGAGGTATGTTTCATTCTGCCATATTACATACTCGTACATTCCATGTACCGACTTCCATTTGGACCTGCATCATTTCATGATGCAGAGACAGGTTTAAGAGATCGTCAATAGAAGCACCATTGAGGATCTATACACACTCAGCGTATTGGTGAGTCCTTCCCTACATCCGGAGGACACCGCTTATATCATTCTTGCATCGAGTTAGCCCTTTTCATTTTGAATTGAGGTAGCCATGAACATGTCATTGGCCCCAATTAGATAGTAGTGATAGAGGCTTCATAGACTAGATAGTGAAGGGTCGATTGAGTATTTCTTTTCTTAAATTATTCTTGTCAAACTATTTTTAATGACAAATATTAGAGTTGATTTGTTGGCCCATGGCCTTTATTCTTTGAGTTAGATTGATGTTTTGAGTTGTCCACCGAATATTCTCTTTATTTTTTTTATCTTCCGCTGATTGAATGAAGGAACGGATGTGTGATCAGGCTATGTGGTTCGCTTGGGAGCCAGAAATGGTTTCTGAGTGCCGGTTACGTCTAGGGTACCCTCCCGGGGCGTGACAAGTTCTTTGAGAAGTGATAAGAGTTGTGGTTGAACAAGTGACAACCTCACAACATACTTTTACTTTCTCAAACATTTCTCTAAGATGTTGATTATATCACCAAAACTCTTCTCGTGCATCATTGATCGCCACTCTCAACTTACGTGAACCCTTATATGATCAAATTACTTGTTTAAATTCATTTAATTGGATAAATTTCAATAATATAATATATTATTAATTAAATATTTTTCTTTTTGAATTGTACTAGTTATAGTCTATATATAAGTATCATATTCCAGTAGGTATTGTATCGATCATTTTAAAATTATTCTATCAACCCGCATATACCTGACTAATGATGGAGTTTATATCTAGTTGATCCAACATAAATTACGAGCATGAAAATGTATCGACTATACGAACGGTCTATATATTATGATCACCAGTGACAATATTCGAAAACTAAGTTCTCCAACGGTAATAAAGTATAAAATACTACTTTTTCAATGATAACATTTATTTTTTTTGACAATTCCAAAATGGGTATATCCAAGTAATACTTATATTAGTTATGTTTGAAAGATTATTTTGAGTCAATAGGATGATTATACATAAAAAAAATTATCAATAGGATAACTATATATATATATATATATATGATATATATTTTTTTTATCAATAAGATGACTATATATATAAATAAATCATATAAGCATGCATGATACATACATTATTTTTTATCAATAGCATGATACATATATAAGCATGCATGATATATGTCCTTTTTTGAATGATCGATAATAGATAGTGATTAGAGTCGATAAAAACTAGCACTAAATTAACAAAAATGCAGTAGCTTGATTACAAAAACAAAATGAGATATCCAGTAGCCTGATTAAAAAATCAAAGTGAGTCAATCCTATCTAAGATTTATTGTTCATACACGTTGTTCTTTTATGACCGGGTCTCTTGCACATTGAATGTTTGTTCCTCCTCTTGCTCTTTAAGTTCTCACCGACGCCTTTGACACGTTTTCTTTTCTTCCTTTCAAGTTGGCATTGATAAGTGGTGGAAGAATCTTCATGTTTAGCAATTTCTATGGCACACACCATTCCGACTAGAGAGGGACAACATTAATAGATTCTGAATATGTAAGGAGGTATGCTTCAGCTTTATACAAAGGCAAAAAGTACTCATAGATGCTCATACCATACTCATGGCCATAATTCGATTGCAAAGCGGCCATCGTGTGAGCGCACAATATTTTGACCAAGTCATATTCCCTACAAAAGCATGTTTTTTTCAGTAGGTTCACTTTAGAACCTGCGCCGAACATGGTGAATTGGTTTCCATCCCCGGTTACATTCTCCACATACAAGTAGTTATCCTCGATCATTTTTTCTCTTGTAATCTTTTCAGCAGCCGGCACCATTTTATTGTACTTAGATTTTAGGACATGTGCATGCCTCTCCCTGAACAACTCTCCAAACCTCTTAGCACTCGAATTAAATATGGATGTCATGGGGTACTCTCTTTCGTCTATCAACATAGCCTTAAGTGACTCGATAATATTTGTGGTCATTACATCATACCTATTGCCTGGAAAATGTGCCCTGCTCCACTTCTCAAAACCAACTTCATGCTCAAGGACATTGGCTGCCTCACAGAATTTATTTTTGAATTCTATAAAATGATCGTTAAATTCATTTATAAAATATGCCTTTGCAGCATTGTAGTATAGATAGAAGGAATTTCCATAGTGCTAATTTATACAAAGATTTTCACCGAGATGCCTCATGCAATATTTGTGATGAGCATGATTATAAACCTTCCCAATGCCTTTAACAATGCTCTTGTGTCTATCGAAGATAAAATACAAATCTAGTTCATCGATCATAATCTCCTTCAACTTCTCAAAGAAGAACGTCCAAGACGCATCGTTCTCTTTGTCCACAACACAAAATGTAATTAGATAAATATGGTTCTTTGTATCTTGTGCAACGGTGCTCAACAAGACGCCCTCGTATTTACCATATAAATGAGTGTCGTCGATCACAATTACCTTTCTCATATGGGTGAATCCCCTAATGCAAGTATCGAAGGCTAACAAGTATTACATGAATCTATGACTATCCCCGTTTACCATGATAGAATAGGTAGAACTAACATTAAGAGTGTCAAAAATGTAGAAAAAAACCGATAAGCATGAATACCCATGCTCCGCTGTCCCTCGGACTATTTACTTCGCAATCATACCTCCCTTCCAACATTTTCAGTAGCTTGGACTACTGCGAAAAGAATTAAAAATAACCCTCTGAATCTTTTTAACATTTGTACCCTTGACATCACGATACAGATTCACACAAAGCAATGCAATGACTTTAGTTGAGATTTTTCTATGGCTTCTATTAGCATGCTCAACATCACAACTGTGATCGCCAATGTACTTGTAGCTACAAAATCTTTCCGAGCACTCATACTTCTTCGCCCGCAACATCCACCCACAAATACGAGAAACACATTTTACCTTCTAGTATTTAGTATAATTTTTCACCGTAGCAAAATCAAAAGACTTCTTCGCCGTCGCTTCGAATAATAACAATTTCAGCTCACTCTTGCTTCTGAATGTTTGATTTATATAGAAATTAGTTCCATCCAAAAAGGAATGGCTGGGTTGTGATCCTAATTCCTACTCTCTGTCCAAGTCTTCAAAATTTTTGGGATATTCCGCATCTATTTTCTGTTGTCCCATATTCACTGGATGATTACACATATTCGTAGAATCATCACCCAAGCTCTCCTTTGGATAATCACCCAAGCTCTCATCTTCAACCGAATTATCGTCATCGTCGTTAAGTGAATTCAACAGTTCAATTGGATGCCCCACAATGACATTTATCCTCAATATAGGCCTAGAGCTATCACCAACAACATCCATCATGTACAAGCCCACATGCCTATCATTTTTTATGAATGTGGGATGTACTTTTCCCCTTCCATTCATTTGATAGCTAATCATCAAGTCGCTTGGCTCAAAGGCTAACTCACTGGCCTCAATTACGCTTACAATCATATCATTGTATGAACCATTGCGACGCAAAGTAATGGGCGTTGTCGTCTTACTTAAAGATTTCCAAATCCATCTTTTAGGAGTCTCCTCTTATACTCTCATATAATCACCACCACCAACAACAAATTCATCTACTGCCATTATAGACTACACTGATCGATACTAGAGTTAGATTTCAGTATTTGACGGTCGATGCCTGGTAGAAATCTGTACAGAAAAGCAAATGAACAAGATCGACTTAAATCGAGCTTCGTCAATGGCAAAAATGTACTTATAATGCTTCTAAACTACTGAAATTTATCTCCTAACCAGTTATGAAGTAATTTTGGAAAGAGATTTGGAGGACTTCTCAAGCTTCTAAAAATGGCGGGATTTTTTTTGAAGTTTCTTCAAGAAAATGGGATGATAATGGAAGAAATGAGTAAGGCGATGACGATTTCACCTGTGATGAAGAAAATGTGGTCGTAAATAGCATCGGAATCGGTAAAATCACCTGCAAAAGGGAGCTCTTGTTTGGGTTTCTTCCTGAAAAAATTTGTTCACTTTTTGAAATTATTTGTTAATGAATAATAATAAAGAATTCCCATTTTGTTGGAAAAGAATGAGGTGGGAGGTGGGGGGACCAAAGTATATTTTCAAAGACTTTAGTGTTGGTCTTGCACATTTTTTAAGTCAAATTGATGATGTCATAAATAGTGTTTATACACCATTTTTTAAAAACTTGTGTCTTAATGTGACATTAAGTCTAGAAAGTGGCTATTTTGCCAACTCTCCCTACTAACATCTACCCTAATACTCTTATATATTTGCGGATTATTTTCATCTAGGACTGTTTACAGTTTTGGTTAAAATTAAAATCAAATCAAAAATTTAATCAAACCGAATAAAAAAACCGACATTTGGTTTGGTTTGGTTTTAAATTTGAAAAACCGATAATATTTGGTTTGGTTATGGTTATAGTAAAAAATAATCGAATAAATTACCGAACCAAACCGATAATTATATACATAAAATTTATAATTATTTATATGTATAATATTAGCTTTTCATAAATAATTAAAGATATTTTATACCTTTTAATTATTAATTTAATTTTGATATACTTATACCTTTTGAGCATTGATTAGTTTGGAGCTTAAGCTAAGGAAGATGGTCGAAATACTTTTGATTATATTATGGATTCTCTAGTTAGTTTAGTTTAAATATGTAATTTTTTTCATTTTAATGGACAAAGTTGTTTGTATTTTGGAACGTCTGTTTGACTTGATTTTTTAAATCTAAACTGCGTTGCAAGTTTGGTCGACCTGATTTGCCATCAGCATGTCTTTTCCTCAATATGCAACAAAGTTAGCCCTTGTGGGCCGTGATGAAAAAAGAACTTCATAAGAAATTTGAAGTATGTAGAGAGAGAATATTTGAATTGTCCCGGCTAGTCATAAACCGAAAAACTGAACCAAACCGACAATAACCAAACCGGTGGTTATTATTTTACTTGATTTGGTTATGAATTTAAACATTTAAAAACCGATTAAATTGAATTGGTTATGATTTTAATCAATAACCGACTATTTTCATCTACCCTAATTCAAACTTACTATTGTTGCACGATACATAAAACATCCATGAATGGACCCGGCTCATTATATATATTTAAAGGTTATTAGAACTTTATGTTCGAAAGTTATTGGTAAGTTCTAATTTTAATACTTATAATATCTAACTAAGTACATTTAACTTTAAATTATTTTATAATATCTAATTAAATATATTTAACCTTCAATTATTTAAAATGTACTTGCACTAGTGATCCCTTTGCTAGTGAATAGTCATATATTTTTATGATTATTAATTGTTCCATTATTTAATTACACTTGTACATGTGCTATGCTAAGCTATGATTATCCATATTGGGGCGGGGGTATACTATATTTTTAAAAACTAGCTCAAATATAAACATATCAATGGACCAAAACACACGCACCTCTTTTAACCAATTGAAAATTAAATATATTGAATCCTATGTCAAAAATCCCAAGATCATAATTTATACATAATTAAGGAATCAAAAGTGCTATTATTCTTATATTTAATGTTTACTGTTTCCATTTACTTTGTTAATTGAATGATTGTTATGTATTATTTTATAATGTATAGTATTGTACTGTATGTGTTGTATTGTATTGTTTTAATGAATATAATATTTGGTTTTGAATAGATTGTATTGTTGTCTGTCGTTACATAATGTCACATATCCATAATTTGATGATAAACCTACAAGAAAATGAGGAAACAAGATAGAGCTACTGTGAAAAGGTAGGATAAAGGATAAATGAAATTATTGAATAATAAGTAAAGACAAAATGAGAAGAAAATATTAAGAAATGGATTTTTCCTTGTTACGTCTAACGATGAATTTAAATGATACGATACAGTAAAATTTAAGTAACAATTAAAAGAAATATTATATTTAAAACTAACAATACAATACGATAACAATCATCCAAACAAGGTGTTAAAGTTCCATGCATGGTTATGAGTTGAAAAGTTAACAGATAAAGTTATCTATAGATTAGGCAAGTTTGAACTTCTGCTACTTGCTTTATTTTTCCCCCAATATTTTCCATCGTGATAAGTATTTTATTTTGAGTATGTACAATATTTTTTATGATATACTCCCTCCGTTCCTTTTTATTTATCAAATTTTGACTTAACACACCTATTAAGAAAATAATAATTGATATAGTGAGTTTATCATTTTACCCCTATTAATTAATAGAGTTTTAAATATATTTACTCAGTACATTTTTCAAAGACATTAACTCAATGTTAATAAACTGAGGGTATAACAGAAAGAAAAAAATGTCCTTTTTTGATTTGTCAAAATTGACAACTAAAAAAGAAAAATCAAATTAGAAAATATTTGACAAGTAAATAGGAACGGAGGGAATAATAACGTAACGAGTTAGTTAGAATTGAAGTTAATTCCATGGTGCTAGAAGTTATCTTGTATATATAACATTTATAAATTAAATTATTCAAATAAAAAAGAGGAATAAAAAAAAATTATGTTGATGGGGTGAAAAGGTAAGAGACGATGGAGACTTATAATTTAAATTTATCTATAATCAGTGGCGGATTAATGATTTCCACTCATGAGTTTGGAAAATAAAAATATAAATATATGAGTTAGAGTGCAAATACAAACTCCAAAAAGAGATCACTATCAAATGTCAATACTGTTGACACCCAATTTTAACCCTCTACAACGTAAATTAGCTATCGAGTTTTTTTAAATTTCGAACATTTTTGAAATAATTAGCTTTTATAAAAACAAAGATATTTTCATGTTATTCTTAACTATTTTTATCTTTTTATAAATTTTAATATAATATACATATTTCCTATATAACTATATCTTTGATTACTATTTATGTGGTTATTCGAAAATCATCTCAAAAGATTTTATTTTTTACTAATTACAATGTTAGTTAGGTTAGTTTAATTATAGTTTGTATTTTTAAATTTTTTAATTTTTTCTAAATAAAAAAAAAATTCTCCGACATTGAAAATTGATGAAGAATTTGGGTTTTTTTGAGCATATATAAAGGCTCATATTCTCATTAAGAAGAGAAAGAAGTAGGAAGTTTTTAGCCACTCCAAAGTTAGAAATTTTCTTAACTTGGCTAGGATTTTGGACTCTTGTCCCAGTCTAAAAATTGTGAAAATTTCTAGATTCCAATCTATATTTTTTTTCAAGGAAAATAGGAGATTGAAGTCGAAATTTAGGCTAAAAACTGTGTTCTTATAACATCGAACCCACGAAGGTTCGAGTCTAGTTTTTCAATTTTTCTTTTTGTGGATTGAAGTTTCATCAAGCTCTTGGTTGGTGGTGAAGTTGTCTTCCGCTCGTCGTCTTCAGTCTCGCTGTCCCAAAAGAGGTAAAATCTTTTCTCTGCTTTATTTTATTTAATTATTTAAGGTTTTATATTTAGTTGATTCGTAATCTTGTTTTTTTAGTTAACATGTATTAAGAATAATTAGATTAATGATAGAAATTTTTTATAGTTAGCATGTGTTATGATTAATTAGCTATCATGTGTTAGGATTATTTCATGAAAGATTTTAGTTTTGTTCATTATTTTTCCAAATAGTTTTCTTTGACAATATAGATTTTCATGTTTTTAATTTCTTCTTTTAACATGATTTAGATAACAAAAATATGCTTAAACTTGTTATTTAATTAGAACTTTCATGACCTAATTGATTTAATTTTTCCTTTAAAATTTGAGCTAGTATAGCGTAGTTATTAAATCCGTGTTCTTTAGTTATTCGAATATATTTCTTCTTTTCTTTCCTTTGTCTACATATATGCATGATCTTAGTCACTTCTAAAATGCCCATTAATTTGATAACTTAAAATATCATGATATATTCCTTGGTTTAACTTAAAATGAGTAAATGCTTATGTAATTTTATTTTGGTGCATGTGATATCAATTCGAGTCCATCTTTGAACTTCATCTTTGCATATCGTTGAGTTTTGAGTCTCCCATCATCTTTCTCAAATGACTGAAAAGTTGATACATGGAAAGGAATGTAATATTCATGATTTGAATATTGATATTGGGTTGTATACATGGAATATAGGTGGAAAACAGTGCCGTATACACTGATATACAGTATCTATACAGTCTTATATGCAAGAAAATAATATTGTATACACTGATATACAGTGATATACAGTGATATACAGACTAATATACAGTGATATACAACAGATACACTATATACAATATATATACAATTCGATATACAGTGTATATACAGCTGCAATATACAGTGAAATTGTGCTTAATACCCAAAACACAGATGACCCAACAGCTTAGTCCAACCGTACAGAAACTAAGTGTCGGGCTATATTTTCATTTGTTATTTATTGTTTATTTATATTGATTCGTATTGTAATAATTTATTTACTTATGTTATTATGCTTGCTTAGATATTAATTTTAATTTGTTTTAACTTAATTAGATCCCTCTAAAGATAAACCAATTCATGTTAGTTTACTCTTTAAATGATTTCTACCTTTTACTTAGTCACTTGATAAACTTTTTACTTTTTTTTTATATAAATGTATATTATTTTCAATGTTTAAGTTTGATAATTTTTTAAAAATAATTTAAAGTCTTTATTTTCTTTTAAATTAACATTTTCAAAAGTTAGTCAGATAATTTTTCAAATTGTCGGATAACCGTGCGTTAGCGGCCACTTTGAATGCTTAACACCTTCTCAAAGTGGAAATAAGAACCTCGTACCTTTTTCTCTGAATTTTTAAGAATTAAATCTGTTAGGGTCTTTTAAATTAAGTTTTTTAAATTTCTTTAAAAAATTAAGTGGCGACTCTTCTTTTTCTAAAATTAATTTTTTCTCTATAAAGTTGAAATTAATTTTAAACAATCTTTTTTTGATATAACAAATACTTCTCAAGAACATTTACAATACCACTCGACGAGGTTTCATTGTTTGAAAAGACAAAATAATATCATCAAAAACATTATTAAACATATTTTTTTCATAAAAAGAACCAATGCCAGCGCTCAAGAAGTCATCATTTATCCTACTCCGCAACTCATTTTTGATACCAAAAATACTCTTTCAACAGATGCAATGGCAACTCGCAGAAGCAAAGAAAATTTTACCAAACGAAATACAATAGGATAACAAGAATAGTTTTTTTGTGCGAACCAATCTTTTTCAAAGATCATAAAGCACATTTAAATTAGAGAGAACCTTTTATCGATGTCACGTACATCAAAGGGAAAATATATTTAAGTTATTCTAACATTTTTAAAAAATAGTAATTATACAGCAGCAAAGAATTAAATTTAAAAAATTAGGCAGCTTGTGTACCCAACAAGAATCAAACCTACAACTTGGAAAAAGTATTCTCAGTTTAGTATTACTGGACTATCTCTCCTCTTTGATTTAGGTGATTCAAAATTAGTATATGTACAAAAATATAAAATAAATTATTTTATATATACAATGTAATTTTTTACCAAAAATATTTCGATGATCCCTGACACCCATGTAGATTCGCCCCTTCTATAACTATGTAGTAACTGAGAGATCGAATTTTATTGCCCAATCTCCCTATGTCAAGAAAATAACTAAACGATAGGACACTATGCACCGTAGCTAGGTGGTTGAGGCAAATAGACTCGAGAGTAGTTTTATTTTCGCTCATTTTTATTTATTCATTATATTTAAAAAAATCATCTTTACTTATTACTTTTAACATATTAAGAAAAAAAATTAAAAAAAAAATAATTAAAAAATCATATTTTATCCTTCGAATTTATTACATACTCCTCATATCATGATTTTTCTTTCTCCATAGAGCTATCTCATTCCACTTCCACGGTGATAGCTGAGCTGGTTGTATGATCCTGCCAGTCTATGAAAGACTTAAGAATAAACATTAATCACTATGAGTATTATGATAAATTATCCTTATCAATTATTATTTTTAAGGAGCGTGCAAAGTCTATACTGGATAAGTAAAAATCACATAGGAAGTATTTTCTTCATCCATCTTTACTAGTTCAGTGTTGACTTGACAATCCTCTAAATAAATAGAATCATAATTTTACTTGTCACGATTCAACTCCGTAGGCCGTGACGGGTGCCCGAACTGGACACTCGCATATACCCCTGCTAGCTATAAGTAAACTGGATCCCAGTTTGGGCCATGATGTGTCAACATACATGATAACATATAAGCCGACGAGGCTATCGTAACATATAGGGTCGTCCCATAATAAACCTGTGCGAGCCGACAAGGCTGTCATGACAAAGGGGATGTCCCAAAATATCTGTCTTATAGGCACAACTGCACATACACACATATACAACCCACATACATGTCCACCGACCTCTAAGAGTAAAAACAGTAACATAAGGCGGGATAGGGCCCCCGCCGTACCCGTAACCTAGGCTCCGGCACAATGGAGCGCCTCTGAACTACTGAGTGGACTCCTACGCTATCGGATTCCCAAAGTATGAATCTGTACCTGCGGGCATGAAACACAACCCCCCCGAAGAGAGGGGGTCAGTACGACATATGTACTGAGTATACAAAGCATAACTGGAGGCATATCTGAAATAAAAAGAGCCAGGGGAGTAAATACATTACGTAAGAAAACACTGTGCCTGTACCTTATGACTCATGAAAACATGCATGCTCATAGTATACAATATAGCCGGCCCTTTTAGGGACTCGGTGAATCATAACTGTAGGATCATCATAGGGCCCGGCGCCATCACTACCTTATCACATCACATCATCATACATATATATACATACGTACCCGGCCCTCTAGTGAGGGACTCGGTGAGTCATTCATGTCATTGCATTATCATTTCCTCATATAGCGTATCCGGCCCTTTAGTGAGGGACTCGACAAGTTGTTCATGTCATTGCATTATCATTTCCTCATATAGCATACCCGACCCTTTAGTGAGGGACTCGGTGGATAATGCAGTGAACTGCGCACGATTATGTACCCGGCCCGGGACTCAGTGATAGGAAGGGTTACTGTATACACGAGTAGAATAATGAGTAACCATATGAAATTTAAAATATTATCGAAGACTCAATGAAGTAATAAAGACGAATTGTCATTTGAAAATCAGGACGATATTCATATCAATCATCCCTCAAACATCACTATTGATCATATCAAAAGAGCCTTAAAATCATAGGCATGAGTCAAGACGATACAAAATAACTTATAAAAGTCAAGGACATTAACTACCGGAGGACCTCTAAGAACAGAAATCATGAGTCATCCTCGAGACTTATGAATTACATTACCCCCAGGCTCATATTAATCCTTACTTGATTCTAAGACATACCGAAAGAAAGAAGGGACAGATTTACATACTCTCTAATTTTCCTCATGTAGTTGTCATATACATATGTGCCGTGGAACGTACGGCCCGATCCTTAGATAGTAACATATGCCGAGGAACGTTCGGCCCGATCCTTAGATAGTAACCTATGTCATACTTGGCCCATCAAGGGACTCGGTACCATAAACTTATCATCATAACATCATAACTTATGTCAAAGACATATCAAGAGAGAAGAAGGGTAGTTTTACATACTTATGCCAAAAACATGCCAAGAGAAAGAAGGGCTTCACATACCTCTTATGGATTACCCTTAACCATGTTCGCCTCGTCGTATTTCGAACCTATTTTACATGAAAGCAATACTAAGGTTAATAACCGTTCACTTTTCAATTTCCAACTCCACAACCAAGTATTCATTTCCCTCGACTAGCTTATTACTAGTTCCAAAGTTACCAAAAATCGGGCAACATCTCCCTTATAACTTGCCCTATCCAAACTTCCAATTACAACCCTATCTCTACAGCCAACCAACAATAACAACCATCAGCATATACACAAGTAATTCACTTCAACATTACACAAAACAAACTCTAACCAATTAGCTCAAAACTATGATACCAAAATAGAGTCTTTAGGTTCTTTTTACGAACTTGATGTCGATAAATCTGCGAATCTAGAAATTCATTTCGGCCAATTGAACCTTCTCGAACTCTTTCTTTATAAGAACCAAAAAGTCCTTTACTTCGTAAAATCTTTAACCATACTAAAAGGAGGGTTGTGTGGCTGCAACCAGCAGCACCCACACCCATTTTAGGATACTTTCCAGTCCTGCAACACACAACCAAACTAGCTGCAACCGCAGCGCCACAATCACAACACACTACTCGACTTCGATTTAACTATAACGACTTCAATTTAGTCTGTTTTTAACGTCAAGCATACTTATGCAATTTTTCCACTTCCAGCATCATTTAAAACATGTAATATACCTCATAACAACATCATAAACTCCAAGTCGAAAGAGAAAGCCTTACTTTGCCCGAAACTCGCCAAAACTCACCTCGGAAGCTCCTTCAGCGCAGCTAAAACTTCGTGGCTGTTTGTAATCCTTTTGGTGCTGCTCCAAACATGAATTTACATTACTAACACCTTCATACCCTCTTGGTATACCCTAGATAATTAATTCACGGAATGAAATCGGAGAATTCACCATTTTTTTCTCCCCAAACCCGAAGCACTCTCTCTATCTCTCTCTAGAGTTTCTCTTATCTTTTTTTCTAGAAGTTTTTAGATGAAGATGAAATTAAAGGATAAGAATGGAGCTTAAAAGTCATAAAACATATATATATATATATATGCCACCCTAGGGAGTGACATGTGTCATCCTCTAAGTGGTGACACGTGTCAAGCCCTTAGTGGGCCAACACATCACCTCATCCACTTAGGGGCTGCAACGTGGCATGTGGGGGGGGAGGGGGTCCACCCCCTTGCTTCAGCTGCTGCACGTGGCACTTCCAGCTGCTGCCATGTGGCACTCTCTCATGCTGCCACGTGGCACTCTTTTTTTCCTCCTCGTGGATTCGTAATCTCATCTTATTTTACGAACCTATGTAATCCTTGCTACGTAAGTTTGGTATGCACTCAAGTAGCTTGAGTATGTAAGATTTCCACGTTGGTAGCTTACGTAAGTAAGTCGAGTCCTACGACTCATTACTTGGCCTCCAACTTCTTCCGGATTCTCATAACCCTATTTTCCATCTTCTCTATTATGGGGTATCACATTCTCCTTTCCTTAGAGTTATTTGATGGCGTTATAGATTATCCGACTCACATGGTAACTTCTAAGAAGCTTACGAACCTTTCAAGAAACTTAAGAAGCTTAGGAGCTTAAGAAACTTAAGAAGCTTAAGAAATTTAAGAACGCATTCCAAGATACAAAAGTACGGGGTGTAACATTACTATACCGCTTTTTAAATATAATAAATTCAATCTTTTAAGAAATAATCACAATTAATAATAATGATAAATTAATTTTTATTTTTTCAAACTGAACAAATGTATATAGATTTATTTTTAGTATAATGTACTAGTGAAAAGGAGTAGGAGGGTAACATTTATAGTTTCTACTAAAGTCTTGAGGCAAACATTCATTTCAAGGGGAAAATATATACCTTTTTATTTTATAGTTCAAGAAAAGAGAATGCCTTTTCTCTCCTCTCTTTATTCAAGAATCTTTTGGTCTATGCAAAACCATTAATTTATTGTTTTGAGAATGGAGCTTAGCTTTGATTTTCTCCAACTAATTTTTGGGGAATTTTATATTGAGGTTTTTGGTGAAACTCATTCAAAGAAGTTTCTATATCTTCTTTTTAGATCTCACCTTGAGAACATGGACATTGTCCAATGGAAAGGTAACGTACATTGAAACAAAGAAACAAAAGTTCATTTGAAATGTTTGCTCAACTTTTTAGGGACAACTAGTAAAAGATGCACAGTATTTATTATTAAATTATATAAAAAAATTGGATCTTCTAGCCAAACAGGTCCACTATGCACTTTGCAAGTGAAAAGCTCAATGTGGTAGCATCCAATTTCGATTTTTTATATAATAGGTAGCTGGTTTGAAGGTGAGTTTCAAATATTAAATTTTATGCAAGTAATATCATATTTGATAGTTAAGTATAAGATAAATTATTCATGCATAAAATCAATATTGTATTTAGTTTTGCAATTTAAAAATTCAGATAACTAATATTTGTACTTTATATGTTATAAGAATTTTTTTTATGTATTATTTTATGCAAGATAAAATATGAAATAACTAATAGGAGTATATAATTTACTAAATTTTGCATAAATTAATAAATAGATTCTCTCGTAACGAATTCATGTATTGTTAATATATACATAACTCTAACATTGGGGTGTCAAAAGACTATGAAAACCAATCGAACCAACCGAACCTAATCGTACCGAACCAATTTATATCATTTTTTCAATAAAATCATGAACTTTTATTTAAGTGTATAACCGTCCCGAACAATTGAGATGGTCTTTTTAATTAATTTATAAAAAAACTAAAAATATTCTGAACCGAACCGAATAACCTTACATGTATGCAAATATATTTATATATTAACAATATGTTAAATTTAATATATAAATATACATTTTATAATATTTTTCAAACATAAATATAACCTAGGTCCTCGGTCCTAGGCCTCTGGTGATTGGACGACTTTAGGTCTTTACTCTTTAATTATCCTTTAATTTATTTGATTTAAAATTAAATGATACTATAATAGATATTCCATCAAACAATACGGCAAAATCTATGTAAGCACTCCTATTAAATATTTAAGATCAAACAATACGGCAATAATATTTTATATTTTTGACTTCTTGGTGAAAAATTGAAGCGTTTCGAACATATTTGCAAAAGAAATATTTTAATAATAGTATATTTTGAGGTGATACTTTAAAAGTTAAAAAAAATAAAAATTAACCGAACCGTAACCGTACTGAAGAGAAATCAATATAATTGGAATGATTTTAAAAAATCTAATTTTGATTATACATTATAAAATACCCGAAAAAATGAGATGATATAAATTTTTAAAAATAATCGACTGAACCGTCCCATAGACATCCCGATTAACCAGCAACCAAACTACTCCTTAATTAATTAAGGGTACGTAACGAGTCTTAAGAAAACATGTTTCAATTACCTAAGTTCTCAAAATGGGATTTATAGTAAAATATACTATTATTGGCGTTGGAGAAAGAAAGTAAGAAAAAAGACATTCGCGTTGCATGAGTCTAGCCAACTCAAAAGGCACGACCAAGTTCAAGACGAACACGACCATCATTCTTGTTTGACTTTACAAAAGGCATGACCAACTCAAAAGGCACGATCATCATCCTAATTTTGATGGACAAAGTTATTTAATATATATTGTTAGTAGAACATGTCAAGTATTCCGTGAAATTAATCAAGGTACATTCAAACTGGCTCGAACACCACTTACTGATATAGAAGAGCATCCTTACTTGATTGACTCAAACACATTCTTGCTATAACATTTAATTGAGTCAATCTCAAAATCAACAACATACCTAGTGAAATTTCACAAGTGGGGTCTGAGGAGGGTATAGTCTATGCAGACCTTACCACTATCTTATGAAGATAAAGAGGTTGTTTTCAAAAGACCCTCGGCTCAAAGTAACAGTCCCAAGAAAGGGAGAATCACAATAATATATATATATATATATATCATAACAGCTTAAACGAAAGGTGATGCAAATTCTATAAGACAAGCATAATACCAATATCAAATTAATGGGATAATCAAGGACAATAACAATACAACTATAATGGTGAGTCAATCTCAAAATCATTGTTAATTAATTTGTTAGAACGAACTATATTGAAATATAATACATAAAAGTTGTTTGTTAAAATAAAAGTTGTGTTGAAAGGAATCTTATGGACCAAATGACTTGCCAATAGCAAAAGTACTAGTAGAACATAATATAATGTACATAAAATAGTTGGACAATTAATATGTCTTGGGGTTGTGCATGTTGGCTGGCCCTATAATATGTAAAAATAAAATAAAATAAAATGAGGATCATTAATATTTGAATGACAAATATGAAAAACACTATGCTAGTTCTAGGAATAAGCAATCCAAGTATCACTTCCCAATGTAATAATTAAAGTTTAGACAATTTCACTAACAACCCCCACTTTCATTTAAGATAAATAGACTTAGTTTTTTATTTCTTGATTAATATTTTAACCATCCATATTATTTGTCTTTTGAAGTATTTGAATATCCTCTTTTTTAAAAAAGTACTATTTTTAGGACAAGAATAATTATTTAGCCAATTATATATCGGGAGGGAAGCAAGTAATAATGACTTATAATTTTCTAAGATTTCAAATATTTTTAACACAAAGTTTGCTCGCTAAAATGATTTATATTTTGGGATCAGTAATTCAAAATGATCAATGGTGGCTAATTGATTAATTGTTTTTCATACAATGGAGTAATATTTGGTACGAAAGAATTTTTCAATTTTCTTAATCAAATATTTTAGAGAAATCTTTATTTAAAAAAATAAATTCTTTAAAAATGATAAAAATCAATTATATAATAGAGCAGGGAAAACAACTTTCCTAAAGAGGCTTTCCAAGTTATTGTTCCTTAGTGGTGCAAAATTAGTTCATAAATATATAACTCATCCTATTCATCCAAGTTCAGGGCAGAAAATTGTGTTGATATATAGTTGAGATTAAACAGTGATAAATTTTATCAAAATATTTTCAAAAAATTATTATTTATTTGACATGTTATATATAGTCATAATAAAAAATTACAAAATTTTATGGCACTAAAATATTATAAAAAAACAAATAAGTTAATTAAAATAAGTAAGAACTGAGCGGTTTTTGTATAACCCACATTTTAGCCCACGTAACTTTTGAATAAATCATTTATTAACTCAACTCATTTTGACACGTCCAAATTCAGCTTAGCCAACCCATTTGACATCTCCATTGTCCTTGTCCACCACCTTCCAACATGCCCCACTTTCTGCTCGACCCACCATAGCCCCCATCCGCACAACCCTACCTTTCACTTCGACCTTCATAATATTTACTTTAGTTATATATAAGTACTTTTTAGATAATATTTTTTATTCGCTTATCAAACATCAAAAATAAAAAAGAGTAAAAAATCAAATAATAATAACAACATATTTAGTGCAATTACATAAGTAGAGTCTGGAGAGAATAAGATTGATGCATTACCCCTATCTTTGAGGGATAATAAAGTTATTCTCAATAGACCTTCGGCTCAAAAGAAAAGACGCATAATTATAATAAAAGGAAAAATAATTTCCTTCCTACCAAATACACCCTCAAACATCACTTTTTACTTTGTTCCATCATCCATGCAAGAATCACTCAACAATTGACTATTCAAGATCAAGATATATAGCAATAGAGGGGCTAAAAAATTTAAAAGCCTCAAAAGTTGATTAGAGAACCCTAACTAGTACCTTTTTAGGTTTTCCACATCTTACCATACTTTTGTTTCCCTTTTATGGGTGTTAAATAAACATATTACTGTACTTAATTAGTAGTTTTTTACAAATTAAATACTCTATATAGTACGTTCGAGAAACCAAGGCAATCTGCTATTTCTATTCTGAAACTTAATCATATTATACAAGTTCAATCAATTCCTGGCCGCCAATAATTTCATTTAAAAATGTCATTATCGTCAATCTACTTTCCTATTGAATATTTTGTTACATATTAATTATTATTTACTAGCTAGCATGAATGTTTCATATCAAAGCAATGACAACTTTTTTTTGGATACTTTCTATCTTCCATCGCTAAAAATACTGCATAACTCTGTTTACTTAAAATTTGAACCTTGATCTTTTATTTTTATCCATTTCATTGACGATTGGGTGGCCGAAAGCGATAACAAGCAAATTCTCAGATTGAAAAAAGCAATGACAACCATCACTAAAGTCCAACATCATGAACAACCCTAAAATTCAAGGTCAAATAGCTTGCGAAGTAGGTTTTCCCTTCTCTATCATCTATCGTATTGTGAGAATTGACATCGAGAGAATCAACGAGTGGGAAAGCTAAAATTTTCATTAAAAGTGTTCAAAATATGAAAAAAATTAAATACAAAAAAACCAAAGAAAATTTAACATAAGTAGATGTGTTACTTCCTGAACCCAAGAAGATGAACCCCTCGTCCCTACCTAACTCGACTCGACCCCTTAACTCTAGTTATTGGTCAAGAGAGGGTGCTTGTAGTGGCGGAGCCACTTTGAGTTCAGCTGAACCCCTTTCGGCGAAAAATTATACTATCTATATATAATTAAAATAATTTTTTTATGTATATATAGAAGATGTTGAACCTTTTTCGACTAATTTGTATGTCTATTCTTTAAATTTTAAACCCCTTTATTAAAAATTTGAATTCTGCCACTCGGTGCTTGAAATAACCGGGATTAGTGAATTCTTTTTCTTTAGCAAATTTACTACTATAATACAATTGACTTTAATTTGTTGGACTTATTATTTTTATATATATATTCTATCAAAAGATGGCAGTGCTTAAACACTGAAAAGAGAATTGTATTTACTGTTACTCTGTGACCAAATGGCTGGCCAAAGAAAAAGAATCAAGAAAAAGTAGCATTATTCAGTAGTAGTAACTACTACATTTAATACATCAACAGTCACTTTTTTTAATCAGAAGGTACAGAAAATAAAAGAAGTCAGAAATAATTCTTTACCTAATATTAATATTAATAATAATAATAGCAAAATCAGAGCATTTAAGTAGAAAAAAATACCCTCATTAAATTCTATTTTTCCTCTTGACATTACTGGTGTGCTCTCTGCCCTATGCTTCTGAAATAATTTATTTTGTGTCTCCCCCAATTGATATTAGTTGCATGAGGCTTTGTTTTGTCTCACATATTAACCAATTCAAAATTTATAACATCTTAAATATATATATTTTTTAAAAAGTGGCATATTTTATGTAGGTAAGTAACAAAATTTATTTTTAATTCTATTTAGCAATAAATTATTAAAAGATTTTGTTTGTTATGAACTATTTACCCACTAACTCTCAATGGACTTTATAGATAAATCCAATTCATTTACTTTTATAGTGAAAAACATAAGATTTGGGTCTATCAATCTGTTAAACAAAAAAAAATGCATACGAATTCAAAATTTTCATTAAGGAGGTTTGAAGATAAAATATAGTGTTTGAGATTTCAACTTGTAACCTTTAATCTTATATTCAAGAGATTCAAAATCTTTATATATATATTAAAAATACTTTACATACACCGTTAATTTTTTGCCGAGGGCTCGGGTGAACCTCTCACTACGCTCTAGATCCACCACTGATCACACAATTTGTGTGAATTGTATGAATCACAGAATAAAGTTTTTCTCCATGCCACGAAATAAAACCTCTCCATTGAACAATGACTGAAAATACTACTAGTAAAAGCTTTGCTACTATTAATTCCAATACAGAGCAAAAGGAGGAAAAAAAAAGAAGAAAAATTAGAGGAAAGACAGTTGGATGCACAAAGTATTCCGCTTTTAACACAATTCGAGCGAGGAAGGACTGTGCTTCAATAATGGGATGTGAATTGTGATGTAGACAGTTTAGCCGAACTTGCACATTCACTAATTAACCATTAGAAAAATTGAATAGTAGCAAAACTCCTAGTAGTACAAGTGAATTATATTAATTATGAAGAGGATTTGGACCTGTATGAACTAATCTCTTGTCATCATCATACAATTTGTTTCCTCTGTTTCTTTTCTCCCCTGTTCCAACATTATGATCAGCTGAACCTATAGTAACTGCATGAAAATAACCAACTAATTTTCTTGGAGTAGAATAGGCAGTTGATGATGTTATACACAACTGAGAAAATATCAAGATCATAGTCCATGCAGGAATAATAACTTCGATTCTTCGTCTTCTACTTTCTTCTTTAATTGACATTGCATGGAATATATGATGTGACACTCTTAAGGTTCGTTCAACCTTAGTAGCACGTTAACCTGAAATGTTGACTTTGATCAAAGAAACTCAGACTTTAACTTGAGTTTCGAATGAGAATGCTTATGTTCTCTCTCAAAACTATAACTATAATGTAATATTATAGCTTTTCTTAGAAATGACTTGAGAAGAATTGAGAGATGTTGACAATTTTATGGACTTGGATTTGTTTTGTTTTGTTGTGGTTATGTTATGTCAAGATTGGACTTGAAATATTATATATCTTGTTAGTGATCTCCTTATCTTATGGTGTAAGTCACATGGAGGGAGGGAGGATCTTGACACTTGAATCCAGGGAACCTTCTAATTTATATCTTATTTTCTCTGATTTCTGAAGCTTCGAACTCTGCACCAACTTATTTGCTTTTAGATATGCATCTTGGCTTCACCCTTCTACTTGGTAAAATAAACTTACTACCCACTCCCCCCGTTTCATTTCATTTTGGCGTGGTTCACGATGTTTAAGAAAGAAAGAAAGATTTTTGATAAAATTTATGATCTAAAATAATTTTTAGATATTTGCGTAGTTGTAATTCATTTCATTAAGGATAAAAAATAAATTTTAAAGTTAAATTATTTTTAATTATAATAAGGTGATATTTTTTTGGAACGGACTAAAAAAAAGAATGTCACATAAAATGGAACAGAAGGATACTTTATATACTCCGGCTGACGTTATTCGTGTAAATAATTTTTACTTTCTTTGTTGTGTTTCTTCTCGTGTTTATATAGTAGGAGAAAATTACTTCAAAATTTACATAATATTAAAAAATTAAAAAGTATCACATAAATTGAAACAAAAAACGGAGAGTATTATCGTGAACTCTAATAAAATATGTAGTTTTATGTGTACATCCGAGTGGTTGGATTCTTATTAATACTATATATATATAGTGCGCGCATTGAAGCGGGGTAGGACTGTCTAGTATTAATAGCCGTTGTCTTCGGCATACTATTTCATTTTAAAATGGTAAATTATGAAAAATAAAGATAATGGTAGAATTAACAGTTTTACCCTAAAGTTCACATGAACCCCAAATTATTACTTACTTATTGGGAAATTTACCCTATTCTTGTCTTGTTAATTGGATAAGTAAGAAACTTTAATTTATTGTTGTCGTCTATAGAATTAGTGAGAGTTTAATCATCAATGTTTGAGATTTTTTAGGTGGATTTCTTTAAAATATTCTCCTAATAAAGGAAATTTTTCTATATAAAAAAAAGAACAACAACTAGCAATTTATTCCTTGATTAACATAAAGGACAATCATAAATCCTCAACAATCTTTATCATAATGCATATTTTAAATGGTGCTCATTTCAAAGGTTAAATTATTTAAAAAATATATATGTTTTAATATACTTAATTATGTCGTCAACATACATCTTTGTGGGTGGGTTGAAGTGCGGAATGAATCTATATCTGTGTACGGAAGGAATTTGCTGGCCGGCGGCCGCTCAACTGTTCGAGCGTCTCGGAAAGCACGGACGAGCCACATGCAGGAAAATTTGCACGTGTGGTTCTGGCCGGGGACCCCGGTATACTGGATACCCAATTTTGATATTACTATTTAAAACATATCTACAATGCATAAAATTTGCAAGTTCACCCATTTAAGAACAATTTCAAACATGCGATGTTTAAAATTTTAAATGACTTGAAGTTCATTCATTTTTGCTTGAACTTCATACACATATATATGGCTCAAAATCATTCATATATATTTGCCTAACTTTAATTGGATGTATGTGGCTAAATTCAGTCATAATTATCCAAGCTTCAATTATTTTTTGCCTAAAGTTTTAATATTTGATCTTCAGTCATAAGATGTTTGAATTCTGGCTTGACAATGCTTAATTTCAAACAGTGCATATTTCAAACATTTTTGAAGTGAGTTGCAAAAATTTTTAAAACAGAAAATAATCAAAAATGTTCTTAAATTATGTGAAATTAAATAAAAATATTGTTTGTTAATAATCTAGTGCAAAAATATCCTTAATGTTACCTTTAGGTCAAAAATCCCTATTTCCTAACAAACTTATTGTTTCTTTTTTTTAAACACACATTTTTTTCTAATAAAAATATTGTAACTCATCATTAATTTTTATATAATTAATGATGGATTATTATAATATATAGGAAAAAGATATTATTGATTCAAAGGTAACAATATATACATATTTGGATCGGAGTATTAACAACAAAATATTTTTAGACCAAATTATAAATAAAAAAATATTTTTGTTGAATTTCACATAATCTAAAGATATTTTTGACCTTTCTTTGTTTTAAAAATATGATTTTTTTTTTACTTTGTTTAAGATGATATACATTCATTTCCAAATATGGGCAAAACTGATTCTACAAAGCCATTATTAAGAAGTAGAATTAAGTTGCATGCCAAGCTACATATAAAGGACATACAAGTAAGAACAAAAGCAGTAAATGAGAAAGCAGGAAACAAGGTAGACTTAAATTAGAATGACAGCTAAACACGCGTTGATAATTCAATGCAGTCAAATGTTATGTCATTTGCTTTATTACTATTTTTCTAATTTTTTTGTTCTGACTCTCTACTCAAATCATTTAATACAATGTTTTTTTTTAAAAAAAAGTTTTTTATTCGGTATTTGATATTTGTATTGAATTCTGATTAATTTAAATTTGTTTAGAGTAGGTTCTTTTCGGAGTGAAACACTTCCTACTAAGAATTTTTTTTCATATTTAGGGCTCAAACTCAAAAAAATTTATAAGAAAAAATATGTTCATACATTGTACCACATCCTTTAATGTTCATTTAATATGATGCTAGTAATTTCTAAACATATTTCTTAGCAAGTACTACCTCCGTTCCATATTAGATAGGTACTTTCAACTTTACATGATAATTAAGAAATCATTAACACATTGAAAGACTTTATCATTTTCCATTTGTTTATATCAATGCAATATACATAAAGTATAGAAATAGCTAGTATTGAGAATTGTTTACATTCAAAAGGTTATATTAATTATAGGAGTAAAATAGAAAAAATTTAATTAATTCTATCTTGATTTAGTAAGTGATTAAGAAATATGAGATAAACATTTTTAGTAAGATGTTTATCTAATATAGGGTAGAGGGAGTAATTCCTTTGAGAAGTTTGCACATTTACAAAGGCAAAAAGAAAAGAAGTCACAAGGAGAGACCAACATAGGTTGTGGTACATTGGTGAGATTGTTTCACCCTTAATCAGATATTTTGAGCTCGAGTCTTGGGTATGGAGAAAATTATATTGAAGGCGTCACTTCTGAATGAGTCCTGCAATGCGCGATTTGAATTTAATCGAAACTCCACGAACTTTACACATCGGATGGAAAAACAGGAAAAAAAAAGTCAGGAGGAGGAGGAGTATGAGAAGTGTATTTTAATGCTTTCTCGATCTCAAATTATTTATCATAATTTTTTTTAAAAGAGTATCTTAAATTATTTTAGAAATTTAAAATAAAATTAATTATTATATTTTAAAGGCTATCTCAATTATGAAAGATGATATACAAACACCAAACATATTCTAAACTTCTCACTCCCACCAGCCGACTGATGAAAATAGACTGAATACCGAAGATATTAGAATAAATATTTAATAAAGAAAAATTATATCTTACGAAATAAATAAAAACAAAATAGTCAAAACTTCCTTCTGATTAATATTTTTTTAAAAGTACGTAAAAGTAAAAATACGAAAGATAATCCGACGAAGTCAGATAAACACTCAATGTACACTCCATTTTCTATCTCTATAATAAGGATAGAATCTGTGTTAGGAGATTCCAACTTATGTTCATTCAGTTCAAAGTATTTTACTTTGTGAATGGTAATTATTGGGTCATTTCACTGCATGTCAATTCAAATTGAAAAATGTTGACACTTTATTATTATTATTATTATTATTATTATTATTATTATTATTATTATTATTATTATTATTATTATTATTATTATTTAATTTATTCACTTCCAGGATGGGATGTTTTTCATATATAAATTATAATTACAAAACATAGGAGGTTACCTCCGTGTATTGTACCTGCTTAGAATGACAGTTAAAGTGTATATATATATATATATATATATATATATATATATATATATATATATATATATATATATATATATATCAAAAATACACAAACTATTATCTTTTCTTAAATTTCATTTATCGAGAATGTGAGTTTTATATCTAAACTATTATTTATTAGTTTGAGAAACACACCTGACTCTTTTTCTATGTTTAAAAAAATTGTTGCATCACACTCCACATGGACAAAATATTCCACCTTGACAAAAAATAAATAAATTATTAGTTAAAGTTAAATATTAAAGTATGAATATTCCAAAAAAAATATTATAAAATAAAATATAAAATGTGAATATTCCAAAAAATAATATTATAAAATAAAATATAAAATATTTTTCTTACCGCCCCAAATTTTTAGTTTATTTTTTAATTTTCTTTGTAAACATTTTAAAAAGAAATTCTTACTTCATCTCGGCCCCCTCCCCCTTCATATAATAATTTAGATATTATTTTAAACTTTTAAAAAATATAATTCTATCCCATCCACCTGTAATTCATAATTTTTCAAAAATATTTTATAAAAGAAATTAAAAAAAATATAAGCGCGGGGATTGTCGGGGGTGGGGGACAGGGTGAATGGGGTGGGGGAGGTGGTAGAATTGTGTGAGAAAAATATTTTAAATTTTATTTTTTTAAAAAATAATTATTTTCTTAAAATATAATTTCTTTTTTTTATGGATAGTAATACTTTGATCTTTAACTTTTAACAAATATTAAAAGTTTGTTTTATTTTGTCAAGGTGAAATATTTTATTCTTGTGCAATGTCATGTGACAAGATTTTTTCAAAGGCTTAAGTCATCGATGGTCACTTAAAATTGTCTGCATATTTCACTTGGACATCTCAACTAGAACGTGTACCTATTGAACACTTTAATTTTAATAAATTTATACTTATTTGATACAAAATGAAAATCATTTGAAAGGCAAAGGTGCGTGTATCTCAAACACAAATACATAGCTGACGGACCAATGAAATGACGACGTGGCGATTGGTTCAAATATATTTTTTTAAACTCCATTTAGATAATTCAAAAAGAATTTTAAAAAAATAAAACTTATTTTTGAATTAACCCAACCCACCCCCACCCCAACCCCGCTCTTCTTTTTTTCAATCCCGTTTACCCTTTCACCGGTGGCTCGACGCCACCACTTCTCCCCCACCTCTTTATTCTTCTCCACTGAATCTTACACCTTTCATTGGCGCAGATAGTATACCATTGTTGCGTACCCAAGCTAAAAAATTCGTTCCCTTTCATTTTTATAGCATCAAAATCTTCCACCCATTGCCTTCATTTTCTTCCCACTAATAATCCTTCATCATAATTATAAAAAAAAATAACTAATTTTGTCAAAAAAATCAATTCATATTATTTTCATCATAAAAGTAGAGCTTTGCTGAAAAATTTGAGACTTAGATCTATATAATAATTTTAAAAAAACAAAAGAAGGAAAAAACAAAAGAAGAATTGGAGAGGGTGAGAGAGAGAGAGAGAAAGATGGAGAAGTGAGGGCTAGGGGGTGTGTGTATAAAGAGACATGGTTGGAATGAGGGAAACATTGAACTGGGGAAGAAGACCCATTTTTTTTCTTTTTCATTTTTTTGTTATTTTTTTAAAATTTAAGCGTATAAGCTGGAAAATAAAAAAAAATATCATATCTAATTGTTTTACGTGCTTAAGGGAGGTGACATACATTTTTTTGGTCATGTCAGCATTTTGTGTCTAATAGTAATGATTTTTGAACAAATAAGGTGTTCAATAGGTACAAGTTCTAGTTGAGGTGTCCAAGTGAAACATGCGGACAACTTTGAGTGGCCATCGATGACTTAAGCCTTTTTCAAATAAAAGAGATAGCGTATTACACACACCACTAAGGTATGGTTTTCAAACTAATAAGTGATAATTTAGGTATGAAAGTCACACTCCCAATAGTTTAGGTATGACACTCATCTTTGTTTTTTTTTTGTTTTGCCCAAAAATTGTTCCTATTGTTTATTTTTGCATTAGGTCTCACAAATTGTTCCTAATCCAAATCTGATTTCGTATAGATTGTTTTTAATATATTGAATCTATCAAAATAGTGCCAAATAGAATGGGTTCAGATGCATCTAAGAATTAAATCCCTTATAACATCTGATTTTAGTTCTGGTAATAACCACTTGAAATTTTCGTGTCCAGATGCATATGTTTGAAAATGACTCTGTGTTCTTGGGGATCAACTGCCTATAACAACTTACATTCTTGTAAGGTTAAAATCACTTCCAAAACAGTAACTGTTCAAGACATAACATTTGTAATAATTACATTGAGTGATCGCATTTGAAGGTTGTGACTTGTGAGCTGTATATGCAAAAGTGATATGTATGACAAAAATGGCTCATTTGCAGAAAGTTTGTATTATGTTCTTGTAACATTAAAGAATGAGACACCAAATTAAGGTTATGTTTACTATGTAACATCTCCTTATCCTAATGATGCTTTAGCTTATGGTCATGCTACTTGTAGCTCAAATATAGCATCTTCAGATAATTATGCTATTTGTGTAAGTCTTGCAAGATCACACTTAATGACTACTTGTGATGGAAGGATGGGAGGTCAAGTCAAATTTGTTGGTTGCTCGATAAGGTACGAACAATACTCATTCAGTTAATAAATTAGAGCTTATGCTTGCTACAACGATCCACTAAGAATCAGTCATTTGTTGCTCAGTAATTCTTTTTGTCTCTCTTTCCAATATTCATCGCGCTCTACTTTGTAGTCGTTGTTTTACTATTGTAATGGTGTTGTTAAGTTCAATGTCGTGGTTGATGATATTTGTTTTCCTTAATGTGATTTTGTAATGTTTATGTTTGAAGATCCACTCCTTAATTACTATGAAAAATTTTTGCTCTAACTCACGACGAGTCTAGGTTCTTCTTTTAAAGACCACCATCCTTCCTCTAAAAAGATTTTTGAGTGATTTTTGAAACTTTGGAATACTGGATAAAATAATATATCAAAAAATTCATAATAATGCATTTAATAAAGATTTAAATAATTGAACATCAATTCATGTGAAAAATAGCATAAATTAAGTTAAAGTATAATTCAATCTCTTTGATTTAAGTTAGGGAGTTCCTCTAAGCAATGAAATTATCATCATAATCATAAATGTGTCATGAGATATACCCTAAATGTAATCTTCTAAAATGTAACCATTTTCGATTTAACTATTATCTTACACCAACACGTATAGTTTCTAGGCAAATATTTCAACTAGTGGAAACAAATACCTTCTTAGTCCTAATGTTCACCCAAAATCATTTAACGCCATCATTTGACCAATATTTAGGTCCATAATCTTCAAGAGTTGACATATTTAGGACATTGATGTTTTAAACATTTATCATGGAAAAACGTCACTTTAATTTCATCATATTTAGCTCATTGATGTTGGACAAAAAGAGGACAATATGTGCTATAGCTTGGGTTGTGGCATATATTATGCCCGGTGGGTGGGCCAACGAGAGCGAGTCAAAGTATAGAATTCATAGGCTTCTAGGATGGCAAGCTTCTGAATAAAGGGTGATAAATGATACTTTATGTTGGGAAATATTTGAAATCATGAATATTTTTCGTAGCTTGAGGCATATCTATGACTGATAACTCCATTAATGAAGCTTATGAAGCAGTAACTAAACAGAGAAAAATAAGAGAGAAGAAAGGAGAATCTAATGAGAGGAAGTAGTTGGAAGTTTTTGATGATCACAACTCATACAATACATGTGTATCGCATGCGTATTTATAAACTACGATCTCTAGCCCCCTTATGACTAACAATAACCACCTTCTAACAAACTCATAACAAACTTAGTTAGTTTAACTAACCATGATAGCTTGCCTAACCATACTCTCTAGTTAACACTTCCCTTCAAGCTTATGGTTTGAATAGATCCATTACACCCAAGCCATTTAGGAGCAGTTGATGTTGTGCTTTGCCAAGGCTCTTTGTGAGTAGGTCAGCTAGCTGATCCTTAGTATGAGTGAACTCAATTTTCAGCATTCCTTGACAAATTCTTTTTCTTACAAAGTGACAATCTATGTCTATGTGTTTAGTCCTCTCATGAAAGATAGAACTTACAGCAATTTGGATTGCAGCCTTGCTATCACACACCATTCTAACTAGCCTGAAACCTGAGAACTGTAGCCATGTCTAATATAGTTCTATGTTTTCTTTTAGTGATACCATTTTGTTGTGGAGTATACACACAAGTACTCTGATGAAAGATACCAAGAGTAGACAAAAAAGACTGAAAATCATAACTAAGAAACTTACTACCATTATCAGTCCTCAAGATTTTAATAATAGTGAAAAAGAGATTGTGAACTTGTGTAAAGAAATTTCTCAGCACCACTATAGTATCAAATTTAAATATTATAATATATAGCCAAGTAAATCCGGAAAAATTATCTACAATAGTAATAAAATACTTCATTCTAGTATGAGTTGGTACTCTGTAGGGACCCCATATATCACAATAAACCAACTCCACACAGCTTTAGAAGTATGAGAGCTTATAGGAAAAGATAGCTTAGTCTGCTTAGCTAAGGGACAGACAATACAAGGAAAATGCAAAGTAGTATCCATAATATCAAGGCTAGTAGAGATCTTTATTATATCTATAAAGGCATGTCCTAGTATTCAATGCCACAGAGAAATAGAATCAGATTGACTGAGTGGTTCTACAGTACTACTGGTTGAATGTGCTGAATGAGAATGAACTGAAGCTAAGTTGTTTAGACCTTCCTTGAGGATGTAAAAACTGTGATCTTTTCTACCAATCCCTCAGACCTGTCCATTGGAGAGATCCTGAAAAATGCAAAAGTAAGAAAAGAAGGCTGCCATGCAATGAAGCTCTTTGGTAAGCTATGACACAGACAAAAAATTGCACTTAAAATCTGGATCAAACAACATTGTATTAATGGTTTGACCACCAAGTACTTTAGTGCTCCTAATATGTGAAACTGGTACTACATTACAAGTAGGAAGATGGACTTCTCTCCTCTCAGAATTTGGCACTAATTTTACTCTATCAAGCACATCAAATCTAGATGTCATATAATTTGTGGCTCTAGTATGAACTATCCAATCCTTCGACACATATTTAGAGAGTAAATCAGACAAGATACTATCTGCAGTAGCTACTTTGGCTGAGTGTTCTTCTATATTTTCATTTTCTTTTGCCAACATTTGCATGATCTGATGATATTGATCTTGTGTGAAGAAGGCTACTGGAGCTGGATGATTCAGACTAGTAGCAACATTACAAATTTGTGATGAACCTACAGGTTGAGAGACTTCAACTTGATTAGCATAGGAACTAGTGGTTCTACCTTTCTTCTTTAATCTCCAGACAATGGAATAACCTTTGACTTTGAAACATTGTTCTTTAATGTGTTTTCCGTATCTACATACTTCACATATAACAACAACCTTTTTTTTGGCTTTTGTGGCTTATACTGAGAGTCATATTGTCCTCTATTTGGATTACCATCACCTCTTGGTTGATGTTCAAAGTTACCATTACCATAAGCAGTAGTACCTCCTTCTTTTTGATTAAATAGAGTTATACTTTCAACAACTCTAGGAAGGGAAATATGTAACACCCCTCAAAATTTCTTCCTAAGATTCGGGCTTTCTTTGTACACGTGTGGGGCCCATCGTATTTATTTCGAAGTATGTGCTCGAGTTAAGATGAGTCCCTGAGGAATTTAAGAGCGTTGGAAGTGATGTGGGGTCATTGAGGACCCCTAGGACCGAGCTAAGTCCAAAAGATCCGTCGTGGCTAAGTTTAGGACGAGTTCATGTAAGGGTCGACTTTTAACGACCCTATCTTTTGAAGGACGTCAATCTGGGTGGCCCACGACCTATCAAATTAAAGGTCGTCGAGTCTTCTTTCCAACGCCACCAAGAACGTAAATTTTGGAGTTCGGAGTCAAAAAATATGACGATCCGAAGACGAACTAGCACGACAGGAATTTCATTTTTGGCCTGGGTTGCAACTGCTGGGGATATGGCTTTGGCGCTGTAAGGGCGCGACGCGCCACTATCGCGCCAGAAACATGCCTCAGTAGTTTGGTCCTTGGCGCAACGCGCCACTAAAAGTTGTGCAGGGTTTTTCAGGCCAAATTCCCAGAATTTAGAATAATAGGCTTGGCGCTGTAAGGGCGCGACGCGCCACTATCGCGCCAGAAACATGCCTCAGTAGTTTGGTCCCTAGCGCGACGCGCCACTAAAAGTTGTGCAGGTTTTGGGCGTAATTGGCCTTGGCGCTGTAAGGGCGCGACGCGCCACTATCGCGCCAAGGGCGTTTTTGCCTGATTTTCAGAAATTGGAGGAAGGGCAATTTGGGAAATTTCCCAAATTATATATACACAAGCCTTGTGTATTTTGGGGGCATTTATTCAGCCCCCACTCTCTCTCTAAAGAAAAGCCCTAGCTCCTCTCCCTTCTCTCTTCTCTTCTTCTCCATTTCCAACCAAAAAAGAGTCCAAGAACTTCAAGATTTGAGTCCTCCATTGAAGACCCAACTACAAGGTTTTCTTCAAGTCTTCACTAAGGTATGTAAGGCTATCCAAAACATGGGTTGAGTTCATCCATGTGCCCTATTCTTGTTTTGAGGTTAGATATTCATGAAAATGGAGTTTCTTGGTATGGTACATATTTGAATGAGCTTTGTCTCCATTTTATTTAATTATTTATGTGCCAATGTTGTTGAGCTAAGAGGTTCCTAAAATGAGCCCTTATGTGAGTATGAGATGATGAAGGAATGAGTTGCTAAATATGTTTTATTGATCTTCTTAATTATGTAGATTTGATAAAGTATATTATTTTCTTAAAAATATTGCCTATTATAAAAATGTCGATTTAAAGTCTTGAAGATGTGGTGAGTCATGAGGATTTTCTCAAATGAATGGAGGTAATGATTGATTATATCTAGATGATGTTATACATGTGCATTTAAATTTTCTTTGAAGATATGATTGAGATTGAGCAACTAGTATGCTTGGAAGAGATTTGATTGTGATAGAGTTGATGAGTTGACAAGGTTGTAATGAGACTTGTTGATATGAGTTGATTGAGTTGATTGGATGGAGTTTTATGAGCATTGATTTTTGGGAGGAGTATCGAGCACCGAATTGGGCAAGAGTATAGTCCATACTCGAACCCAATACCTGTGTTGCCAAACGTAGGGGGGATTGAACCGTTAAAGTCGGATGCTTCCCCGAGAGCTTTTGTCCTGACATTATAGGACCTGGTTGGATTGGATCCATGAGTGTTCGTCGTTCATGCCCTGGCAAGGTATGAACGGGCGTGGCAACGACGTCGTTTCGTTGTACCTTCACTGGCTCGTAAGTGTTGGTTGTCGGTTAAGAGAAACTCCCAAATAGGTGTTGATAGTACTCTGAGTCAGATTGAGTTGAATTGTATATGATTGGTCCAGTCTAAATCATATCCTTGTTTAGACTTAGGACATTTGATTGAGTTGTCATCCCTTTTGAGTTGAGCTCCCGAGTTGATTTATTCTTCCTTGATGTTCGTTGTATTCGGCCATTTTACATACTCGTACATTCCATGTACTGACGCCGTTTGGCCTGCATCGTTTCATGATGCAGAGACAGGTACTAGAGATCATCAACCGGCGCTCCGTTGAAGATCCACATACACTTCCAGCCAGTCGGTGAGTCCTCCTAGTTCCCGGAGGATATTGGGCCTTCTTGTACAGTTTTGTTGTTCTTCCTTTTATTTAGATTGTTGGTAGCCATGTGCTTGTCATTGGCACCTTTTTGACATGAGTGGAGGCTTCATAGACTGGAGTGTGGGAGGTCGAGCGGTCATCTTGAGGAGTCCTATTTTTATTGTCTTCTTTGATTGTAAATGTTTGGCCTTCGGCCCTTATATTATGAAAAGTATTTCTTTAAATTGAGTTCCTGCTAAGAGAATGTGCTTGAATGAAGGAGTGACTGGACCAGGTGGTTCGCTCGGAGGTCAGAAATGGCCTTCGGGTGCCGGTCACGTCTAGGGTACCCTCTCGGGGCGTGACAACATGGTATCAGAGCACAGAGTTCAAGTGTCCTAGGGAGTCTATGAAGCCGTGTCTAGTAGAGTCTTGCTTATGGGTGTGTTGTGCACCACACTTATGAACAGGAGGCTATAGGACATTAGGAATTGTTTCCCTTCTTTCATACTCTAAATTCGTGCGATGGAGTTGAACTCCATGAAACTTCCTTTCTAATTTGTGCGTTCATACGTTACAGATAATGCCTCCTAAACGTACCGCTAGCTAGAGGAATATCGATAATGCGGGGATGCCACAGTCAGAGGCACGCCCAGCAAGGGCTAGAGGCCGACCCTCGAGATATGCGGAGGCACCTCAAGTGCCATCTACCCCACCTGTACCCACATCAGAGGCTGAATTTCGGGGGACAATTGCAATGCTCACGCAACTAATGGCTGCCCGAAGTGGTAATCAGAGTTCGCCGACTCTCAGCTCTAGTTCTCAGGAGCCATCTGCTGCCACTAGAATTAGAGACTTTCTGAGGATGAATCCGCCGGCATTCACGGGTTCTAAGGTCGATGAAGATCCCCAAAACTTTATTGATGAAATGTGGAAGATTCTGAAAGCTATGCATGCTACGGAAATTAAGGGGGTCGAGTTGGTGTCTTATCAACTCAAAGATGTGGCAAACATTTGGTATAACCAATGGGAACAAGGTAGGGGTGAAGATGCTGAACCTGCTAGGTGGGATGAATTTGAGGGAGCTTTTCTTGACCACTTCTTTCCCCGAGAATTGAGGGAAGCGAAGGTGGAGGAATTTGTTAATCTGAAACAGGAAGGTATGTCGGCTAAGGAGTATGGCCTAAGGTTCATCCAGCTGTCCAGGTATGCTCCAGAAATGATTCCTGATGTGAGGTCGAAGATGAGAAAGTTCATCTCCGGATTAGGGAGGCATGTGAAGAAGGAATGCAAGGCAGCATTGTTGATCTCGGATATGGACCTTTCCAGATTAATGGTGTATGCTCAACAGGTAGAGGAGGAAAAGAGAAAAGACAGAGAAGAGCACCTGAGCAAAAAGGCAAGGTCATCTGGGCATGAGAATGAGCAGAGGCAAGGCAAGGGCAACAGGTCCTTCTTCCAGAAGAGACCTTCCACCTATGCCTCATCTACCGCCAGCGCACCGATGCCGCAGGACAGGTATGATCGGCAGGGACAAAGTCGCCAAAATTTCAGACCTCAGGTTTCTCAATCCCCGGCCAGTGTAAGTCAAGGTTCGAAGGGAAAGCCACCATGCAGCAAGTGTGGTAGGCTCCACTTGGGAGAATGCAGAGCAGGAAGGGTTGGTTGCTATAAATGCGGCCAAATGGGCTATCTTCTGAGGGAATGCCCAACATGGGGGAACAGGGCCCAGTCCTCTGCCACCGCACCACCAGTTAGAGGTAATCAGAGGGGCGCTACTCCAGGGACGAGTGGAGGTACAAACCGCCTATATGCCATGGGTAGTCGCCAAGATCAGGAGAACTCTCCAAACATCGTGACGGGTATGATTCGAGTCTCTTCTTTTGATTGTTATGTATTGATGGACCCAGGTGCCACCCTATCTTTTGTGACTCCTTATGTGGCTAGCAAATTCAATAAAATTCCTGAACGTCTTCTTGAGCCTTTTAGTGTGGCCACTCCTATCGGTGATTCTGTCCTAGCTGAGAGAGTCTATAGAGATTGTACCGTGTCAATTCATCACAGGGATACCTTGGCTGACTTGGTTGAGTTAGACATGGTTGATTTCGACGTGATCTTTGGCATGGACTGGCTTTATGTCTGTTATGCCTCTATTGATTGTAGAACTCAGATTATCACGTTCAAATTCCCGAATGAGGCTGTCATAGAGTGGAAGGGTAGTCCTGTTGTGCCTAAGGGTAAGTTTATTTCATACCTTAGGGCCAGGAAGCTAATCTCAAAAGGGTGTATTTATCACCTTGTCCGAGTGAAAGATGACAGCATTGAGTCTCCATCCCTGGAGTCGGTCCCGATTGTCAACGAGTTTCCGGATGTCTTTCCTGAAGATCTGCCTGGAGTCCCTCCTGATAGAGAGATCGACTTCGGGATTGATGTTCTTCCTGATACCCAGCCTATCTCAATTCCTCCATATAGAATGGCTCCGGCTGAGTTGAAGGAGTTGAAGGAGCAGCTGAAGGACTTGTTAGATAAGGGATTCATTAGGCCGAGTGTCTCGCCATGGGGTGCTCCGGTCCTATTTGTGCGAAAGAAGGATGGGTCCCTTAGAATGTGTATCGACTACAGGCAGTTGAATAAAGTCACTGTGAAGAACAAATACCCTCTCCCCAGAATAGATGACTTATTCGACCAACTTCAAGGTGCCACTTGTTTCTCAAAGATAGACTTGAGATTCGGCTACCACCAGTTGAAGGTGAGAGAATGCGATGTTCTGAAGACTGCTTTCCGAACTCGTTATGGCCACTTTGAATTCTTGGTCATGTCTTTTGGGCTGACTAATGCTCCCGCCGCTTTTATAGATCTCATGAACCGGGTATTCAAACCGTACCTTGATATGTTTGTGATTGTATTCATAGATGATATTCTGGTTTACTCCAAGGACGAAGAGGAGCACGCCTATCATCTTAGGGTCGTTCTACAAACTTTGAGGGACCAGGTATTGTATGCAAAGTTCTCTAAATGTGAATTTTGGCTTGCATCGGTGGCCTTCTTAGGCCACATTGTATCTGGAGATGGTATTCAGGTGGATGCTCAGAAAATAGAAGTTGTGAAAAATTGGCCTAGACCCACATCCCCAACAGAGATAAGGAGCTTTCTGGGCTTGGCCGGGTACTATCGAAGGTTTGTAGAGGGATTCTCATCCATATCATCACCATTGACTAAGCTGACCCAAAAGAAGGCTAAGTTCCAATGGTCTGATGCTTGTGAGGAGAGTTTCCAGAAATTGAAGACCAAGCTAACCACTGCTCCTGTTCTAACCTTGCCCGATGGGACAGAAGGTTTTGTGATTTATTGTGATGCCTCCAGAATTGGTTTGGGTTGTGTGTTGATGCAAAGGGGGAAGGTGATATCCTATTCTTCAAGACAGCTTAAGCTCCATGAGAGGAATTACCCAACTCATGACCTTGAGCTGGCAGCTGTGGTGTATGCACTTAAAATCTGGCGCCACTACCTATATGGAGTGCATATCGATGTATTCACCGATCACAAGAGCTTGCAATACGTCTTTAGCCAGAAGGAACTCAACCTGAGGCAAAGGAGATGGCTTGAGCTACTCAAGGACTATGATATGAGCATCCTCTACCATCCAGGTAAAGCTAATGTTGTTGCTGATGCTCTTAGCAGGTTGTCTATGGGTAGCACTGCCCACATGGAGGAAGGAGGGAGAGAATTGGCGAAGGAGGTACACAGGTTAGCCCGACTAGGAGTTCATCTGGAAGAGAACAATGAAGGCGGAGTTACAGTTCAGGACGGGTCTACATCCTCACTTGTGGTAGAGGTGAAGGAGAAGCAAGACCAAGATCCCGTCCTTCTCCAATTGAAGGGAGTTGTACACAAACAAGAGGTAATGGTTTTTACCCAAGGGGGAGATGGTGTGTTGCGGTACCAAAATAGATTGTGTGTGCCGGATGTTGACAATGTTCGAGAGAGGATTATGGCCGAAGCGCATAGTTCTAGATACTCCATTCATCCGGGTTCCACCAAAATGTACCATGACTTGAGGGAGATCTATTGGTGGAGTGGGATGAAGAGAGACATTGCGGAATTCATTTCCAAATGCCCGAATTGTCAACAAGTGAAGGTTGAGCATCAAAGACCATGTGGTCTAGCCCAAAACATAGAAATTCCAGAATGGAAGTGGGAGATGATCAACATGGACTTTATTACAGGCTTGCCGAAGTCTCGAAAGCAACATGATTCCATTGGGGTGATTGTGGATAGAATGACGAAATCAGCTCACTTCTTGGCGGTTAAGACTACCGACACCGCAGAAGATTATGCAAAGTTATATATACAGGAGATCGTCAGATTGCATGGGGTCCCTCTGTCTATCATCTCGGACAGAGGAGCTCAATTCACTTCCCAATTTTGGAAATCCTTTCAGAAGGGATTAGGTTCGAGGGTGAACTTGAGTACAGCCTTCCATCCCCAGACAGGTGGCCAAGCAGAGCGCACAATTCAGATATTGGAAGATATGTTGAGGGCGTGTGTGCTTGACTTCAAGAGGAATTGGGATGATCACTTGCCTCTCATAGAGTTTGCATATAACAATAGCTATCATGCGAGCATTCAAATGGCTCCTTATGAAGCCTTGTATGGGAGGAGGTGTAGATCGCCCATTGGGTGGTTTGAAGTTGGTGAAGCCGAGTTGATTGGGCCTGACCTTGTTCATCAAGCCATGGAGAAGGTACGAATTATCCTAGAGAGACTGAAGACAGCCCAAAGTCGCCAAAAATCTTACACCGATGTGAGGAGGAGGGACTTAGAGTTTGAGGTGGATGATTGGGTGTATTTGAAAGTGTCACCCATGAAGGGTGCCATGAGGTTTGGAAAGAAGGGGAAACTTAGTCCTCGATATATTGGTCCGTACCAAATTTTGAGGCGGATCGGGAGTGTTTCTTATAAGTTGGACTTACCCTCAGATCTAGCTGCTATTCATCCGGTGTTCCACGTTTCGGTGTTGAAAAAGTTCTTGGGTGATCCCTCGTTGGTAGTCCCCATTGACAGCGTTGGAATTAAGGATAGCTTGTCTTATGAAGAGGTTCCAGTCCAAATTCTTGATCGCCAAATTCGCAAGTTGAGGAACAAAGAAGTTGCCTCAGTCAAGGTCCTGTGGAGGAATCAATTTGTTGAGGAAGCCACATGGGAAGCGGAGGAAGCCATGAAATCTAAATATCCACATCTATTCGAGCCTACCGAAGAGGATATTGAAGGTAATGACCGTTTCCTGGACTCGAATTCATTTGTACCTTTTTGAGTTTTGATTGATATTTGATTGAGAATTTGATTGATTGAATGACTGAGTTTTGATTGTGATTTGTACCCCGAGTCCATTCTTGGTTGCTCGTCATTCGAGGACGAATGATCCCAAGGGGGAGATAATGTAACACCCCTCAAAATTTCTTCCTAAGATTCGGGCTTTCTTTGTACACGTGTGGGGCCCATCGTATTTATTTCGAAGTATGTGCTCGAGTTAAGATGAGTCCCTGAGGAATTTAAGAGCGTTGGAAGTGATGTGGGGTCATTGAGGACCCCTAGGACCGAGCTAAGTCCAAAAGATCCGTCGTGGCTAAGTTTAGGACGAGTTCATGTAAGGGTCGACTTTTAACGACCCTATCTTTTGAAGGACGTCAATCTGGGTGGACCACGACCTATCAAATTAAAGGTCGTCGAGTCTTCTTTCCAACGCCACCAAGAACGTAAATTTTGGAGTTCGGAGTCAAAAGATATGACGATCCGAAGACAAACTAGCACGACAGGAATTTTATTTTTGGCCTGGGTTGCAACTGCTGGGGATATGGCTTTGGCGCTGTAAGGGCGCGACGCACCACTATCGCGCCAGAAACATGCCTCAGTAGTTTGGTCCTTGGCGCGACGCGCCACTAAAAGTTGTGCAGGGTTTTTCAGGCCAAATTCCCAGAATTTAGAATAATAGGCTTGGCGCTGTAAGGGCGCGATGCGCCACTATCGCGCCAGAAACATGCCTCAGTAGTTTGGTCCCTGGCGCGACGCGCCACTAAAAGTTGTGCAGGTTTTGGGCGTAATTGGCCTTGGCGCTGTAAGGGCGCGACGCGCCACTATCGCGCCAAGGGCATTTTTGCCTGATTTTCAGAAATTGGAGGAAGGGCAATTTGGGAAATTTCCCAAATTATATATACACAAGCCTTGTGTATTTTGGGGGCATTTATTCAGCCCCCACTCTCTCTCTAAAGAAAAGCCCTAGCTCCTCTCCCTTCTCTCTTCTCTTCTTCTCCATTTCCAACCAAAAAAGAGTCCAAGAACTTCAAGATTTGAGTCCTCCATTGAAGACCCAACTACAAGGTTTTCTTCAAGTCTTCACTAAGGTATGTAAGGCTATCCAAAACATGGGTTGAGTCCATCCATGTGCCCTATTCTTGTTTTGAGGTTAGATATTCATGAAAATGGAGTTTCTTGGTATGGTACATATTTGAATGAGCTTTGTCTCCATTTTATTTAATTATTTATGTGCCAATGTTGTTGAGCTAAGAGGTTCCTAAAATGAGCCCTTATGTGAGTATGAGATGATGAAGGAATGAGTTGCTAAATATGTTTTATTGATATTCTTAATTATGTAGATTTGATAAAGTATATTATTTTCTTAAAAATATTGCCTATTATAAAAATGTCGATTTGAAGTCTTGAAGATGTGGTGAGTCATGAGGATTTTCTCAAATGAATGGAGGTAATGATTGATTATATCTAGATGATGTTATACATGTGCATTTAAATTTTCTTTGAAGATATGATTGAGATTGAGCAATTAGTATGCTTGGAAGAGATTTGATTGTGATAGAGTTGATGAGTTGACAAGGTTGTAATGAGACTTGTTGATATGAGTTGATTGAGTTGATTGGATGGAGTTTTATGAGCATTGATTTTTGGGAGGAGTATCGAGCACCGAATTGGGCAAGAGTATAGTCCATACTCGAACCCAATACCTGTGTTGCCAAACGTAGGGGGGATTGAATCGTTAAAGTCGGATGCTTCCCCGAGAGCTTTTGTCCTGACATTATAGGACCTGGTTGGATTGGATCCATGAGTGTTCGTCGTTCATGCCCTGGCAAAGTATGAACGGGCGTGGCAACGATGTCGTTTCGTTGTACCTTCACTGGCTCGTAAGTGTTGGTTGTCGGTTAAGAGAAACTTCCAAATAGGTGTTGATAGTACTCTGAGTCAGATTGAGTTGAATTGTATATGATTGGTCCAGTCTAAATCATATCCTTGTTTAGACTTAGGACATTTGATTGAGTTGTCATCCCTTTTGAGTTGAGCTCCCGAGTTGATTTATTCTTCCTTGATGTTCGTTGTATTCGGCCATTTTACATACTCGTACATTCCATGTACTGACGCCGTTTGGCCTGCATCGTTTCATGATGCAGAGACAGGTACTAGAGATCATCAACCGGCGCTCCGTTGAAGATCCACATACACTTCCAGCCAGTCGGTGAGTCCTCCTAGTTCCCGGAGGATATTGGGCCTTCTTGTACAGTTTTGTTGTTCTTCCTTTTATTTAGATTGTTGGTAGCCATGGGCTTGTCATTGGCACCTTTTTGACATGAGTAGAGGCTTCATAGACTGGAGTGTGGGAGGTCGAGCGGTCATCTTGAGGAGTCCTATTTTTATTGTCTTCTTTGATTGTAAATGTTTGGCCTTCGGCCCTTATATTATGAAAAGTATTTCTTTAAATTGAGTTCCTGCTAAGAGAATGTGCTTGAATGAAGGAGTGACTGGACCAGGTGGTTCGCTCGGAGGTCAGAAATGGCCTTCGGGTGCCGGTCACGTCTAGGGTACCCTCCCGGGGCGTGACAAAATATCTGGACTAGTATGAACCAAGTTTCTTTAGCTTTCATGATCTATGATAAGTGAGAATGCTTTGTTTAGATTAGGAGTGGGAGTTTGTAGCAGAATTTGACCTCTAATAGCTGAGTAGGACTCATTCAATCCCATTAGAAACTGGAGTAACCTTTGATACTCACAATGTTCTTTGAATTTCCTAGACTCATTACATGAACACTCTGGACAAGGCATGATGGAGTCGAATTCATTCCATAAACTCTTAAGTGTAGTATAGCAATTTGTTACTAACATAGTTCATTGGCTAAGACTATGAATCTCCTTGTGAAGATGAAACACATGTTCACCATTGATTTTTTCAAATTTCTCTTTCAGATCACACCATACTTTGTAAGCATCACCATCATACACTACACATCTAAGCAAACCTGGTCTCAACACATTCATAATTCTGGACAAAACAACAGTATTGCTATTTTCCCAAATATCAAAAAACTCAGGCGTAAACTTAGATTTAGGAAATCTACCATCAACACCTAGTTTACTCTTACCTAAGAGTTCAGTACGCATGGATCTACTCTATATTGCATAATATTTTGAGTCAGTAAGTTGCAGAGAAGTTAAAGAGTTACCTGGAGTGTCAATAGGTTGAAGATATAACGGATGATTATGATTTATTATTGGAGTAATGAAATTAGTTGCTCCGGTAGTTGTATTTGCTGTGTTCGAGTTTAGATTTCCAGTTTCCATTGATCCAGTTTCAACTTTAGCTATGTTTGTCATTGATTTTCAACTTCAAACCTTGATCTTCTACTTGGATGCTTATTCACGATTCAACTTTGAATCTAAGCACTCTAGCACACTAAACTCCAGCATACAGTAGAGCTTCTAGCCTAAGAACCAACAAGGCTCTGATATCATGATAACTCCATTAATGGAGCTTGTGAAGCAGTAACTAAATAGAGAAAAATAAGAGAGAAGAAAGGAAAATCTAATGAGAGAAAGTAGTTACATGTTTTTGATGATCACAACTCATACAATACATGTGTATAGCATGTGTATTTATAGACTACAATATTTAGCTTCCTTCTAACTAACAATAACCACCTTCTAACAATCTCATAACAAACTTAATTTAACCATGATAGCTTGTGTAACCATACTCTCTAGTTAACAATGACATTGTCCTTAAAGATTTTCACTCGGTGTAGGTGTATTCCTTGAGATTCAACAAGCTCTTCTAGTATAAACTAGGAGCTAGAAACTAACAAAGATTACTTTTAATGAAAACCCAACACTGCAAAAATAAGAAGAAAATATTTTTGGTGGCCTTTAATTTTTGTCTTTCAACACTTTAAGTAACAAAAAAGTTGCCAAAAATACCCCTATCATCGTAAATAAAAAAATCACAAGACAAAAATTTATATTTTCGTAGTATAATATAAAATAAGTTATGCCTTAAGAGGCAAAAAAAAAGTTATGCCGCTTACATAACTTATATGTCACTAGATGCATAACCTTAGTTTCAGAACATTATATCTTACGAAGTTCATAACCCACAAGTTATGTAACACCCCCTAAATATTATTGATTCATGGATCCTTTCTTTCATGAAGTCCAAATAAATTATCAAAGTTTTCTATTTAATTCAAGCATGAAACTTTTTGGATTTTTCATATCATGATTCCAAATGCATAGATTATTAAATATATGAAATTTAATTACCTATCTTATATTAACTTATATTGGCTTTTAAATGCATTAAATTGTTGATTTATCAAAAGTCCTTATATGAAGGCATGAAAAGATTTTGATCATGTTCTAAAAGTATTTTGATCATGTTCTCTCATGCCTAAAGATTTTGATCATGTTCTAAAGTATTTTGATCATGTTCTCTCATGCCTAAAGTATTTTGATCATGTTCTCTCATGCCTAAAGTAATTTGGGCATAACTTTTCATAGAGTAGTCCAAATTAGGTGATTCAAATTTCTGAGTAACCATCACATCATTACCTACAACTTTTATGAAGAACATATCTTAAGATTCGGAGTTTAATTAGATCAAATAAATTAATCTTTGTAAGACATAGTGCTGTGATAGAATGGAGTATTTGTAGAATAAAATTCATATCTCGATGTAGAATGCTCCAAATTAGATGATTCTTGAACTACCTGAAACTAGACTTCTATATCTACAATTCTTATGAAGACATCAAATCCTAATAAGGAATTTATCTTATTCAAACGCAGTTTCGAAAACGGATATTCCGTTAAAAGATATTTCATCTCACCTACCAGAGAAAGATCTAGAACCAGTTGACATCATCCATGACATCAAAATTCTCCATTGAATTTTCAAGATCATCCTTTATGATTATGTTTATTTATTGTTAGGTCCCTCCTCCAAACCTATAAATACCCACCTTATTTCCTCAATTTATTTACCAAGCTTTCTTAAGCAACTCTTCTCTCTATATACTTCTTTACTCCTTCTCAAATATAGTTTTAGTTTTAGTAGTATAAAAATACCACTCTGGTGATTCTTATACTCTGGGTAGTATACAAAACAAACCGGCGAAAAGAAAAAGCTAGGGATCCAAGAGTGTTTCAATTCGAAGTAAAGCTTCCGATTTAAGGTATGTAAGGCTTTCATAGCATCGGATTGAGTTCGTCTATGCGCCCAATATTTAAATTCATTATAATTGAATTATAGTTGAGTTTTATCCAAATCGTGAATTCTAAATGAAATAATTCTTCTCCTATTGAGTTAGATATATTTATGCATTAATATTATTATTATTATTGTTATCTCTCATATTATTGGAATTATTGTTCATGGCTACTTTCCCATGAATCCTAATTGATTTGATGCTCATGAATATTTTTACACATGTTTTGAGTAAAGATGTTGGCTTTTTATTATTTTCATTGATAAAAAGAAAGTTATATGAATTAATACTATATATGTATTTTATTGAGTTTTGAAAAAGCAAAAGAGTTGAGTTAGAATGAATTTGAGCAAATGATATTTTGAGCAAGATGTTTTGATGAGATGTAAATGATGTTTTCTGGAAGTATAATGATTGATGAACATGAAATGAAATGAGTTTGATGATTTAAATTAAAGTCCAATGAGACTAGATGATGAGTTTAATATGAGCACATATTTTGGGAGTAGTATTGAGCACCGAGTTGAGTAAGAGTTTAATTGACTCAAACCCCAGAACTACGTAGCCAGCGTAGGATGGAGGTTATGCCTCTTAAGTCCCAAAAAGAGAACTTTGATGAGTGGATCCAAGATGGTGATGTCCTTTACTCTGGCAAGGTATTGAATGGATGTGGCAACGACATCGCTTCGTTGTATCATCGCTAGCTCATAAGTGATGGTTGTCGGTTAGAGAAACTCCCAACTGAGTAAGCATTGCTTGTTACTATTATTTTTATTATTATATTTTAAACTTGCATTACATATTGATGTTGAGATGATGTTGAGTTTTGAGCTGAGTTTTCTTGAGAGGAGTTTCTTGATATTTATCCTTACCTTCCTGCTATTTTACATACTCGTACATTCCACGTACTGACGTCATTTGACCTGCATCGTTTTATGATGCAGATACAGGTGTTAGAGATCCTCAACAGGCGCTTCGTTGAAGATCATTATTTTTCAGCTATTTGGTGAGTCCTTCTTATATTCGGAGGAACTCTTTATCCTTTAATTATTATTGAGTATTATGTTTTTTTAAGGTAGCCATGGACATGTCATTGGCACCATCTAAGAGTATTAGAGGCTTCATAGACAGAGTTTAATGATGTAATTGGAGTAGTTCTCCTTTGAAACTACTTCTTCTAAAAAAAAAATTTCTTCTTTCATTAGATGTTGTTAATGGAGAGCCCATATAAGTATTCTTATTAAGTCTTCCGCTGATGAATGAATAAGTGATGAGACCAAGTGGTTCTCTCAGAGGCCAGAGATGGTTTCTGAGTGCCGGCCACGCCTAGGGTACCCTCTCGGGGCGTGACAAGTTATGTCTTATACGTAGTTCCTACGAAACTTATACCTAAAGTGGCATAAGTTCAGTTTCAGAACCCACACACAGAGTTATGCCTACAGTTGTTTACAAAATGTTTGTTGGACAAGACAAAAGTTCTCTAAATATATGTTTTGTAAATTAGATACAACACAACTTACACTAAACTCTAAACTCTAAATTTTTGTCTTACGAAATTAGGCCATAGTTAAGGATACTTGGACCCATAAATTTTTATTAAATGCATAACAAAGATAAAAATTAAAAAACTACATATTTGATGGACAAAAATTAAAAAATTATCTCATAATAGGACCAATCTATGCTAAAAGTTGATTAATACAACCGGCCGACTATTAAACACTAAACCTAATCATAGTAATTGGTTTGTGAAATTTTTTGTACAAATATTACCCCAACCCAAAGTAGATAAGCCAAAACCTAATCATAGTAGTTGGTTTGTGAAAAATATTACCCAAACCCAAGGTAGATAAACCAAAGCACACTAAAGGGCCACAAACACTAGGTATCATTTGATGTTGATTCAATTGTCATTTGTACAACTAGTCAATTCGTGATAGTAAAGTAATAACAAAATGTAGACCTTGAGCACTTCCTATATGCCCAAAGGAGCACAAGAATATGCGCAATGTTCCTCAAAAAGATTCGTACATTCGCATTATCCCATAAATTATGCGACTTTTTTCTTCCATGTTACCCGATCTTTTATCTTTCTACTAAGGAGGTGGACGTGACGCCCATGATAGTGAGTGATCTGACGAAGGTGGGTCATTGAGAAGGATTGATGGTCTTCTAAGCTAACAAACTTCTAAGGAAAAAGTGTACATGATGACATTTTAGACGAATCTCACGTCAAAATAAGAGAGAAAACAATAAAATTTATAAGACATATTACAAATTTACATGATACACACACTTTTGAACTTTGATATGACATAGCCTAATCAGGAACATATTTGTAAGGTATGTTGATGAGCTAAAGAGGATAATGTGTGTATGCTCTAATTGTTAGTGAAAATGAGATAGCAAATATTCTTCTTTTTATATTCTTTTGTTGGGTTTATACTATTTAATTTTGGGATGATTACTTAAATCACATAGTGATATCTTGACTTTTTTGGTAATTATCCGATTTTCCCCCCAGATTTCTGATACATACGAATGACGCTGATACATCGCGATTTGATACATAAGTTCTTTTCATGATGTATCGCTAGTTGATACAAACCAAACTTTCTAATATCAATAAAACTTATGAATCAACTTATAACACCTAATATATCATGAACACAACAAAAATAGCAGTAAAACTTATGTTTTACTGATACATTGTGTGTTTGGTTTGTATCAACTAGCGATATATCATGAAAATGACTCATGTATCAAATCGCGATGTATCAGCATCATTCATATATATCAGAAGAGGGATTTTTGAAATTTTTACAAATGGTAGGGAATAATTGAAAATATAGAAATATAAAGTGTGTAATTTGATAATTTTTCCTTTAATTTTTATTAGATTCTGACTCCTAATTTTATACTAGAAAAACTTATTGAATTCAGGAAATTCACTCATACTGGGTGAAATATCATTAAGGACAATGTCTGACAATGTCTTTTCACACACCTCAAACTATGAAAATTTTCTATAAATATTCATATTCGCGTTGAAGTACTTTTTTTGTAAGATCTCCAAATTCCTACACAAGATTAGCCAAATATTGTTGTACATACAGTTATTTCTTTATAACAATATCATTATATAACAACATGTCACTATAAAAGCTAATTATTTTTGCTAAATCAATTTTATTCTATTATATTTTGCCTTTCAATAACAACTATATACCTATAACAACAAATATTTCAGTCATCAAAATATTTTCTCTTCTTTATATCAAGTAAGATGAAGCTTAGCATTTGGTGAAGTAGGCATATCGTTGAGATTTAAAATTAAATAATTTATTATTTTTATAACATTAGAAAATGAAAAATTAGATCTTATGCAACTCGTTTGTCTATAACAACCGAATAAAATTTAAATATCAAATAATGTTACAAGTATATAACAATTCATTATTAAAAAATATGAAATTAGCTACAGAATTTGCGGTAATCACCAGCTAATCTGTTGCTAAATAGCTTTCACTGGTAGGTATTTCAGACGAAACTATGCACATAGTCACAATTCAAGGCTATATCACACAAACAAATCCATTTATTTAATTAGTTCGATTCATGGATGACCTTCAGTTGATCATCCATAAACTTACACAATCTGTAAGGCAGATACCAATTGGAACCTTCTTAGTTCCAATTTATCTTGCTTGCGCACCTTCAGTCGTGACAACGACATCCAGTTTACTTCGTTGAGATACCAATTGAAATCTGAAGATACCAATTGGACTCAACCCATACCACAAGCGACAAACCGCACGAATGGGAGAAGAAATGGAACATTTCTTAGAATGCTTCATAGCTTCTTAAGTATTAAGTGTGGATGTCAACACACCAATCCGCAAGAGTTTATTCCACATTTGCTCTTGCACTGGGAGACCAGTAACCTAGGCTTTGATATCATCTTGTCATGACCTAAACCATCGGGCAGTGCGGGCACCCACTCTAATTCCTAAATAGGAGAATCCTCAATGCCCAACCAATTAAGTTATGCGGAAAATTATGAAAATAAGAGTTAAAACGGAGAATACATGAAATTACAAGACAGTGAGTAAAACAAAATCAAGATTTGAATTTATAAAATAATTAACACCCCAAGAATCTAGTCTAAACAGGTACAAGAGCTACTAAAGATATAGTATGTACAAAATAAATAATGACACTGCTCCCATCACAAGGAAGGAAGAGTAGAGACTGTTGGAGACCGTCTTCGTCTTCACCTATGAAACCTCACTGACCCTGTAACCAGACTATTCCAAGTGGAATAACAAGAGTAGTATCAGTACAAACAACACATACTAGGCATCATTGGTCAATCCGATACCTACCGCATAATATAAAGGAATTAATAAGAAGAAAACATGCTCTTAAGGAACTACATCGTCAACCTTTCTTGCACAAACTCTTACCACTCCTAATAACCTCCAAATGTTTTCAAAGACTAACAATTATCTCTTCTAGTTGGTCTGCTGCCAACTCTAATACAGATAGAGGCCTAGACCTTCTATCACATAAAAGATTTCTCAAAGCACACATCGCCACTAAGTCCGTTATGCTAACCTTCTATACTCACAAGCCCAAACGCCAACAATGCTTCCCTTAACCTCGCTTCCACTGCATAGAAAGGGCTTACCAACCATTCTGGACAATTTATCTCTTTATAAGGTAGAACCTAGTCACTCCACCATCACCCCCACTAGATAATTCTGACCCTCGTTATCACTTACAACAACAGGATCACAATATAACCGACATCAAGGTCACCAAATTCCAACTTAACAACACAACAACTATTCTCCACTTCACCACATGCAACTCATATCCGACTCCATGAAATATAACAGACAATATAGTCAACAGATGATATACAATCATGTCACAAATATAGCATCACTCGAATTTTTAGTCCTTAACTTAGATCAGTTTACAAAATGGACATGATTAATTATAGTTATGTCAATCCTTAAGTCCTTGCACATGTAACCATATTATTTCACGAATGACATTTATCAATTATTCTCTCATGGAACCATAAACACATACTTGGTCCTCTCAGGGAATTCATACACAAACTGTTAGTGTGTCAGAATGTGACACCCTATTCAATATGTGTCAGAATGTAACATCTGATCATATATGTGTTGAAACGTGATACCCGATCCAATTATGTGTAGGAACGTGACATCTGATCCAATCAACCATCACCACAATTACAATGGCAATTAACAGTCTCACGTAGTTACACAGGAAAATAACAGGTTCAGGCATATATATAATATACATGGGGAAAACAACCATCACCCACCCCCTAAATCACCGGACAAATCTCCCCTAGATAGTATACATCATATTTAACAACTAAGGTTACCCATGCAACCATCCATACTCCGTGTCCGGAGACCTAAACATGAAATCTTCCGTCAATTACCCTGATATTAAGCAAAGGGCACACATTTATAGCTACTCAATTAAGAAAATCTAGCATACCTGGGTGCCAAGCAGCTGTAGAGAGGTATTGTGGCATCAATCCTAGCTTCCGGTCAATGGAATGGTGGAAGTAGGCCTGAATTCTGCTGGTTGCAACCTTCATTGCGCTAGAATCTCCTTCTACTTCCTTCCTAAGCCTAAAGCAACCTTTTGAGGATTTTTAGGGTGACCCTCGCCTCTTTTGACACTTTGGGAAAAGAGGAGAAAATAAGACTACCCATATTTAATTTTGAACCCGACTATCCCGCTCTGGCGCCTCACGTCCCGCTGAGGCGGTATGATGCGGTCTGGACAACTTAGTTTTCATGAAATTTTACCCTATCTAAATAACGACCAATCGGATCGTTACACTACTAAACACCAAACCTAATCACAGTAATGGGTTTGCGAAGAATTTTGTGCAAATATACCCAAATCTAAATTAGATAGTATTTTCTCTATTTCAATTTACTTGTCTTTTTTTTGTATTTTTTTAATTTTAATTTTTTACATGACATATTTAAATTCATAAAATTAAGAATATCGTTAATTTCTGATTATAAAATTTAAAAATCTTTTTAATATCTTAAACTTCGTGCAAAAATAGGAATATGCTAAAAACACACAAAGAGGGCAACAAACACTCGGAACCGTTAGATGTTGATTCAATTATCATGTACAACTACTCAACTACCAGTAGCAACCGTAAGTATTTCATTTGTTTTAATTTTTATTTGTTTGACTTTAACTTGGCACAAATTTTAAAAAAATAATTAAGTCTTCTGATTTTAATTGATATATCAAAATATCATTTAATGTTATGGTCTTAAATATATCATATTAAAATAATTAAAATTAAAAAATTATAGTAAATATTTTTTATTTTTTTGGAAACACATTAAAACGAAAAGTAAGACAAGTAAAACAATGGAGCAGTAATAATAAGGAGAAACTATCTTATTAGACATATATTCATATCATATATATTAATTTTATTTATACTTTTATACAATTATGTATCTTACCACTAATTAAGAATTTTCTACTATATATTGAGGAAGATACACCTAGATACATGTATTTTTGCTATCAGATACACTAAAAATAGGGAGAGAGACGAGTCAGATAGTCATGTATCCTAGATACATGTGAATCACACTAATGTGTCTGTATGTATATGATGTGATCAGTGGCGGAACCAGGAATTTTACGAAGGGGGTTCAAAAAAAATTAAATACGCTAATCGCCTAATCATATTCATAAATAAATGGGTCGGGTCAAATATACCTGTTTTGCAAGAAGCGGGGTCTTTCTCCATTTTTTTCAGTTTCTTTTGAATTATCTTTAGCTCCTGAAAGTGCAAATGGAGAGCAAACATAAACTTTTACATTTAAAAAGACTTAAAATAAATACCATCTCAAAATAAAAGCACTCTTCCTCCACAAAAAAAATGACATAAAATGGCTTCAAAATAATACAAAAACACCCTGAACAATATAAATTATTATATCTTGATATGTATTACAAAACATAGTGATAATTACACTACCTTGAGGGAGATTAAGAAACCAAACATACGAATAAGCCTATCAAAATATTGTTTTGCAATTAAAATTCAACCACATACACTATTACAATTGTATTCTACGAGGTTTCATATCTTGAAATGTCTTAATAATAGCATCATTAGAAATACTATCAAATACATCTTTTTTTAAATAAGGCACCAAACAACCACTAAAAAAATCATCACTCATTTTGCTCCGCAAGTCATTCTTAATAAACTTCATTGCCGAAAAAGCTCTTTCAACGGAGGCAGTGGCAACTGGTAGAAGTAGAGCAAGTTTCACTAAACGGAATACCAAAGGATAAGTAAAATGTTTCTTTGTCTGAACTAATCTTTTGGAAAGATCACAAAGCCCATTTATATCGGAGAACCTTTCATCAACATCACGAACATCAACAATATAACTTGCAAGTTGATTCCTAAGAGCATTCATATTAGATTCATCAAAGTCATCTGGATATAATTCCGCCATTCTCATTACTTTTTTGATATCAAAACTTGAAAATGAGTTAATTGGATTCAAGCAAGCAATTCCATGGAGCAAATCGGTAGTCACCTCATCAAAACGATTATTAAGTTCTTGAAGTTGCCAATCAATAATATTGCAAAACACTTCAACACGATAATGATGTGAGATTGTATAGTTAGCAAGCTTTCGTCGTGATCTTAAAGAGCTAATATATGGCTCATCAAAGTTAGGTATCAAAACATCATGTTGGATACAAAATGTAGATACCTTAGCAATAAGAAAGTCCCATTCATCATCCCTTAAAACTTGCAACCTTCTCTTTGCTACTTCAACAAGTAGCATGGCATTTGCAATATCTTGCTCCTTTTTTTGTAAGCATTTATTAAGCTCATTTGTAATTCCTAAAACATCTCTCATCAAATGCAACATGAAAGCAACCTCATATGTTCGACAAGCTTCGAGATGTCCCATTGCCTTAGCTCTTTCATCCAAATTTCGTGCATCAAGAGCAAGTGATTCAAGAACATCAAGAATAAAGCCAAACATAATAATAAAATTATTAAAGGATTTATAATGAGATCCCCAACGAGTGTCACAAGATCTTGAAAGATCAAGTTGTTGATTCAAGCCCCTACCGGTTGAAAGTTCACCCATATCTAATGCCTCTTTAATTATTTCTTTTTTGAGAATCACGTAATTCATCCATACGTTTAAAAGATGATCCCAATACATTTAAAATATTTGAGACCAATACTACAAGTTTTCCCACTTCAACACACTTTTTAGAGACCCCAACAAGAGTTAGTTGAAGTTGATGAGCAAAACAATGGATGGAATGAGCCGATCTACTTTCTTGCCTAATCAACATTTTAAGGCCATTGATCTCACCTTGCATATTGCTTGCCCCATCATAACATTGTCCACGCACACTTGATGGACTCAAAGAATGTTGAGCAAGTAAATTAACAATTGCCTCCTTTAGAGATGGAGCACTAGTATCTTGAACATGAACAATGTCAATAAGTCGCTCCATCACAAATCCCTTTCTATCAATATATCGAAATACAATAGCCATTTGCTCCTTGCGTGACACATCAAAGGATTCATCAACGAGCAAGGCAAAGTAATCACCATTTAATTCATCAAGAATAACTTTAACGGACTCTATTTTACATGCACTCACAATTTCTTTTTGAATCTTTGGAGAAGTCATTTGATCATTTTGAGGAGCATGTTCTAGTACATAATCACAAATTTTATCACATTTGTTTGCATACCATGAGAGAATTTCAAGAAAGTTACCCCTACTAAGTGATGATTTAGATTCATCATGACCTCGAAATGCAAATTCCTGAGTTATGAGAAGTCTTACTACATCAACCGAAGCACTTAAGCGAATCCAATATCCATACTTGAGTTGATTAGATTGTCTCTCAAATGAAAATTGAATAGATTGCCGTTGTCGTAATAAATCTTGACATTTTTTTTTGATTGATTATGTATGCTATTTGGTTGACCAATATGTTTGTCAAGACTACTCTTTTTATTCCAACTCTTAAACCCAACACTTGAAAATACTGCACCTCCTCCTTGATGAATGTTATGGTCTTTAAATAGATAACAATACAAACAATAGACTGCATCTTTACTAACACTATACTCCAACCAATCATGATATACATCATCAAACCATTCATGATTAAAACGACGTATTGATCCAGAAATATTTGTTTGAGGATACTCATGCACCGCTAAACGAGGTTGGCAAGGACCATTTAAAAGGTATGCTCTTCTAATAATATCACGATGATTTGGATGATGGTTCAATATTGAGATTCTTTCACCTGGATCAAACTTTAAAGAACCCAAATCAAATTCTTGAGAAGAATGTAATGATACTTCCGAATGATTAGCATTTTCTTCTTGGTTAGATTGACTATGACTTTGAGAGGCTAAACTTGATTTTGAAATTTTGGTGAAATACTTCTTCATTGAATCTTGAAACTGAATCGTAAAGACTAAGAGCACATAAATAAGAGTTTCAGTATATGTATGAACCAAAAGCAAACTTCTTCTGAGTTACAGAAGGATAAAAATATAGAATTGAAAACTTCAATGACTGTACATACATCTATGAACACAAAAAATTACAGCAAAATTCAATTTTACTAAACTACTTGGGCAGACAATGTGCTGGCAAACCAATTTGAATAGTTAGTCTTGGTGAGTGTATTCCGGAGTTCCAACAAAATAAGCTTTGAAGATATTTCTTTTCACCAAAATTTTAAAATATTAAAAAAAAGGAACTGGAGGTTCTGAAATCTAAAGCCAAAAACTGAGTATTTTATACTTTTAAATGTCCAAAATTTTTAAGAACAAATAAAATGAAGAAGAATTAAGAACTTACTCATACAGGCAGTGGACGGCGGACTGGCGGAGAATGGACAGCAGGGCAGCCGGCAGCACACAGCACACAGCAGCAGCACACAGCAGTAGTAGGCACTCAATTTGAAAGAGAAGAGAAGAGTTGGGAGAGAAAGTGAAAAAATGAAATCCCTAAAAAATAAAAAAGAGGGGTTTTTAATGTCTTGACTTTTCAATTAAAGAGTGAATCTTTTTTAAAAAAATAATATGTTAAGAAGTCATTTTTTAATTTAAAAAAGGATAAAAACTAAGCCTAAAACGTAACTAAAATCAGAAAATAAAATGTGTTTGTCTGGATTCGAACACGCGATCTGTGACATCTAAGGAGAAATATTGAACCTCCTTTGCCACTGAGCTAGTCCTTTGGCTTATGCTCAGGGGGTTCAATTTTAAATATATACACATAAATTAAAAAATTTATCTTATATACACAGTATAATTTTTTAACGAAGGGGGTTCGAATGAACCCCCTGAACACCACGTGGGTCCGCCCCTGGATGTGATTTGCATGTATCTAGGATAATTGAGACTGCTCAACCTCGAAAGCTAATTCGCGTGTAGGCAGCGCTATCTGTAGGGCTGTACAGGGCAAACTGATAAACCGCACCAAATCGACAAACCGAACCAAACCGGAAAAAAAAACCGACTAGTGGTTTGGTTTAACTTGGTTTGGTGTTTGGAAAAAAAACTCGACCATTATAGGGTTGGTTTGGTTTTAACTAAAAAAAAGTCAAACCGAACCCAAACCGACCCGATTATAGATATACTACTTTTAAATTATGTTATACAAAAAAATATTTATAAATTGTAATTTATAAATATTTTTTTAAAATTTTTCATAATTTTTGTTTTCTTTCTTACATTTAGATTTGGACTTGAGAAGCTCATCTAAATAATATACAAACAAAGCTCATCTTATAAAGTTAAAACTTCAAACAGTGTTCTGCCTTCATCTTTTATGTTGATATTTTATACTAGAACTCTTTTTAAGAAGCACTGCTCTGTGCTTTTTATTAGATATTATGAAAAATACGAGAAACTCGAAAAAACTCGAAAAAACCGAAAACCCCCGAAAAAACCGAGAAAAATTAATATCGAAAAAACCCGACTTTTATTGGTTTGGTTTGATTTATAGATTTTATAACCCGACACAAATGATTTGGTTTGATTTGTAAAAAATCCGAACCAACCCGGTTCATGTACACCCCTAGCTATCTGTCATACCGTTGACTCTATCTATTCATGAAATTTTCTTTATTTCATTTTTGATTTTCTATAGTCTCACTGCCAAAGACCGGGAGAAGTTTAAAAGAGATGGGAAATCTAGTAACTGTCGGGCGGGGCGGAGATAAGCTTGCTTCTTTACAAGCCTATCCCCCCCAAAAACCCCACTCTGTAGCGCTAGTTATTCCATCCCATTCCATTCTGGGATAGGTGGCTAATACTAAAATAATAAGTGAAGTAGTCACATTTCTTTAGTGCAGAGCCAGGTTTATGATTGCGGATTGCGCAGATTAACTTCTCCTAATGGCATATGGAAACGTGGTAGAAGTCGTTTATGCGTTGTTCCCATCTACCTTTCTTAGTGTGATTTCGCGATGATCATCAGTGGAGCTAGTTCTGCTTCAAGTCCTATTCTTTTTGTACTAGAGTTCGGTAGAGGAAGGACTAATTCTGGAAGATAGTAGGCCCTTTCTTCAGAATAATCGATTATGTTACCATCATGTGCACGTCTCGAAATGACTTTGACGCCTTTCCCACAAGGACTTAGTCTTGCTTCCCAAAATACATAGGAGAGTGGTAAGTGAGATTTGTTTATGTATCTCAGATACATGCGAATTTACTTGGATATAGTGTATTAAGAACAAATTACACCTAATTTTAACTCCATGCATTTTGAGATATATGTATCTGGGACATACCAATAAGATTTGTATACTATAAATTATAATAAGGGAAACTTACATAAATATACAATATTAAGAAAATATTTATCATCTATAGCAATAAAAAAAATATTTCAGGGAACACTTATAATATATTTATAATACAGTTTTAATACATATTGCAGAAAACTATTTATAAAACATATATAATACAAGTTTTATAGATGGATAATACATTTATCACATACTTTAATAGACTTATAATACATTATGTCAGTTTCTTACTACACAAACATAATAAATATTTTAAAACAATTATAATACATTTATATTGTATGCATAATTCACTTTTAATACAAGTGTAGATTTATCATAGTATTGCTATGTATTGCTATAAATGATAATAAATAAAAAATATCGCTAAAATCAGTAATTAATTTTTAAAAATCGTTCAATCAAATAATTTTTTCTTATAATATATATAAGTAATTAACTAAACTTGTGAAATTTATAACCAAGATTGGGACCTTGAGCAGCCTATAGCGCAAAGGCACACCCGAATATGCGCAAAGTTCCTCAAAAAGATTCGTACATTCGCATAATCTCATAATTTATGCGACTTTTTTCTTCATCTTTCTCCCTAAAAATAAATACGCCTTTCTCTCTCTCTTCTCTGCTCACAAAAATCTCCTTCTTTACCGCATTACCACATACCGATCTCACAGGTTCTTTCTTTTTCCCTATTTTGCTCACTTCAATTTCAAGATTCCCTTTTATTCAAATTCAAAATCGAGCCATGTAATTATAATAATGATTTTTGTAAAAAAATTGATTTTTTTCGAGTTTCATGCTTCCCTTACCCCTTTATGACCCTAATTGAATTCCCAGGAAAGAGTGATGTATTGGGTTTTTATTTAATTTGAGCTGCTAGCTAGTAGTTTAATGAATTGGGTGTTGCATGGATGAATTTTAAGGATCCATTGATGTAGTTTGTGCTCCAATTTAGGGGATTTGATCAGAAATGAAATGGATTTTGTTAGGAATTTGAGGATGGGGAAGGGGGGGGGGGGGGGATGTACATATGTATTGACTTATTTTTATGCTTTGAAGAGTAAAGTCTTAGCTTTGCATTTTTGCTATCTGCTGATAACTAAGTCAATCATTAAAGATATGTGAGTTAATATAATACTGAAGCTTATGAGATAAACTTGAAATGAAGTAAAAGAAAAAAAAGTAATCTATCCAAGCGCCTTGGTGGACAGAGTTACCGGTTACCTTTGTTGATGAGAGATAATAGGTACCCGTACACGCAAGTTGATCTGGAAATCACAATTATTAAAAAAATGAAATCTTTCAATGGACATATAAAAGTTAAAATCATGACATAAACAAGGGAATGAATCATCTTGAAAGGCTCATAAAAGAATTTTTCAATAGTACATTATTTGATCTTTATTAAGTTATTTCTAGGTCTTGATTGTTGGTGTTGATTAAATAATTGTTTGGGAAGGTTCTCGATGAATTGGGAAGATTCAACTAATGACTTGAAGTTGATGTCCTTTAGTAGGAAAATTTGATCTTAGATCAATATCTGAGTTATTATATCATAGCTGGATGTTAGGTATAGGTACATCATTGACATGATATGATTCTACTGCTATATATCTGGTTGCGATGTGTAATGGGTCCTATTGAGATGGAAAATAGCTAAAAATGATATTAGTTTAACTACTGAAGTTTAATCCAGATCCTAGATTATTCAAAAATCAAGCTTTTTGAACATTAGATGTGGTTCAATAATGGAAAACACAATACTCAATAAACCGCGGTAACTTCTAAAATTTCAATCTCATATAGTCTCATTAACTTCTGGTACCTACTCAGTGCAGGAACAATCAATTCCATGCATCCACTGAAACCCATAAGATAACACCATCTATATCCAGTTGTACAGACAGAGATAGGATAGTGATGAACCTGGAAGCAGTCGAGCTCCTAATTTACCCCTCACGATATGTCGTTTTCCAAAGAAATGAACAAGTTAGGGGGTAAATATTGAAAACAGAGAAGACACGATGCAAACAAAAGAGGGTGCATTAAAACACAAGTTACTCTATGATTTTTTAAATAACAGCTGCTTGAAGCAATGATCGTGGGGTTGGATGAATCCCTGGGATAATTTCTGATTCATGGAAGATTTCCTTTGCTTAAAAAATCCTTAGTATGTACTCTTCATCACTCGAAAAGATGAAATTACTAATGATTCCTTTCCTTGTTACAGAAAATCAAAGAAGTAGTTGGATTACAACCATAACTGGTCAATATTGGTATCTGCGTGTTAATACTGGCAATCAGTCATATTCAATTGACTGATTGCCAAATTGCAGATGGGTGCCCATAGTTCAATGAAGCCTAAGACAGCCTTGGAGGGTGTGCATGGAGTGCAAGTGGTGCCTCATTCACCATTTGCATTGGAAGAGATAAAACAACATGGGGACTTACATAAACGGAGCCATGCAAGTTTTCCTGTTGAAACAAGACAACACCTAATAGTGCAGTAAGTGAAAATGAGGTTATCTTGGTTGACCTCTGATCATTTGTCTTGAGGTGCTTTTCTATCTTCTATAAGCAATGTAGATGATTGAATTGTCAATTCAGATCCAAAGTTAGTACTAGGGTTGACAAGAATTTGACTCATCATGTTATCTTGTTCACCAGGAGAGTTTGGCAGCAAAGGCCTGGTTGCCTCAGGCCCATCCGTTGTAGTTGCCATGGTAAACATACAAAGACAATCGCTTTATGAACAGTTAGGTGTATAATACTGCCTCCAGCATGTTTCTAATCTTTTAGTTGTTTTCTTTTAGGTGATAGAACTGTTGCTGAAACTATTGCGAATGTGATCACTTCTCTTCCTTTTATTGCTCTTGGACTTCAGGCTCCGAGGTCAGAAATATTTTACTAGAGCTGCTTTATGATGACCATGTTTGATTACTCTCGTAATCTTTAATTTCTTCTTTTGTTACTGCAGGAAAAATCTTCATTGCAAACTTTATGCCAATTCATTGGTTGGAGTTGGAATTGTCTCCAGTTTGTACCATGCTTCGAGAGGCAAAATAAGACGCTATATGAGGTGGGCTGACTACTCAATGATAGCAACAGCAACAGTGGTAAGTCTTCAGCAGTTCATTCATTTTATATCTTTTCAGGATCTTTTATATTGCCCAGATATTCTAAGATTCAATTTTTCTTGTAACTTTAATCACACCTGAAGTGCTTGCTGAAAATTATATTATTGATAACTACCTCATTCATCAACATCAAAAAGGAAAAAGTGCAAAGATTTGGAAAAGGTGTGTGACATTGACGTCAAAAAGCTGGCGGGGTGTGCTGAAATAGTTTTCTTGGTCTCCTTTTTGCTAAATTGTGTAAGAGGTATCTACTCCGCATTTGAAAGTGATGATGATTTGTGTTAGAGTGCTCAAGTTCCTATAATACTTTTATCTGGATGCTAATTAAGTAGAGCTACACTAGAGCATTAGTGCACTACCTTGAGAATTGTGTTTTAAGAAATTTTTATTCATCATGAACTTTCAATCAAATATTACTTTTCCCAAAAAGGAGATATATTCTTCTACATTTTTTGAGTCTCAAGTACCTCAAAGAAAATATTAAAGCTAAGCATTCCACGAAATGGTCATTCTTATTTTTTCTTTATTGTATTCCGGGAGAAATACATGTTTAAATGCACGCAAGTTGGCCCGGATATCACCGTCATAAAAAATAGTTTTGCTTTTTTTTTAATCAGGTAAATATATTTTCATTCATAAACATGACCAAATTGGTTGTATACAAGGGCTATACCAAAAGGTAAAGCATGTACACAAATATGTGATTTTCTACAAACTCCACCAAATCATCTATACAACAAGGAACTTTCTTTGTGCATCAAAAGAAAATAAGGGAACGAAGGCTACTCCTAACAGGGAGAAACTCGACTCCACTATTTCAAAAGCCCTCCTATTTCTCTCTCTCCAAACAATCCATATTAACGCAAGTGGAACTACATTCCAAGCCCTTCATCTTCTCCTCTTTGTCCCCCTCAACGTTTACTCTTCACGTTTTTGGCATTGCCTATGGAGTGCCAAACCATCTAAACATATCCCACCATAACCTCAGGGATAGCTCGCAATGTAGAAGAAGATGATCCATGTCCTCACTGGCTCACTCGCCTCCTTACACATGTAACACCAACTGACGCAAACAACCTTCCGCTTTCTAAGATTTTCCGATGTCAAAATCACCCCTTCTAGCAGTTAGCAGCTTCCTCGGCACCTTTGATATCCATATTGCGTTACAAGGGAAAACATGTTTCTTCCTAAGCAAAAGTTTTTCATAGGAGGACTTCACAGAGAACACTACATTATTTCCCAGGCTCCACCACCAAGCATCAAGTTTAGTAACCGGATTGACTTGCCTATGAAGTAAGGCTATCAATCTTTAAAACTTAAGTCACTTCCCAATCATGAAATTCTCTTTTAAATCTCAAGTCCCAAAAAGACTCTCCACCTTGTGTCCCCCTTATATGTTGTATTATCGAGTCTCTTTGGCAAGATGTTCTGTCCAATCTCTGAAATTCATCTTTCAATAATATTTCCCACACCAATATGTCCCCAAAAATTTACTCTCCTTCTGTCTCCGACCTTGAATGATATATTTTCCCAAAAAAATTCTCATTCCTTCTTGATATTCCTCCACAGACCACAACTGAAAGGCAAAGTGATATCTCTAGTTCTCCAACCCCCCTCCTATAATCCCATATTTAACAACCATCACCCCCTCCACAAAGCTTGTACCTCCCACCTGAACCTCCAAAGCCATTTGCCCAATTAATCTTAATTGAAAACCTTTAGATCTTTAATTCCTAGACTCCCCAATTTTTCAGGAGATGTGACAGTCTCCCACCGCACCAAGTGAAATTTCCTTGCCCATCCACTGCGCGCCCCACAGAAAATTTCTTTGAATCTTTTTCAACTTTTCGGTGACCGAAATTTGAGCATGAAGCAAAGACATGAAGTAAGTCAAATGGGGTTGCTCGATAATGAGCTCTTATTCAGCGCTTCTATCCCGCCTTTGGACAAATATCTTTTCTGCCACCTTAGTAGTTTCTTCTCAACCCTCTGAAGAACCGGATTCCACACCATATGATCCTTGTTTGAAGCCACCTAAAAAATAGTTTTGCTAGCAATGTAATATCAGACTTATGAGTTTGTTTTCTCATAAATTTTATGGACTCCATAGAAATTCCATTTTTTATGTTTAGTGAATTCATTATCTCATAATGTTACACAAAGCTAAATATATTCATCAAAAGGAATTCACAGTTCCACCTTTTTTTTCTCTAACATTTTGAAAGGGATGCTATTATGTTCTCTTTTCTATTGTTTTTAGAGGGGGAAAAAACAAGCGAAGAATGTCGCTATTGACACACCTAATAGGAGTGCAACTCGAGAAATTTAACTTGCATTTAACATAAGCTGGGATGCTGATTTTAGGTTCTTAGAAAGACCAAAATATACTGAACTACATCAATGATTTAATTACTTCCTTTCTCCTAACATCTGTAAGAAAATCATCCAATTAGCTTACTCTTACACTCGAAAGAGAGATTGTGCAAACAGTTGTTCTTAATCCTAGAAATATGACTTTTTTGGCTTTCGAAACAAGCTCTATTCCTTTCCAACCATAGAGTTCAAAAGATGCATAGAGGAGTTGTGTTGGTGAACCACATCTGTTTCAAATCCTTTCGAAATTCTTGTCCCTGCCAGCAATCTAACAACCCCTGATGCTATTAGCCATTAGGCATTGTCCTAGGAATACCACAAATATTTCGGAATAAGTTCCAACGCTGCCTGGAGCACTTGCAATGGATAACAGGGGGACCAAGCACTGAGAAAAAAAGTGGTGACCAAGAATTACTCTATAACCTATTGGTAGTTTGGTACCAGTTAGAGTCTACCTCATAATAAGTGTAGATTAATTATCACTGTCCCTCTTCGCATTCCCTTTTATTTATCAAACATAAGCAAAAATATTTGGTAATTTTTTCTTATATAACTCCTAAGTGGAAAAGCTTCTAGTATCTACTGGAGGTAACAGGTACCCAGTGGATTAGTCAAGAACGTACAAAATGGCATCCTCATCCAAAAAGTGTACAGAGGGAGAAGGGGTAATCTGTGGGTGCTTTTCAGCAGGTGGTTCTATGAAACTTCATAGCTTTAAAAGAAGCTAATAACACTGCTGATTTTTTTTTGCAGTGTCTATCAAGGGCACTTAGAAATGAGAATCCAAAATTGCTGATGGCAGCATCTGCAGTCCTCCTGCCAATCCAACCTCTGATGGTTTCTGCTGTACACACTGGAATGATGGAGGTAGATATCTGCTTCTGAAACGTGATGCTCGAATGAACTGAATTTCACTACCAGTTTATTCTCTTCTATCTAGTTCTTCCCTCGTCTGCAAAGAATATGATTTAAAGGACGGTCTTCACTCTTTTTCTGTTTAGGTTGCATTTGCCAAAAGAGCAATTCAAGATCCGGATCTTAGGATGACCCACAATGTGCACAAAATGTCATCATTGCTAGGTGGTGCTCTTTTCATAGCTGATGATGTCTTTCCTGAAACACCTTTCTTACATGCTGGTTGGCATCTTGCTGCTGCTGTTGGGGTGAGCACTTGCAATAAGCTTCTTGAGTAGGTTGCTATTATTCCAATATAATTCCTGTCAAATTTGTCGAAACCACTTGCCGTTGCCTGCAAAGATTGTCCATTTATTCAAACAAGAAGTGAAAAAGAACACACTGCAATCTTGGATCATTCTTGTATTTCAATGATCTATCCTTATTACTTTTCATTGTAGTGTTTATTGGTTTAGGAAAGTAGTGATAGTTATCTGTTGTAGTTATGTGCTGTAGAACGATGGCAATTAGCATTGCTTTTTCTTATGATGCCAGTGTGAAACATTGTTTGCAGGATATGATTTTTCTTCTTCTCTGTTGCTGAAAGTCTAGTATTCTTGCAGACGACATCTTAACATATGGACTAAGTTTTCATGTGAATAATGTTGAATGCTGCAGTTTGTCTTAGATATGTTATTGAGAGTGTCTTGAATTCGTTTGTGCACTATTTTCTGTAAAAGTGCTTGTGTGGGCAAACATTATTGTGTTGAGAAGAGTTGCTCTTCAGAGAGCAATCAAACATTATTGTTAACATAATAGTAATTGTGTTGAGTCATATAAACTTGGATGTCTTAACACTAGTTAAAATATTTATCAAACTGTTGAATACAAATTAAGAAGCTAACAAATAAAAAATACGGAGGAGATGTGTAAAGAGGTGGACGAGATATTTTCAAGCTTGCAAACAGAAAGCAAGCAAAACCATGCAGCTTAACACTTCCATAATATTTCTTGATTTGCTTCTGCTTTATTTGGGTATTCAAACCGTAATTACTGGGGAAAAAATTACAATATGATGACATACAACATTTAGAAATACATACATTACAGAACTCCTAGTAATAGGGATGACTTTATTAAAAAGATTAGCTAGATAAAGAAAAAGCAACATATTAACTTGCAGCTCAGAAAGCACACCACTTAAAGAGATGCTAACTTCTACATTCCCAAAAATGTATTCTTTATTTTGTTAAGCCTCTTGACTACATCTTTCATGGTTATCCTTGAGTCTGGCATTTCCTTTGTGCAGTCTAAAGCCAATTCTATCATGGATGCTATACAGACTTCACTTTTGGAAGTGATTTGTTCTTCCATAGGAAAAATATCAGCATCCACAACTTCCATCATAGTTGTTGGAAATGCTCGCCTTATCCACTCACTCATGCCAAGATTTTCATTGAATATCTCATCATCTGTTGGTCTTCTTTTTGCCAAAACCTCCATTAGCATGATGCCATAGATATAAACATCACCACCAGTGGACACTATTCCCTCCGAACCATATTCTTAAAAGAACGAAAATGAAAAAGAAACTCATACCATATAATAATAATAATAATAAATATGTACTAACCAAAACTCTTGTCTAGTATACCTGGTGCAATATATCCAAGAGTGCCCAATGTCTCAGTCTGTGCCATGGACTTGCTTGCAGCTAAAATTTTAGAGATGCCAAAATCACCAACATGTGCCACCATCTCTTCATCTATAAGAACATTGGTTGTCTTTAAGTCACAATGAACTATCTGAGAGTCATGACCATGATGTAGATATTCAATTGCCATAGCCACATCAAGCATTATGGTGACTCTTTGAAGGAGGTTCAAGTGGGACTCTTCTTTGTACAACCAATTCTCAAGACTTCCATTGGGCATATATTGTAGAACAAAGGCTCTTATGTAGTCACTAGAACAAGTAGTAATTACCAGAACAAGATTTCTGTGCCTAACATTTCTCATCACTTCACATTCAGTATCAAACCTCTTGCATACTTGCTCATTTTCCAAATCTAGAACCTTTATGGCCACCACAGTTTCACTAGACAATGTGCCTTTGTACACATGGGCAGAACTTCCTATACCAATTAAGTTAGATCCATCAAAATTATTTGTTGTTCGTTGAATCTCGTGATAAGAAACCAATTGATGAATCCGGATCTTCGGTACCTTTTCCACGTCCTTGGACTTTCCTTTCTTGTGTCGTTTCATTATCCAAATTAAAACCAACAAGAATATCAGAAAGGATGAAATAACCACTGGAACAACAATTTTTAGCACAAGCTCCTTAGATTTTAATTGTTGTTGGGGATTACCGATAGCACAAGTAGGAACCTCCAATATGTGCATTCCACAGACCTTTGTTTCCAAGAAATGATTGCAGAGTGGAATTCTCAAACTCACCACACTAGGTATTGCACCTTCTAAATCATTAAATGAAACATTGATGACTTTAAGGTACAAGAGTTTTTCCAATGACCTAGGAATAGTACCTGACAAGGAATTTACAGACAAATCCAAGATTTCCAAACTTATTAAGTTGGCAAAGGATAATGGAATTGGGCCTGAAAATGAATTGTTCGATAGGTTAAGAGACTCCAGGTTTTGGACTTCCCCAAATCTGCTTGGTATCTTACCCAAAAAGTGATTACTAGAAAGATCTAGTTCTACAATAGCCTTCAGTCCTCCAATATCTGGTGGAACTTCTCGCTCTATAGAATTCTGTGACCTGTTAAGATAGAGAAGACCACTCATCTTCCAAATGCTCGACGGAAACTTTGATGAGAATTTGTTAGAACCCAACCAAAGAGTTTGTAGCATGCTAAGATCTCCTATGCACTATGGAATCATTCCAGAGAGCTCGTTGTTATCCAGAGCTAACACAACCAAATTAGATAACTGGCATACTTCTTGTGGAATATGCCCATCTAAATTGTTATTAGATAGATTTAGACCTTGAAGTTGTTTAAGTTTGCCGACCTCGGAAGGAATACTTCCCCTCAAGTTGTTGCTTTCCAAATATAGGGTCGTTAGAGAGGTCAAATTACCTATACCTGTGGGTATGAGGCCATTGATGTGTGCATATGCTATATCAAATATTTCGATAACAGATGAAAGATTCCCAATAGCACCAGGTAGAACGCCATTCAACGGATTAGCACCCACAGATAGATATCGGAGCATCCTACAGTTCACTAAAGAATTCAAGAATGACAGCTCAAGCTTACCAGGTTCATTGGTTAGTTGATGAACATCTAGAAATAAGTTATGCAACTTATGTTGTTATTTTTGGGTATTTCACCACTTATGTTGTTATAGGATATGGACAAAATCTTGAGCTCTCTGAGTTGACAAATATTACAATGAATATGACCAGAAATTTGACTCATTGATATACATAACATCTTGAGATTTGAAAAAGCATTCTTTTCATCAAGCAAGATAGGACCAGAAAGGCTACTTATTGCCAGAGATGCAGTATGTAGCGATGAGAGATTAAACAATACTGCAGGAATGAACCTGTTAATTGATTTTCATAGAAGAACAACTCTGTAAGTTGGCTAAGATTACCTATCTCCTTTGGAATGTTGCCGTTGATTCTATTATCAGACAAATCAAATGTCATCAATTTTCTGGCGTTTCCAACAGAAGGGATTATACCTGTGAGATTATTCTTTGAGAGATCCAAGACTCTGAGTTCGAGTACATACCATGGCCCTTTCCACATTTCACCATCGAGTTTATTGGAAGCCAATGAAACCTTTTGAACTCGTTGGTGTTGAAATAGACTTGATGGGTTCCTTGGAGCTGATTGTTTTGAACATCAATCATTCGCAAGCGAGGCAAGTGGCCAATGCCATAAGGGATGTCACCAGGAAGTTATTGTTCCCAAGATTGAGCTCTCTGAGAAAGGACAAATTGGCTAAAGATGAGGAAATTGTGCCTTGAAGTTGCAAATCAGGAAGAGCCAAAGCTACAACCCTTTGCCTTTTTGGACTACAAGTGACACCAAACCAAGAGCAAAAATAAGTATTTTTGGTCCAATTCTTGGCCAAAAAAGGAGTGGGAACAAGATTTTGGAATGCCAGTAAAGCTTCTTGGTCTGTTTCATTTGAGAAAGCAATTGATATAGATATAGAGTAATATTGAATTAGAAAGAAGAGAATCAATAAGACAATGTGCTTCTTCATGATGTTACTATGCACTTGGTAACAAAATGCTTCAAAGGGATTTCGAATCTTTGGCCAAAGTTACTCCATTATATAGCACCACGATGCCAAGGGTGTGGCTTAGTGGTAAATGACGTGGGTTGAGCACGATGAAGTCTCTGGTTCAATTCTCAATAGAGACAAAAACACTAAGTAATTTCTTCCCATTTGTTTTAACCTTAGTGGACAGAGTTACCTTATACATATTGCTAGTGGGAGGTGGCATGTATCCCATGGAATTAATCGAAATGTGGATCCAGGTCAGCTTTCGCTGGAGAAAAAAGAGAAAAGAAATGGGAAAGAATAAATAGACTATCATCAACATAAGTAAAAAGTTAGTTTATTATTCTTAATTTGCATAATACATAAATTGACCCTTAAATTTGGCTTCAAATTTTAAGTCTGACCTCCAACTTTCATAGTGCACACGTAGGCTCTCTAACTATCCATTTCTTAAACAAAAAAACATGCAAAACCAACAGCCTTATTGCGTGATATACAAACGCTCCCACGTGGATCTTTTAGCCACTCAATGACTGCCACGTAATTAAAAACTTTACACGTATTTTATAATTAAAAAAACAAAAAAAATAAAGGAAACGAAAGAAAAGGTATTCATTAAGGGTAGATTGTCATTTTCACTTCTTTTTTTTATTGTTGTGAGCCTCAAAAATTACACCCGATGCGTTTGAATTGCGTCCCGATACGCATTATGCCAAGTTGGATTTGTATGTTTTTTTATTTAAGAAATGGATAGTTAAAGTGCCTACTTGTGCACTATGAACGTTGGAGGTCCTATTTAAAATTTAAAGCCTAGTTTAGGGGTCAATTTATGTATTATGCCTTCTTAATTCCTCTTAATTCTTTTATTGCATTATAATGTGCAAATATGTTATATTGGTAATTGGTTTCATCTTATTGTTTTTCAAATGTATTATTTAAATTGCCATTTATCATGTTGTTTTCTTAGATTAATTTATGTTAACTAAACTCAATTTTATAATATCTCGATATCAGAGATGGAATTAGAAGTTAAAGATATACCTTTAGCAACAATTTTACAAAATAAAATGCTATTGCTTTAAAAGAAATATATAAAGATTGATTTGAAAATTTATTTCCAAAAGTTCCCCAAACCAAAGTAAATGTCACGTTATAGCAACCACATTACAAATTCACCACTTGTTGACTTGACATAGTAATTGGTATTGCCCAAGTCTTCATGGAAAATGTAAGAATTCTCCACACAAACATATGGAACATTTATTTCGTATGAAATTTGAATGAAAATTCATTTAACTTTTAGTGTGCATATTTAGATACTTTAACTTGATCTCAAGTGGCAACTGAACTCTTCAATTTGTTTTCACTATATTTCATAGACATTTGATGTGGACGTGACACATAATTCTTTAGAGAAATCTAAATGATCATTTGTAAGTTGGAGTGTTCAACTAATATAATGAAGACGAGTTGAGATTCTACATGTGCATAGTCAAAAGTGGAATATTTACTTGACATGAGATCAAATTTAAGTGTATGTTTATGTATTATGTCCTTTGAAATTTATTATCTTAAATATGTCATAACATGTATAACTATAAAAGTTTGTCACTAATAGCTTGTTTAATCAAATGTTTAAATTTTATCTTCCAAAAAACTATCAAAATTGCTTTTCAAGAAAATAATGTGTGGTTGGCCAAGTTCCAAAAAATACTTATGGAGAAAAATTAGTACAGACTCTTTTTTTTAATGGACATACTGATTGTAATTTCCACAACCTTTTATGCAGTACATTCAATACTTATGGAGAAAAACTAGTACTACTTTTTTTTTTTCAAATTCATTCGTGGCTTCTTAAAGTTGGCATCAAATTTTACTTAGACAGCTTAACTGGGCGATGTTTATTTTAGACACCTCATGTAGGGTTTCGCTGTGTCATTTTGACACTTTTTGTTGACATAGTAAAATGAGTATGATACACTCAATAATAACGTGTGAAATGCATTATTTAGTCATTTTTTTATTTTACTTTCTCTTCTTCTCCATTTCTCAAGCCACCGCCTTCCACCATTTTTTCAAGTTTAAACTCCTTCAATGGATGTCAAATTTTTTATTCACATTTTCAAGCCCTCTTTTTTCTTCTTCATTGTATTGTTTTTCTAAATCTATCATCACCTCCCTCTACCTTTTTCGTCAAAAAAAATGAATACCAACACCCATATTTCATATCTCTTCTCTCTTTATTTCTTCCTCTCACTCTTTTCTTTCCACCATCGCCATTAATTTTATCACTATCGTGATTTGAAAAGCACACCACCATCGTCTTCTTGTCCTTTTTTTTTCTTTAGATCCAACAATTATAATTATGAAAAAAATGAAAATCTAAATTTAATGAAAATCATAAAATGAAAAAAAAGTAGAAAAGAAATTGAGGGTTCAGGAGAGACGCTGAAAAAGTTTGGGAAGAAAGGAGGAAGGAGGGGTGGGGTAGTTATAGTGGGGTCTAGAAATAGGCATTTTTATTTATTATTTGTGGCTGAAATTTAGTTTTTTTCCTATAATGTATTTTTTTAATTTTATTTTGCACTCAAGTGTGACGTGTTCTTTTTTAATTAATTGTAGTGTCAGGTCATTCGCAAATGCTTTATACATACTATGTAATTTTAGCTGATTATTAAAAAAATATTAAAATAATACAGTGAAACTCTGCATGAGGTGTCTGAAGTGAACATCACCCAATTAAAGTATCTAAGTAAAATTTTTGATTTGGTACATTAAATATTATGGAGAAAAAATAGGACGTACTTATTTTTTGAATGGACCTAATGATTGTATTTCACAACCTTTTATGTTACATCAAACATTATTGTGTCAGGGTGGAGCTAATAGTCTACATGTGATCGAATTTGATAGATTTTCTCAAAAGTTTATTATATATGTATTAATTAAATTTAAAATTTAATTATCTATATGTATATATTATAATGAAGAGCAGTTTGCAATGTAGTTAGGCCAAATAATAAAAAATTAAAAAGTCATTTGAAAATTTTAGGATAAAGTTAATATATTTTGTAAAAAAAGTTTTTGAATTTAAACATATTAGACTTTCGGGAAAAAGATTGATTAGTTTAAAAGCAGAAATTCATGGCTGAAGAGTTCTAAATGAACTCTTAATATTTCATAAACTTATCCTTTCAAATGTTGTAAAATATATTTAAATTAAATTTAAATTAATTTAAATATTAATAAAAGATAAAATATAATGTTCATATTCGTTCTTTCGTTTGCTAATTCAATTTATTTTTTTTTAAAACAAAAAATAAGGGGTACTGGTCATTGGGGGACCCCCATTACAAGTATTCTTCTAGCACTTTCCTTAACCTTGGGTGAACTTAATGTTAGGACCAAAAATAATCACATGTCATACGGAAGCTAGCAAAAACAAACTTCGAAAAATCATGAGTAAGAGGATAAATGAGACAGAAATATTTAACGTGGTTTGGTTAATCGATCTACATCCTCTAAAAGAGATAAACAATCAACTATAAATATGAGAGTACAAAATATCGAAAGAAATAAGTTCACACAATTCACTCAAAATACAAAGAGGTTCACACATGTCACAATCCAAAATGAGTCATGAGTGGCACACACACTTAACATCCTAAGTGGGAGAACCAACGATACAAATCCAACTTATATTAGCTACTCAAGTTATAAAATACGACAATAGTAGGAAAGCTCAAACCTAATTAAAGTAAGAAATAATAATCCACTAGAGTCTACTAAATACGATTTTTTAAAATCTGAAAATCATCACACCAAGGACATCTAATCCCAAAATACTAGGTCTGAAAGTATCAAACGCTAGAATAAAATAAATAACATAGTTTGTGTCCGAAAACTAAGAATATCATGTCATGATTGAGGAAATCCAACACGAGCTAGAATGAATAGCTCACCCTAGAACTTGATAAGCTGGACACTGTCTATAACTGAAGTCAAGTCGAAGTCGATGTCGATGGAACACTCGTTGTACTCTACAAAATAAAACAAAAAAAATACAAGTAGGAGTCAGTACAGGGCAACATGTACTGAGTAGGTATCATCGGCCGACTCAAAATAAAAATCAATATGCATAAAGTAATAGTAGAAAATCAACCATAACACTTAACATATGGCAACAACAAAATCAATGACAACACAATAAAACAATTACGTAGTCAGTCAACAATATCAAGCGATTTCATGAGGACTCAGGCCTCTACACTACGCTCTTTTGGAAAATGAGTTATTTGAGATTGGGTAGTATTAAGTCATTTAATTTGTTTTTCTTTAATATTTTTGTGCCCGAACGTGATACCAGATCCAATAATATCGCGTCAGCTCATGTCATTCGATCCAAATATATCGTGTCGGTTCGTGACACCCGATCCAAATAATAACGTGTCGGTTCGTGACACCCGATCCAAATATATAATTAATTTATCATTCTTTATTATTGCATTCCACTTCATTAACAATATTTCATCAAGCCTTATTTATTCAATGCATCACTTTTGATAGGACAAGTTCAAGACTATAAATTTCACGATCTTGGAATTGCAGACCAATCACAACAACATATCAACCATCCAAACCGCAATAATTAAATGCATAGTAAACTTCACACATTACTCAATGACTATCAATCACTATTAAGAGTCTATCTATGATATAGAATAAATCATAACCTACCTCCATCGAAGAACCAAAGTCAAGCAAGCTAATTCACCGGTGATTTTCCTTTCTTCGATGCCTCAGAACGGTCCCAACCTAACAAGTATATAATATTTGTAAGTAAATGAGTTTGTAGACACCCATACTATATATATAGCCTAGACTCGAGAACCCATCCAAATATATAATCAAAATCCTAAATTTTGATACCAACAAATATCTCAAGTCTCATATTCATAACTCTTAAATAGGTTTATGTCTCAATTCTTCCAAATAATATAAATCTAATGGTGTTTATATAATACAATACACTTAATATTTGACTACCTATATTTATATATTAAAATGTAACATGAACAAAATAGAAAAGTAAAACAGAAAGAAAATATATATTTATATATATATATACAAAATGGCAGAATCCATCCCCAAGCTCCATACAACCAATCACTAATGATGGCTAATCATTAGTCAATGATGTCAACAAATTCTTACTCAAATTTTCAGCTGTATAACAACAAGAACAATAAATTTTGATGTTCACCCATAAGAATTAGTAATTTTCCATCTTATTACATCTTTCAGTCCTTGCCTCGTGATTTTTTTTAATTAGCCCGTACTCTTTTTCTTCTTTATCATCATTCTGTGATTACCACGTTGACAACCACTCACACAAATTGACTCCAATTCCCTCCCCTAAATACATACAATGATTATGAATTACCTGAAGCAGTGCGCACGTTTTCTGTAATACTCAAGTCGTGATCAGTAAGTCTTCTCGATCTAATTCTTTTTCAATTTCTTTTTTCTACAGATAATTGTGAACCTAAAGTAACTAATTCTACTATTTATTTTAATAAATAAAGTGGTATAGAATATTAAATAAATTACCATTTTAGTCCATTTAAAATTTACGATATGAGTCTTTTATGAAATAAAAAGCTCTAGTAATCAAAAGGACCTAATGGATCGTTACAACACAAGTGCCAACGTAACACTTGTGTCTCACAAGTTCTCCCTTACATAAAACTCTCAAAGCCTTAAGTACTACATTATGGATGCTATCAAGTTAGAAGGAATGATCCTCTATTTATAGAGTTATAAACATTTTCTTGCAAGAAAAAAGACTAGTCAAATATGGAGATTTTGTGTTTTTCTTTTAGGAAAATGAAAATATAATTATTCTAAGAAAGTAAGGGCGAACACCCAACACTTAAAGGTGCGCAAATCGACATTCCGGATTCAATGGAATCTTCAAATATTTTTTAAAAAAGATTGTTATAACAGAAATATCCTCTCGGACCTCTCTTATGCCTAAATTTCCAACTTCTCTCCTAAACACTCAAAATACCACCTATGGTCTCGGCCTCTCGGAGTCCTAACCAACCACCCTACTAGAGCAAACTCGACGTTCCGAACGCAACAGAATTGACAGAATCAGCATCTAACTCTCAAATCTTGGAATGTTGATCAAAGTCAACTATTTCAGTAAAACTCAACTCAAGAGGCTCAAAGTCACTAACATCTCACCCAATCACATCGGAGACCACACTAACCATTCCCACATCACATAATAAACATGAAAACGCTAAAGGAAAGGACAAAATGATCATTTCACACATAAAAATAATTTATCATAAAATAAAATATTACAATATATGAGCCTTAGAGTTTCAATTACAATTAGATTTGTAAAATCGAAACTAGTGTGATCTTCAAGTTATTTAATATTTATTAATCACCTTTAGGTTGAAACAATGCTACATAAGAATTCATGGGGAAGAAAATTAGTTGGTCCTATTTGCACAAGTTAATTTTTATTAGGTATTGAATGTAATTATCCAAGTGGGCTCCACTTTTTTTTTTTTTTTTTTTTTACGGAAACAGACCCTACACGAGGCTCCCACCTCTCGTGCACAACCAGGGGTTGAGCCGCACACCCCCAAGCCTTATTATACATAAAATAGAAAAATACACGGAGGGGGACATAAACCTAACCTCCAATCCTATGGTGGTTCATAAGTCGGTCATCCTACTAAGGTCAGCCAACTCATCCCCGATACAAACACACGAAAAGTAAACCTAGAAACTATGCACCTAAAGAAGAGGACTCCTCTCGATACACAGAAACTAGGAAAGCATAAATAAGGGAGACTCGCCCTTTACATAAAATAAAGGAAAAATCTAAATAAAACTGGGGATGAATCCCCATAAAAGCTATATACAACAAAATTTTAGCGTCAACGAGGATCATCAAATAACATGGCTAAAAATATAGCATGGAGACAAACACTGCAATTGGGCGCTCAATCCAATGCTGCAACACTAGTAGTAGATCATGGAGGCTTCTTAATCCTTTTGGTCTTCCTCCGTCTAAAGCTAGGTAGGCCGGCTCTATCTAGCATGTAGTATCCTCGTGTACCCCGAGGTAGCTGCTGGAGGGTGGTGTAGTGGCCTGGAGTGGTAAAAGTGTGACTGTGCTTGGAGAGAGCATCCGCAGTGAAGTTTGCCTCCCTGTATACATGCTTACAAGAAAAGAAAACAAATAATTCGGAAATATCAACAAGGTCATGAGTTATCCGGTGAAGGCTCCACGGAAGTTTCGTCTGATGATTAATCCATTTAGTGATCAACTCCGAGTCGACTTCTAGGATAACGTGCTGAAAGCCCTGTTGAATGCACCATTTAAGCCCATAAACTGCCGCCTCTAGTTCGGCTTGATTGTTGGTTCCCTCCCCTAACGGTATAGCGTAGGTGAAGATAAATCTACCCATATGATCTCTTAAGATGCCACCCCCCCCCCCAATTACCCCCGGATTACCCAACGCGCTTCCGTCAGTGTTCAGCTTAACGAAACCGAGTTGTGGTTTAGTCCACGAGACTTGGGTGATCTTCATTTCATGAGCACACTTATCTATGTAGGAAATAGTGTGGATCCAGTTCGAAGGCCAATGGATATAGGGGTACGCGATTCTAAGTAGATTAGAGATGTCTTTGAAAACGGCAAATTTCACTCTCGCCAGGCTAGAAATCTTCCCCCCGTATTTGCTCGCGCACCTATTCTTCCACAAATTCTAACATATAAATATTGGGGTGGAGTGAAAGATAAGTTTGTGAGATTCTGTGTGGTACTTGTGAAGCCACCAACTCATAACAAGAGGTTTGAGGGGTGTGGCTTCATGCTTTATCCCTAGGGAGTCAGAGAAGTAGCGCCAAATATTCCTAGCGAAGTGGCCCGTGCTGAAAATGTGCTCTATGGTGTCTGGACCTAGACTGTGGCAGCAATAGCATGGAGTGGAAACCTGACCGAATGCAATGATCTTTTCCTCCGTTGGCAGCTTGCCTCTAAAAGCCCTCCACAGCAAAAAAGAGCATTTAAAGGGGATGTTTTTATGCCAAGTGTAATGGTCGGAAAGTGTCTTGGTCCTATGTTCCCTCACAAGCTGCCATGCCGAGGAGCATGTGAAGTTCCCATTGGTATTCAGCTTCCAAATGGCCTAGTCCGGTGTGTTTTCTTGCAGCTGAAGTGTGGAAGAAGTGATAAGAGGAACTAGTTGCGCTGGTGCCAATTGATTTAGCATATCGATGTTCCATTGTCCATCTATAAGAAAATCAGCCACCCTAGCATTGCTTGCTCTTCCCAACTCCTGCCTATAGTTGGCTAAGGGTCCGATACCTAGCCAATCGTCCCATCAAAAACAACATGAACCCGAGTGAATCCTCCATTGAATGTGAGGTTCGGCAATGTGTTTGTTGTGCATCATGTGTTTCCACACAAGTGACTGGCCAGAATGGAATTTTTTGATGATGGGGTTGGCTCTCTGACAGTATT